>NC_045446.1:79603339-79617786 GCF_002776525.5 Piliocolobus tephrosceles
CACACCAACATGGCACATGTATACATATGTAACCTGCACGTTATGCACATGTACCCTAGAACTTAAAGTATAATAAAAAATAAATAAATAAAATAAAATAAAAATAAAAGAACAAATGCTTCAAGTTGTAGCAGCAAGACACAGGCCTTGATGAAAAATTGAACTGAATTCAAATGCTCACTCTACTTGTTATGAGGTTTGTTATCTTAAACATTTAAATGTAACTCTCTGGGTCTCAGTTTTCCTGTTTTTATTTTTATTTTTTCTTATCCATTGAATGTCTATATTCTAAAAGAAAAGCAAGGCATTTTCATATCCTCTTTCTGGCCCCTCAGTTTGACTAGTTACTGTAAACTCAGATTGGCTTCACAACCATATCCCTAGTTATTCCAGGAGGCTAAGCAGATTCATCTGTAATCTTCTCATGTCTTCCTAAAATGTTGAAGTGAATAGTTCTGCAAGGTTCATGAGCATATGAAGAGAAGGTCCAGAGCAGCAGTCTCCAAACTTCTTTGATGCTTCACCCATCAGAGAAAATTTTGGAAAATGTATTTCTGATACATGAATAATGAATATGTGTTAATCTATTATAATAAATATTATACTACATTAAATGATTATTCTTATATAAAAATGCTAATGTTAATATTTGTATTTTACATTGTAATTTATTGCTTTGCTTATATAGTCTCCAAAGTGATTTTGGAAGAGCAGTCTTCCTAAATCCAGTTCCGAATGCCAGTCTGTACTTTCTGACAAAATTTGTCTCTATCACACTTGCTCTTTGTTCATAACCTGATATATATAATCCTTTCTTTTTTATTTGGTTAAAGAACTATTCCAACATGGACCTAAAAGGGGTATGTTTGGTTTTATGGTAAAAGACTGAACTGAAGTGCCTTCTACTTAACGGTGCATAAAGAAGCATGCAGATCAAGAGAACTTTTTGAAACAGCCCAAAGCTGCTTCTGATCAAAAATTCAGTGAAACTTGTTCAGGAAACCCTGGAGATTAGAAAGGAAGGCAGAGTATGATCAGCTCAGTGTGCGTTTTCCCTAAGGCAACCCCACCTGGCTTAAGCGGCTGGGTCTCAGTCCCCAGAAACTGCCAGGTGGCCTGCCAATGTAGAGAAGAGAGTCCTTGGGAAGTTCCGCCTGTGCCTTTTTCTTCTAAGAGAGTTGTTCTATGGGTTCAAGTTTCTTTTCTGAGGACAAGACTGCATCCTGCCTCCATTGCTTCTTGTCCCTCTTTGTCATCATCCAGTATGCCTCTGACTTTAATATTAGGATTGGATCCTTTCCTGAATCTCCCTCAAAGAACACTTACTCCTCCAATTTAAAATCTTAAAATTGCCCTACGCATACCTTCCCTCCCTCATTACAATACTAGTTCATAGGGTTTGATTTTATAGAGCTTTGTTAAAGAAGTTTAGATTTAATACTTTTTAAATGAGTCATTGATTATTTTGTTCTAATAAATTAATATTTTAAGGTGATGTTCTTGTTCATGGATTGAACAAGCATGAAAATTGTGGCTGGAATTGATTGGGAGTAGAGAGAAAGACTCAGAGTTGTACTAGCCAATAATCCATGGTGTAATGAGATATTCACATGGCTCCCCTATCTATGTCCTTTTTTGGAATGAGAAAAGCAAAAGTTATATCAGTGGTTTACAATATTTATGGTGGCTATCGGCAATGCACATTGAATGAGCAAACTGCCAGATGCTATTCTTCATTCAATGTGCTTGTTTAAGCAAATAATAAGAAAAATATATTTGAAAAAGGAAGACAAAGTTTGATCACAAATATATTCTTTCTGAATTTCTGTTTCTGGTCATGTAATTCACTTTGGGAATTACAAAGGAGAAGTGAAAGTAGAGTTTAATTATTAAGTAATGCGTTATTAAAGAAGTCAGATGTGTCAGGTTGGGGATGTTCTGGCACAAAGTTAAAAAATAACTTATGTCCTGGTCCTGGTGCTGGTACCAATTGACTGTATGATATTTGGCAAAACACTTAGGTCTATAATTTTTCAGCTATAAAAAAATATATTCAATAATATAAACTTTAAGATTTCTTCTTGTTCTAAAATTCTATGGTTGTAAAATACATTAATAATGGCTGAATTTAGAGATAATTCATTCTTTCCTCTTGTATTCAAGCATTATGCATCATTCTTCAACTGTTGTCAATTTTTCATGTGTTCTTATATTTTATTAATCTATTGCATATGTGAGCCTATCTCAAAGTCTGTTTAAGAGGAAGCAGCATATGAATAAATAGTTACTATATGGTATTTAACTGTAATACAGAATAAAAAAAATTAATAATAATCATTCTTTCTTAATAAAATGCATATGATCGAAATTACATTTTTTTTTTCTGGAGTTGTAATATTGCAATGTTTTGAAAGCAATAAGATATTTTCACACTAAAGAAGCCAAGTTCAGTGGTTTGTTGATAATTTGAGGAAGTGCACATATAAGGCACATACAGAAGGTACAATTGTCTGCTATGGTGGAGAAAGGGATTAGTATGGGGAATTCGAAAACAATTACATTGTATCTTACTCTGAAGGCAGCTTACAAAATTATGCTTAAACATGTCAGTGTTTAGTGTCTTAAGGACTAACAACACTTCAGATTAAATAATGGGATTCCAATCAAAGAACAGAAAGTGTCTAGTTTCACATGCAACCAAAGCTCTGAAGACAATGAAAATTATCACCTCTAATTACAAGCAAAGCTGACTTGCTTATTTCTTATTTCTTCAAGTTTACTTTCTCTAAGCAATCAATATTTTCATTTAAATGATACTTTTTGTGGATTAGAGTAAGCTTGGTGTCAGAGACCTGTGTTTAAATTCTGACATCTTCTTTTGCTAGCCATGCGACATTGAACAAGGCCATAAATACTTTGAACCTCAATATCATCATTTGGGACGTAAAATTTATAATAGAGTGATAACTATCCTATGTTCTTCAAAGGACTGTGGCTAAGATATAACAAAATTGCTAGCATGGAAATTATTTTGAAAACTAAGTTTATAATCACTTACCAGGGATAAAATAAAACAAAATGTAACAATATAAAGAAACAAGTGATATCTACTTAATTAATTAACTTTATATTAAATGCAAATGCTATGAAGTAAACTGAATTAAGCAAAACAAAACATGACTTTACCTTCAAAGATGACATGATCTGCCTTTGAAAACATATAGGCAAGAACACCTAATATTCTTCAACTAACATCATAAAAGTTTGCATAAATCTCTAAAACTCTCTGGACCTCAGTTTTCCTTAACTATAAACAGTGAGTATTGGTTTGGTAGTCCCTATGTTTTCTGGAAGTCCTTAACATATGATCTGAGAAGATGATTTGGAAGAAACCTGACATTTTTAAAAAGATTTGGCATTAATATAAGAAAATGTTGTAGTGTACCTTAATTGCAGAATCAAGAATTGAAAAGAATAGTATCTTTAAATCATGTCAGTCTCTAAGAATAGCGAGAAGATTGATTGACTAAATAACCTGCAAATGGATAACACTTGAGAGTGACTTGAATGTTTATGATAACCATGACAACAAAACACCATGTTGCTAACCTATTAAGACTTTCTTTAAAAATGTAAAGTACCGTGAGACATCATGTAAAACTGCTAGGTTTTCAATTAGACTCTCAACTTTGGCATGTGTGCTTCGTAAGACCATAAAATGGGTACTGTACTTTGCACGGTGCCATGTGATACTGTTTTCAGTAACCAGAGCACTAAAATTCTGCAAGTAGCGTCAGTCCTAGGCTGTCAGGCAGAACAAGGCATGGGTGCTGAATCTTGAGGAAGTGGAACCCTGCATTTTCAAATCAAGCCTGTAATAAAAATGATCCTTTAGACCGTATAGTGATATATATATATATATATATATATACACACACATATATATATATATATACACATATATATCTATATATACACTCATGTGATGTACCAAGTAGGTACAATAGATAGAATTCTCCAATTATATAGATGAGGGAAAAAAACACATGTGACTGAGGTTACATAGCAAATAAATGATAGAGCCAGAACTAGACCTTGCATTTTTTAACCTACAGTCTAATCTTGTGTTTTGTATGCCTGTTTGTTTTCCTGCTCCAGACTTGTCAACAATAATTATGGCTATTATTTTCCGAGCACTTAACTATGTGTCAGGCATAATGCCAAGTTTTTCAGATACTCCCTTTCATGTAATCAATTTTCTGTCTTTACTGCCGCCTCTGTCAGAAAGAATAAAAAACTCATTATTTGCATTTAATAGGCAAGGAAACTGAAGCTTGGGTAGAAGAAACACAGCACCTTGCTGATGGTCACATAGCTACCAAGAGGTAGAGCCAGGACCCACAGTCATGTCTGCCTGGCTTCAGCTTTTCCTAACGCCTCACTTAGGCAGCTTGTGTGTCTCTGGCAGCTGCCATTTCAGAAGATTGTTCCTCAAGGGGTTTTGTTTCCTTGAAACAAAAAAGCAATTTGACTTAGAAATATCAAGATAGTGCAGTGAAAGACCTTGCACTATTGCTCTTTTAGGGTCTGTGATATCTAAAATTTGAATGTGATATTATTTTATGTAACCTATACATGCTGAGTTTAAATCCCATGCCAATTATTTTGGAGCCAAGCTCTCTATAAGGCAGTTTTTCTCAACTTCTGCCCTACTAAACGTACTCAGTAACTATGAATAGGGTTCTATGCATATCTACCTTGGGTCTTCCTCTTGTTTCACATGCTCAGAAGAATTTTTCTGCTGGACATTGACAAATATTATTTTAAAACTTTCACATAATTCAGGATGCTCAAATATATTTTTCATTGTATTTGAGCATCTAAGAAACTAAGATACTCTTGAAAAACATTAATTCCATCTTCCACTACAAGCGCTTATTCTGCCCCTTCTTTCTTTTTTCCTTCCTACCTTCTTTCCTCCCTCTCACCATTCCTGTCTTCATTCCTGCCTTCCATTCTTCCATATAATAATAATTTAGTGTGGCTGCTAATCATGAATGTGACCTTTGAGAACTCACTGTCTAGCTGAGGCAAGAGCCCATACAGGTGTTAAACAACTAGCATATAACAGTAACAATGTGTCACAAAGGATACATAATGTATATTTTATGTCAACTCACAGAGATCATAAAGAATTGTTCCTGGCCGGGCGCGGTGGCTCAAGTCTGTAATCCCAGCACTTTGGGAGGCCGAGACGGGCGGATCACGAGGTCAGGAGATCGAGACCATCCTGGCTAACACGGTGAAACCCCGTCTCTACTAAACAATACAAAAAACTAGCCGGGCGACGTGGTGGGCGCCTGTAGTCCCAGCTACTCGGGAGGCTGAGGTAGGAGAATGACGTAAACTCGGGAGGCGGAGCTTGCAGCGAGCTGAGATCCGACCACTGCACTCCAGCCTGGGCGGCAGAGCGAGACTCCGTCTCAAAAAAAAAAAAAAAAAACAAAAGAATTGTTCCCTAAGAAACACCTGAACTGACTCGAGTAGAACCAAAATACGTAAAGAAGGAAGAGGAGAGAAGAAAATTTTGTAAATTTCAAAGAGAAATAAATAGATTAATATTAATTCAGTCTCACCTGCCAGCAAATCATTCCCCTCTCTTACTAAGCAGTAAGCACAGACCATATGCACTTCTCCTGTTTAATATGTAGTCTCAAACCTCTTTTTCTTTGCCTCTGCTGCCCCCTCTGCCAGGAACAGACTCCCAACCTCCCATGCAAACCCTCCTGACTATTTTTGAAGGTCAGCTCAAGGGTAAGTCTATACCATCCTCTGTGAAGCCTGGCTGTCTTCCTCTAGCCTCCCGCTGTGTGTTGCACATAACTCCACTGTAACAGTCACCACTTTGCTGTGTAAATGCTTGTTCCTGCTCTCTCTGTGCCACACTGTGTTATCTGTTGTCTCAATCCCAGAACATCGACAGTGTGGAGCATTTAGTAAATACCTCAAGATATGTTTCAGGATTAAATAGTTCCATAAAAGCATGTGTCAACTTGTTCTATATAATAATTTGGGTGTTAGGATAGTGCCTCTAAGTGTTAAAGGCTCCATGTAATTCAGACTATTCTCAAAAATATTTACTCTGTGGTTTGACTCTGAGTAAAATAATGACAAAGAAAATGGCTGAGAATACAAGAACCCACACTACAGAAGGAACTACATGCAATGAAAATAGTTAACTGAAACATAAATATGCACAGAAAGAGATAAATGAGGCATTCATACGACAACAGTGTCTGAGTCTACCACAAGTGGGTTATGATTGCAGGACGCTGTGGAGCAGCATGAATAAAAGATTAAGTGGTGCGTATTTTAGGTAGGTGGATGGGTGAACATTGCAGAGAACTGGTTTTAAAAAAAGCAAGAATATTCAGATTAGGTATTCAGAAATACCTAATATAAATAATTCATTTTCCTCTGAGAGTGAAACCCCAAAACGACAGTCACTAAAAGTATATTTACATGACACCTTAAACGAATTTTGTGTAATGTTTTTATAATTAAAAAAAGAAGCAATCTCTAGATGGAAAAGGTATTTCACACAACCTGTACCACCAATATACAGAGACTGTGTAGAAGTGAGAATGACCATAAAGGTTTCCCCACTTCATGATAGGTCAAAACCTAGCAGAGACTGTGTTTAGAATAAAATAGAATATGCAATAGGTACCCATTATTCTCGCTTACGCTGACTTTCCAAATCATCCCTGGGAGTGAAGACCTCTGGCTACTTTCCAAGAAATTAGCAAAAGAAGGGAATAGAATCACCGGATGTTAGAGCTTGAAGGTTTTGAGGTTCTTTGGCCGCCTTTATTTTCAGATGAGGATATCTTTCACAGCCCAGAAAGGTAAAGAAATCTACCAGGTGGTCAAATATTTTTAAATGAGAGAATTGGAGCTAAAATCCAGGATTCCCAATTCCCAGTTCAGTGCTCTTTCTTACACACTAAGCCATGCCAAAATCCACTCTAAAATAAAAACCTAAAGCTACTAGCCTTAATTTAACATTTATAAGGTGTTTCTACAAGGACATAGGTTTTGCTCCATGCCTCATATCAGGTCTTTGTTTCTTTCTTAAAGAAAGAGTTACCTGGACAACGGTCTCATAGTGACATCTGGTGACTAAGTCAGGGTAATACAAAGCATAAGAAGAAGAAAAATAAAGTATCAATGTGCTTTTGTTTGTTAAGATTTAGGTAGGATGATTAAATCCAAAACTTAGAGGACACATTGTAATGCCTTAAGATTGTATTTCATGGTTCTCTTCTTCTTTAATATGTCTACAAACAGGTGATTTTTTTTTATTATCTTTTTGTAATAACAGTGAATTATTGCCGATCTTGTGGCATCTGAGTCTACATAAGCTATTCAACAAAGATTTATGAGAACCTACTATGTGACAGAAGCAGTTGTAGCTCCTGGGGACACAAAGCCTAGCTGTGGAATTAACTAATTAATTAATTATTAACTATTAATTAATGAATGAATGAAATAATTTGATAAGAGCTGGAGTTAAGATATACATAAAATATGCTAAGGAAAGAGTGACTGACTGGTAAGTCAGAAATGCTTTAGAGAAAATGAGACCTTTTTAACTTCACATTTAAAAGTTATTAGGAGTCCACCTGACTTGAAAAAACAAAAATTCTCAATTCATTCTCTCAAATATAACAAAAAGCATGCAAAATAAAAAATATTTTTATTTAAATTCATTCCATGAGTGTGATTGTCAGTGACATTGCTTCATTATTGATTAGCTTAGTCCATGTAAAGAAAAAGTTTATGTTGCTGTTTCTGGTCAATAACACAGGTAGAGAATACTTAGCATCCTCAATCTCTTCTATGTCCTATTTCAATTTCTGGTACAGAGGTCTGGGGAAGAAACCCTAGAGTTGCCTGCCTTTAACTATTCAATTGTTACTTATATAAGGTCTTCTATATATCAGGTTCTCCTTATGGTGCTGGAAATGAAACAGTAAACAAAATCCATGCCTTCATTGTACATATATTCTAGAGGGGAAAACAGTCAATATGTAGATACATCACATATGTAGTAAGTCAGATGGCTATAAATAGGAAGAGAACTCTGCAGGGGTGGGGTTAGATAGTGCTGGGGGAGGAAAGTGTAATCTTAGATATGATTGCCAGGGAAAACCTCCCTGAGAAATTGGCATTTGAGGAAAGGACTGAAGGATGTGATGGAAGAAGATAAGCAGATATTTTGCAGATATTTAAGGAAGAGATCTCCAAGCAGGGGGACAATCAGAACAAAAACCCTGTGCTGGGAATGTGCTGAGAGTGGAAGCACACCAAGGAGGACAGTGTGGCTAACAAGTGAGGCCTGAAAAAAGTAGAAGAAATTAGTTCTAAAAAGAAGTGGGGACCAGATCGTGTAGGGCCTTGTTAGCCTTGATAAGGAGGGTGCTCGGAATCACTGTAGACTTTGGGACTCAGAGGTGACATGACCTGGTCTGACCCAGATGCTATGTTCAGAATGGATAATAAGGAAGCAAGTGCTGAATCAGTAATACCAAAAGTAAAGCATTGTATTTATCCAGGAGATAGCTGATGGTCATTTGAAGAAAAGTTAGCAGTGAAAGAGGAGTAATTAGATTCTTGACACATTTAAAAGGCATAATTAACACAATTGATGGATCAAATATGCATGGGGAAATGAGAAAAGTCACTTGGAGAGTGACTTTGAATTGCTTAAGCAGTGGGAAGAAATAGACACTTAATGAGATAGAAAATGTGTAAGAGGACCAGGTTTGGAGGAGCAGGACATCAAGATTCCAACTTAGGATATATTAAATTTGATATGTCTATTATTTGTGCAGGTAAGGATGCCTAGTAGGAGTTGAATAGAATCTCGAGTTCAGAGGAAATAACATTTGACCATCATCAACATTCGGATACTATTCAAAGGCTGTGTGATATCACCTTGTGAGTGAGTGTTGATAGAGAAAGGATCCAAGGACTGAACCCTGGTGAACTCCAGTGGAGGGATGAGATAAACAAGTAAAGAGAGCTTGGGGAACATCTAAAGTGAATTGAAAAACTGAGAGTAGCTCCCAGAAGTCAAGTGAAGAAAGTATTTCAAGAAGGAGATAATTACCTACTGAATCAAAGATACTGAGAGGCTGATTAAGACAAAGACTAAATTTATCACTGAATTTAGCACTATGGAAATCATAGGTAATCTTGAGAAGAGTTCTTTTTCTTAGTGTGGTAAACCTTTTGAGGTACATTCAAGTGAGAATGGGAAGAGAGAAAAGGGGGAGAAGCAACATAAGAAATCTCTTTTAAGGACTTTTGTGTGTAGAGAAACAGAGGAATCAGATGATAGTTGGAAATTATTTTAAAGAAAATGCGTTATTTTAAAGAAAAAAGGTATTACAACATGTTTGCCCTATTGTGGGAATAATCAAGTTGAGACAGAAAATTATTTTTTAAGGAAGAGTCTAATCGCTTAAGTGAAAGAGAATGAGACCCTGTGCATAAGTGTGATCAGGTAGGATCATGTACAGCTCAAGTAAGAACAGGAAGGAAGAGACAATAAACATGTACAGATAAGATGGGCTGGTCGATATGGTGGTGAACAAGCATGTGAGTTATCTACTGATTAGTTCTATTTCCTCAGTGAAATAGGAAGCCAGGTTCATAAACCAAAATGAAGAGGAGCAAGGCAGTATTGGAGGTTCAGGAAAATTAATAGGTGTAAAAATACATAAAGTAGAATTGCCAGGGAGTGTTAAGATACATTTCCAATTAAGGATGAAGAATGTAAGGTGAGGCCAGCCAACACCCCTGCTTTGCTTCAGCTACATCAGCTGCATAGAATCAGGCACAGAATACATGGAAAATTGCATTTAAGTAGGGCCTGGATTTCACAAAAGTAACACAATGAAAAAGAGATGAGCAAAGCTATTTGATGGTGTTGTGGGAGAGTGAGATTGTAACATATTAGCTAAGTAAGAAGAGGACTGAGAATTTTGGAATATAAAGGAATGAGGAAAAGTGTAAATACAGTGGGGTCAAAGAATGTTTGGAGCCAAGACACTAAAGGCAATGAGCTGAAAATTTAGGTGATTATCAGTTAGTGACATGGTTTAAATGAAAAGTATAGAAGGGGACAATCATCCATCATGAAAAGTTCTAGGGTACAGCCAAGATCTGAGTAGCTGAAGTAGAATGGAAGTAGAATGGACAACCTTTCCACATCCAGGTTGAGTGACAGAAGAGGGATAGGCGACAAATTATTAACCACTTGAGAGAACATATCCCCTAAGTTTGTTATTGCTATTTTTCTTTCAGCACATATTTGTTGGAATGCCAACTATATTCAGTTCAATTAATATGGGCTTCTTAAATAAGGACTCCAGCACTGGATAATCCTGCCATTTATTTTGATAAATTCCATCCTGCTGCTCAGATCTATTGGCATCTACAGCATGTCTTTTGAGAAGACAGGCATTCACATCCCTATGTCCTAGCAAATTTCCAACTCAGAAAATCACATTAGGCTTCTCTGTATATCTTCCAACTATTTCAATGGAAAATACAATTCTCTGATTTCTTCCTATGGTATTTACCAGTGAGAATGTTGCCTACCAGTTCTAGGGTGGGGGAACCCAACACAAATCACCAACCTTTAGGTGACACCGTGTCTTTAAAGTGCTTTCAAAGTCTGGAGAGAAAAAGTTCCCAGTGGCTATAAGACCTAGGAGTTAAATCATGCATTCTAAGTAGCAGATCACTCGAATATAATTGGCTAGTGAGTTCATTTTACTCTTCTCTTCTTGGTCACATGTTACCGCCCTTGTACCCTGCATGTTCCCTTTCCCAGACTTACAAAGCATGTGTTCTTGAATTTGTTCTCTTTTTAAATTCACACAGTCCTAATGATTCTTCTTTGACAAGAGTCTTTCACTCTTACAATTCAATTCAAGTCATCCACATGCTTATTATGAGCAAGGGTCTGGGACCTAGGGGAAAAGGGAATAAAAAGATGAATGAAATTTGATCCCTGCAGTCCAAGAGCTTGCTGTGAAGAAGGAAGCTTGGCTTACATTGCCTCCCTAATCCCTTGACTAGGCAAGAACAGAATATTGTCTAAAACCTCCTCACGTCAGCAGTCCTCTGGGGTGGTGACTGGAAGCAGAATTTAAACAAAAATATAATTGACACACAATAATTGTGCACATTTATGGGGTACAACCTGATGTTTCAATATGTGTTTAAATGTGTGCATTGTGTAATGATCAAATTGAGGTAATTTATGCACAACCTTGAAGAGAGATTTTTGAATATTCTTATTACAAAGAAGTAGGAATTTTTAACAGACAACTGAGATGATTCTTGTGCACACTAAGTCATTCCGATGATGGATTTACATTTCTTGTTTTGTTTTGTGTTGTGTGAGAGACAGAGTCTTACTCTGTCGCCCAGGCTGAAGTGCAGTGGCACAATCTCCACTCACTTCAACCTCCACCTCCAGGTTTCAAACGATTCTCCTGCCTCAGCCTCCTGAGTAGCTGGGATTACAAGTGCGTGCCACCACACCTGGCTAATTTTTATATTTTTAATACAGATGGGATTTCACCATGTTGGCCCTGCTTGTATCAAATTCCTGGCCTCAAGCGATCTGCCTGCCGCGGCCTCCCAAAGTGCAGGGATTACAGGTGTGAGCCACCAAGTCTGGTACATTTACATTTCTTATCAGGATTTTTCTTTCAGTAAGTGCTTAGGAATCCTACTTCACCCAATATTTTTTCCTATTTCAATTTTTTTACCATCTATATCATGTTTCTACTCTGCAGACATTTGATTTTTTCTCTTTTGTTTACTGTAAAGTATATTTTTATATTATTTGATTAGCAATGGAAGTATTCTAAAATCTGCCTGCAACCTCTCTTTCTGACTCTACATTTTAGGGAATAATTCTCTGCTATGGAATGAAAAAAAAACAACAGAGCCTGTGGAGTCAGAGACCTCATTTCAAGTTATAGTTATCCCTAGGAATAAATCTGAGTGACAGGTGACATGGTATAATAACAAGTACAAAGCTATGGTTAAGCAAAGCTCAACAACCTTATGTGTAAATTGGGATGACAACAGCCTACCTCAAAAAATGTGAAGGTAAACGAGATAATGTAAGGCTGACACTTAGTAAGCATTTTAAAAAACCCCAAAAAACTATAATTGCCATGATTACTCTAGTTTTTCTATTTCTCTATGCTCCAGGCAAATGGACTACTAATGACCCAGGGTCCCTTCCCCATTCTCTTCTTCACAAGGAAATGTTCTCTCTCTGTGCCTTTTATTAAAATCTACTGCCCCTTTTAGGCTGAGCTCAAGTACTCTCCCTTAGAAGCCTTTCCAGATCATCCCATGGCCAAGAATGATCGCTGCTTCCTCTTCTTTACATACAGATATTTCTCTTCTTCTTGATAATTATTTTTGTGCAATTATTTTCTTTTTACCTGTGTTTTAATGTACCCCCACCCCACCATTTTCCAGACTGTTTACTCCATGAGAGAGGAGACCATCATCTCTGTGCTTACCATTGTATGACCAGTATCCTGAGGAGTGGCTGTTACATAATTACATCAGGCACTCAATAAATATTTGATGAATAAACACTGTGTTTTAAGGCAGGTATCATATCTTACATAGTATATCATATCTTACATTTTATGTCCCTCACACAAATACCACGGAGTGAAGTATATGACAGGTAAGGTCATTTCTCTTGGTGACTACATAGTCCAGTCTGAAACAGATATGCCAAAAACCAAAAACAAAACAAAACGAAAACTAGAGTAAACAGGTGAATTGTTTTAATAAAGGCACTGTATTAGTTTCCTAGGACTGCCAGAACAAATCACCTCAAACTTAGTGGCTGAAAACAACAAAAATGTATTGTCTTACAGTTATAGATGCTGGAAGTATAAAATTAAAGTGTCAGTAGGATTGGTTACTTCTGGGGGCTGTGGATGAGAATCTGTCCCAGGCCTTGCTCCTTAACTTTTGGATGACCATCTTCTCTTTACATCTCTTTACATTATTCTCACTCTAAATGTCTCCAAAGTTTCCCCTTTGTATGAAGACACCAGTCATATTGGATGAATGCCTATACTAGTGACCTCATTTTAACTTGATTATCTATGTAAAGATCCTATGTCTAAATAACTTCACACTGTAAAGTAGAGCACTGGAGGGATAGGACTTCAGCTTGTTCTATCTCAGAGAGAGAGGAGCCATTTCTTGTGAATTGGGAAGAGGGATATACTGAATCCATAATAAGCACATAAAGAGTTGGCTGATTTATAGGAGAAGTGACATGTTTCCAGCTCTAGTAAAAAACAAATTGAAGTGGCATATAAAAAGGTACAGAGCATGACATAATAAAAAATAAATGAACAAGAATACAGAGAGGATGTGGTAAATTATCATGTTTCCCTAATATGTTATTGGACACTAAATGGTACTAGAATTATTAATCAATAATAATTCTAAACTGTTGCAATTGAAAGAATATATTAAATGGTGTTATATGAGAAGTGCCAGGGCATCCTCATTTCTGTCCAATGGGAGAAACATTTTCGTTTGAGACCTCCATGAATAATACAAACTTTTAGTTAGGAGAGCTGCATTTTGAGTGGTGCAGGCAGAATGGTGATCTCTCACACACAAACACTGAGAGAGAGAAAGAGAGAGAGACAGAGACAGAGACAGCAGAGAGAGACAGAGAAAGGAAGTAGAGGTACTCACATAGAGATAAGCTATTTCTTGACATTAAGAAATAAAGTAGAATCCAATGGAGGGAAATAAAACCACATCAGGAACATAGTTAATTCACATACACATGCAGGTAAACACACACTGCTTGATACTTACTGTGGACTTTGAAAATTATGAGTGTGTGTATGTGTATACATTTGGCTCTCTGTATCCATGGATTTTGCATTCATAGATTCAACCAACCATGAATTAAAAACATTTGGAAATAACAAACATTAAAAAATAATGCAACAATAAAAAATAATACAAATAAAAAATACAGTATAACAACTATTTACCTAGCATGTATGTTGTATTAAGTAGTATAAGTAATCTAGAGATAACTTAATGTATACTAGAGGATGCATAGGCTATATGCAAATACTATGCCACTTTAAACTAATAAGAACAGATACTAAACTTCATCTTGCCAAAAGTCAGAGAAACGATATAACTATGCCATTTTCTATAAGGGACTTGAGCTGAGCATCCTTAGATTTCGGTATCTTTGGGGTTCCTGGAAACAATTCCTTGTTTTATATATATATATATAGAGAGAGGATAGCTACTGAGTGACAGGTGATATACCATACCACTTGTCACTC
>NC_045446.1:79617796-79629956 GCF_002776525.5 Piliocolobus tephrosceles
CAGAACAGAAGATAAAGACACACAGAAGAAATTTGCAACAACATGAATGGAATTGGAGATCATTATTTTAGATGAAATAATCCAGGCACAGAAAGACAAACATTATTTTATTTCAGGTGAAAGACAAACATTTTATTTTAGGTGAAATAATCCAGGCACAGAAAGACAAATATTGCGTGTTCTCGTTTATTTGTGGGATCTAAAAATCAAAACAATTGAACGCATAGAGATAGAGAGCAGAAGGATAATTACCAAAGGCTGCAAAGGGTAGTGTAGGCTACGAGGGTGAGGTGGGGATGGTTATTGGGTACAAAAAATAGTTAGAAAGAATAAATAATACCTAGTATTTAAAAGCACAACAGGGTGACTATAGTCAAAATAATATTGTTGTACACTTTAAATGTGAAATTAAATATATACACCAGACTAAGACACCAAATTGAATTACCCCAGCATGCAAAACCCACATTGATCACCATGCTTGCCCCAAGGGAAGCTGTACAATGTCTGGCTCATCCAACACCCCATCATTTATCACTAGCAATCTGTTGTCCATAATCATGTTTGAATTAATAGCATTTTAAAAGTACAAAGATTTTATTTTTAAAAAACAAATAATTATTTAATTTGCCTTTTAAAAACTTTTTGAAAACTTTTAAAAAAACTTTTTAAAAGTCCTGAGGAGTATTTTCTTTAAAGTGCTGAGTTATAAAACTCCATATATTGGGCTATGATAGCCTTACCTGATTCTTGCCAAGAATCTAGTATTCAGAAAATGCAAATACAAAGTAAGCAACTCAAAAATAAACAAATAAATTGGAGCTATGCTACCTGTTGAAATATGACCTAGCTCAAACACCTGTGGCACTTGCTTGTGAATCACACAGGTTTTCTGTGTCCTGAGTTTTGATTGAATGAGCGAGTTTATGCTGGACCACAAGGGGGCCCCTCTGTCAATAACATACTCCATTTATGTATTAAGTCAATAATGAAGAGAAAAGAAACATCGATGACCCCAAGTCTCTTTAACTGAATGGAGGTAAAAGGGAAACAACGAATGAGAAACATACTCTGCCCTTTTAAGAATCTTGGATTCACATTCCTGATGAAGTTATTTTTCTTTCTTTCACTGATTCCCATTTCACTTCATTATATAGCACCATGTTCCCCAGAAGCTCCTGAATGAAGGGCATCACTCAGCTGTGTTAAGTATCTGCAACAATAAATATACTAGTTTCAATGTCTAGGCTATGGATATTCCTTTTTACTGAAGGTAAGACATATAGCTGCCCCAGTTTGACAAAATTAATAATAATAATAATTAATAATGGCAAATTTTTATTCTATTGAGTTACTTGGCTTGACTTCTAGAAATAGCAACATTCTTCTGAAATGCCCCCTCCTACACTTATGTCTAAGGGCAAAGCATACCAATGATCCCACATACACCACGGATAACTTCATTTTACGTATTTTATTCTGTTACCAAACTAAATTTTTATCACATAGATCTACCTTCATACTTTGTTGCTCACTGAACACTTCAGTAATTCTCAGCATCCCATGTAAAGCATTAAGCACAGTCCCAATGCAGAGCAAATAAGCAATAACTGTTAGTTATTATAACTTCATTATGTCTTTTCAGTGCATCAAACCACTGCTCTGATTCCTAGCCCAACATTCTATTAAACCACAAAATCCAGTTGAATAATATATGATAATATAATAAAATGGTGATAAGTGCTAAATACTTAGATAGTAACACAGATGGAATCAGACAGCTTTCCCACGAAATACAGAAAATAGTAGACAGGAGATATAGGCCTGAGCACTCTAAGCAGAAGCTAAGTTATCACAGGATATCCTGGCAATCTGTGGCATGTGAACCCTTTTTTTCTGGAATCTGAAACTATGTTGCAACTCTCAACTTCTCCCTTTCTAGAGACCCAGTTTGTTCCCTTGTGATTATCAGCAGTTGAGAAATCCTTAGACCATCCGAAAGGACTACTTTTTATATGTATAATGAACAGAGTGTAAAGTGTAAAGGATTATTTTGAAGAGAAACTCCTGGTTCCCACTTAAAATCCTTTCTTGTTTCTGAGTTTTTCAAATGGAGCCCTCTTTACCAGCTTGCCCCCTCAGAGATAAGCTGTTCCCCTACTTATGCAGATCGGAGATTTGAAAACTTTCCTTTTCCTGTGAATTCAGCTAGGACAAAGCTGGAGCTTTTCGAAAAAATTTGAAAAACACATTTTTTAAAGATGAAAATTTTTAAAAATTGAAAAAAAAAAAACATTTATGGAAAGAGACTTCTAATCCAAATTTAACTTCTCAAAATATGTTTTGACTGGTTAGCACAATGTTTCAGTCTTTCGGGAGAATGCCCCTTGAAACTGTTTTCTTCTACACAACTTCCTCCTTTCCTTTGACTTTCCTGCTCTGGAAGGGAAGAACTGGAGCAGGACAGATCAAATTACTCATGAGGAAGGACAAGAAATAAGGAACTGAATTATCAACAATTGGAGAAAGAAAGCTGATGTCAGTATCATTTCATATATGATTATATCAGAGTCAGGTGGATAAGCCAATCCTGTTGAATAGCATACTTTCCCTGCTACTCCTGAAGCATTAAGAGGTCTTTCTCTTTCTCTTACAAAGCCGTCCTAGCTAGTAATCTTACAGAACACAAAGAGCTTGTTTTCATGTTATTTCTTAGTAACTCAAAATACCTCTAAAGTTTTGCATATTATGAAAGTACTATAGTCACAGTGCTGAGAAAAGGAGTAAATAAGACAATGTATATAAAAACACTTGGCTCAGTCCCTGGCTCTGTGGTTGATAAATATTAAGTTAGTATTAATGATTATTATAATATCCAAAGAGTCCATTGCAAGATATAGAAGAATGGAGGCAGCCATAACACTAAGAGAAAAGTCCATTATCTCCAACTATTTATCCTCTAGCCCAACATAATTGCCGTTAGGAAGAAAGAGCAACTTTAACAAACATTTTAAGTTGCAGCAGATGTTCAACTTTAAATCCATCCCACAAAAATTTCTAACCAAAGGAACATAGAAGATTTAATCTTATTTTCTAGGTAGTATAGACTTAATTGTGAGAACAAAATAAAAACTTCAGGAAACATTAGGGAAGAGTAATTAGAGGTGTGAAGAGCTGATTATTACAATTCCTTCTTTTCCTTCTTGATTTTTATTGCTGATGGGTAATAAAATATGCAAAGACTGTGCTGAGAAATAACCTAAACAAATAGGCCAGTATACCATGAAGATCATTTAAAATTTAAACAATTAAAATAAGATATCATCTGCTAAAATAATAACTGGCAGGGCTAGCACAGTTTCTTCTTTCATGTATTTCTTCCTTCATTTGAAGAATAGACATACAACTGTGTGTCAAATCGTGTAGTATACTTGAGTCATTCAGAATTAATTGGGCATCATTCCTGCCTTTGAGTCAGTCTAATGAGGAAGAAAATCTTTCAATAATGATTTCATGTCCTTCATGTCATTACAGATGGGTAGATACAGTACTATGACAGCACAAAAGATAAAATAAAAATATCTTCCTGCAGTAGGTCCAAGTAAGTCCAATGCAAAGGTGATATTTGAGATGAGCTCTCATGTATGCCTAAAACATTTCCAGAAAGTTAAGTGGCAGTTAATACAACAGGCAAATGAGACAGATTTTTTTAAATCCTAATGCCTCAAAATAGCCAACAATATTCTAGAAACCATTTGAAGTTCTATGTATCCAGTTTTCATATGTGATGGCAGGAGGGAATGGGGGAGTACTACTGAATTAGAGATGAGGCTGGAAAGCTTAATTATTCAGAATTCTATACAATAGGTAAAATAAACCAGTTCCAGTTGTCTTAAGCAAAAAAGAGAGGGATTAAGGGTGGTAGGGGCTTATTATAAAGACACAATAATGTCTCACAGAAGCCAAAGGTAGAAATGACAATGGGTCTCAGAAAACACAGGAATTAAGGTCTTGAAGGTTATAAATTGAAGGAGTGCTCCATTTCTAATATTGTTTCTGCTACTCTCTGGGCCCTTGCTTTATTCTGCTTTCTACTTAATCCTGCTTTCTTTGTTATTCAATTCATATGGGAGGTAGAAGCTGGCTAGCCACTCAGGTAATGCTTCCAGTCACTTTAAATTTTAATTCAACAACTTAGTGCTAATATTTTCCAAAGCTGAATCAGATATCTACTCTTCATCCATTTCACTGTGACCAGGGGCATGAGGTTTTCAAGGTAAAAGTTCATCACAAGACTAGATTTGTATGAGATTCTGAAAAGATTTGTACATCTCGATGAAAAGTTTAAACTTTGTTTTGCAGAGAAAAATAAAGAATAAAGGCAGAGGTTTACAAGGAAAATATGACTTTTTTTCCTTTTAGGACTAAGTAGAGGTAGCTGTTGGTTATGAGTAAAATAGTCAAGAGTGATGGGATTTTAGCCTGAACTGCAGTGAAGAGTGGTGTCATCATTTATCCAGGTAGGACAGCGAGGGAAGTCTGGCAATAGTCTAGGTTGGTATTGGGGAGGCACAAAGTAAATTTGTTGGACAGTGCGTTGTAGAGCAACTTATCTTTCACTGTGTGAAATTTGAGCTGTCTAATAGGCTTCTAGTTATAGACCTCAATTAAGCAATTGCATAATTTAATGCTGTATCTCAAGGGAGAAGTCTAGGTTGACAACAAATATGAAAAATGCGGGTCTCAATCAAGATCAGAAGTGTTTTGTGCACCAGCTTCTGTATCAAATCAACCCATTCGGTTAAAAAAATAATGTATTCTTTTATTGCCATAAAGTTTATTTGGGTGTTATTGATTGCACCTAGCAATGATTCAGTAATCTGAGCTATTTCTGTCTGTGGCTGTATCTTTCTCCAGGGCCTCTGAATCCTCTGCTGGAGCCTCTGTTCCAGAAACCATTAAGGTAAACAAAGAGAGGGAAAAATTGTATAGGAGGTTTTGGAGGGGGATAAGCTTGGAAGGGGCATATATCACTTCCTCTCATATTTTATTAGCTCTTACACAATAATGAGGACACCCCTACTTTTAAGGGAGACTGACATGCAGCCTAGCTGTATTCCCAGAACAACAGGGAAATGTGATTGGTGAACCTCTAGCCAGTGGCAGTCAGATACAGATGGTACTTAACTTTCTAGAAGTTAAGTCATGATTATAGGCAAGTATGCTATAGTTATAGATTACAGGCAAGTATGCTGGAAGTTAAGTCATTATTATAATAATAATTAATACTAACTTAATATTTATCAACCACAGAGCCAGGGACTGAGCCAGGTGTTTTTATATACATTGTCTTGTTTACTCCTTTTCTCAGCATTGTGACTATGGTACTTTCATAATATGCAAAACTTTAGAGGAAGTTAGTCATGAGTTTGAAATCACCTCAAGAGACACTAAAGAATGAAAAGAGTAGGGCCAAAGGGAAAGCCCTGGGACACTCCAACATTTAAAGGTCTGGTAAAAAAAAAAAAAAAAAAAAAAAAAAAAAAGAAAAAAAAAGGTGGGCTGGCAAAGGAGACTGAAAAGGGATGCCAGTCAGTTTCAGAGGACAACGGTGTCATACAGTTTGGAAGAGAAAGAGTTAATGAGGGAATTAGCAACTAACTTTGTTAAAGTCTCTGAGTGTGTGCACTGACTTTTTTTTATATCCTTTAGGACAGATTTATATATAGAAAACTTTTCAGAGTTTTAATTTTTATAATCAATATTTAACTGATTGAACCTAGATAAAAAAAAAAACTCTGTTCTTTAGCTTCTTTATGTTCAACATACATATCTACTCTATTTAGATATCTAATAAATTTTAACAATAACTTACAGGATATTTCATAGTCTTTGTCTTATTTTACATAGTTAATTAAATACTGTTAAGCATTTAAAGCAACATTTATAAATGTATTCTATTAATTTTTAGGTAGTTCAATGGTCTGTCCAGCAAACATTTCTAAGTACTTAAAATTAATTCTAATATAAAAAAGTAAGTCTAATATGTTTAATTTATAATTATGAGTAATCTTAACTTATTTTTTCTTTTCTTTCTTTTGTTTTTTTCTGTTTTTGTTTTTGAAACAGGGTCTCACTCTGTCACCCAGGCTGGAGTGCAGTGGCTTGCACTCAGGCTTACTGCAGCCCCAACCTCCCAGGTGTGAGCTATCCTCTCATCTCAGCCTCCCCAGTAGCTGGGACTATAGACACAAGCTGCCACGCCCAGATAATGTTTCCATTTTTTGTAGAGACAGGGTTTCACCATGTTGCCCAGGCTGGTCTGGAACTCCTAAGCTCAATCTGCCCACCTCAGCCTCCCAAAATGCTGGGATTGTAGGAGTGAGCCACCGTGCCTGGCCCAATTTTAACCTCTTTTCCATATTCCAGTCACAGTGCATATAAATACAGTAAGTACTTTGAATTTAAAACCCAAAAGGTGGCCGGGCGCGGTCTCTCACGCCTATAATCCCAGCACTTTGGGAGGCTGAGGCGGGTGGATCACGAGTTCAGGAGATCGAGACCATCCTGGCTAACACAGTGAAACCCCGTCTCTACTAAAAATGCAAAAAATTAGCCAATCGTGGTGGCAGGAGCCTGTAGTCCCAGCTACTTGGGAGGCTGAGGCAGGAGAATGGCGTGAACCTGGGAGGCGGAGCTTGCAGTGAGCCAGATTATGCCACTGCACTCCAGCCTGTGGGACTGAGTGAGACTCTGTCTCAAAAAAAATAAATAAATAAAAAAGGTGAGCTCAACTACTTAATTTATATAGCTTACATTAGAAACAAATTTCATTGAATAGTCAATATTCTTTTGAACAGTATACATCATGTTTTTGAAATACTAAATATGCTTAAACTTATTTTAACTAATGGGTTTAATTACCCAAATATTTCTAAGTTTACTTTAAATATTTTAATGGTAAAAGTAGGCTTTCCCACAAAGGAAACAATACTGTTATCACGGAGTCTTTAAGGATACTCCCTTAGATAGTTGGAATATGCATGTTTGCCTTAGATACTGACCAGGGACTCGGGTATCTGTTATTGTGATAGAACAAACTCTGTCTTATCTGTAGTTACCATATCAACTCATTCAATGGTCTTGCAGATCTTATAGCCCAGGTACATTACATGCTTCAGTTTGGATTTCACCTGTAATATTTTTTCCCACAGAACTCTGCAAACTCACCCAGTGGTTACATCACTGGATTTAATTTTCTTTGGCTTTTATATTATTTAAAATATCTTATTTCATAGGTCAAAATACCAAGATCTTGATGGAAACCTACATCTTTGTCATGTTTCTCCTATTTGGTAAGAATATATGTTCTTATGGGTCTAAATAATTCTTATGGCTATACCATGTCACATGATTCAGTCATTCCACTGACACACAAACACACACACACACACACACAAAACAGAATCAAAGAGAACTGATCACTGCCTTTGACAAGACATAGACCATTGGTGTAAAGGTAAACTGAGGCTGGAGCCGAACCTGGAACGAAGACACAAGGCAAATGGCAATGAGAATAGCCTTTATTAGGACTCACGGGCGAGGTTCCTCCGTCCAAAGGTGCGGGCCGAGGAAGTCGCGCTGAGGGAGGAGGGTGGGGCTTTTATATAGCCCGAGAGGTAGGGAAGTTGGTTGTACAAACAAGGCCTAGGGGTTCTTGAAACTACTAGGGCAGAAGTTGAGTAAGGGTCATGAGGAAGGGGTCTTTGGAAACTGTTAACCGAAACTGCTGTTTATGAACTTGTGGAATGCAGGTGAGCTGCAGGTCATGGGGGAGTGTGGTTGTCCAGCCAGAACCTCTGACATATGCAAGTCTGGTGGTGTGTTCAAAGAGGAAGGGAAGTCTCGAACAAAGGGCCTGCTACGCCGGGTGGCGCTGCCATGTCGGGTCTAGATCCCTGCCTAACAATTGGTAACTTTGAGAAGAGCCATTTCTGGGAATGGTAAAGATTACAGATGAGGTAAAATTGAGCAATTTGCCTATATTTGCATATATGAGTTACTGACATAAATTTAAAATCAGGTATGTATGATTTCATATACCTAACCCATTGAACATTATAATTTAACCTCGCCTAATGTAAACATCCCCGAACACTTACATTAACCTACAGTCGAACAGAATCATCTAATACAAAGCCTATTTTATAATAAAGTGTTGAATATCTCATGTAATGTATTGCATACTGTACAAAAAGTGAAAAAGCAAAATGATTGTATGAGTACTTGAAGTATGGTTTTTGCTGAATGTGTATCACTTATGCACCATCATAAAGTTGGAAAATCCTAAGTCAAATCATCATAACTCAGGGAGCATCTATTAAATTCTTATGTGAATCAGGTATATGTAAAAAAAAATTTGTTTTAAGTACTCATGTGATATTACCAAGAAAGTGAAAAGACAACTACAATATCAGAGGAAATGTTTGCAAGTCACATATTTGATAAGAATTTTGATATGAATAACATGAAATACCCCATTTTTATGTCTATTCTTTGAAATATTATAAATATAATATTCTATAAATATTACAAAGTGACAAAATGAAAAGCTAGATCTTTTATATACTCATGTAAAATTCTGCCTTATGGAATAAAATAAATTACAAAATTAGAGTCATAATATATACAAAAACTCCTACAAATCAAAATGAAAGAGGCAGAACACCCAAGAGAAAATGGGACAAAACACTTGGTCAGTGCAAAAAAAGAAGAGTACAAATTAGCAGCAACCACAGAAAAAGCTGCTCCATTTTAGTTGTCATCAGTAAAATACCAGTTGGTTGGCACGAAAAGAGAGAAACTGGAATTCCACATACTCCTCTGGTATGAGTAGTACATAAAAGCCTTAGAAAACTCTAAAATTTTCTGCTACAGCTGAACATACACATACCTATGACCTCTAGATAAATACCCACAAAAATAAATACATATGACCTCCAAAAGATATGCACAAGAAAGTTCACTGAAGTACAATTTCTAATAGCCAAGAAATGGAGAAAATCTAAAAATCTATCAAGGAGAGAATAGATAAATAAACTGCAAAACTTATACAATTGATAAATCCACAGCACTGAAAATGAGTGAACTATTGCTACATGGAAAGACATGAAGTGTCCAGTGGTGTGCTGAAGCCTGCTTCTGCCAGCTTACAAAAGGCAATTGTGGCCATCCCTTTCAGACTGCACATTCAGTAACTTCTTGTTTTTTCCTTGAAATCTGCCATGGTGGGAATATTTGCATCACATAAATCAGTAAATGCTGCAAACCAAGGCTTTTCCCTTTCTTTAGAGCTGATTTACTAGCACACTACTAATGTATTTCACAAGCATAATTCCTAGGGAAACAAGCCAAACACAGAAATATAAATACTGCATGATTCACAACCAACAGACACATGAAAAAATGCTCATCATCACTGGCCATCAGAGAAATGCAAATCAAAACCACAATGAGATACCATCTCACACCAGTTAGAATGGCAATCACTAAAAAGTCAGGAAACAACACGTGCTGGAGAGGATGTGGAGAAATAGGAACACTTTTACACTGCACTGTTGGTGGGACTGTAAACTAGTTCAACCATTGTGGAAGACAGTGTGGCGATTCCTCAACGATCTGGAACTAGAAATATCATTTGACCCAGCCATCCCATTATTGGGTATATACCCAAGGATTATAAATCATGCTACTATAAAGACACATGCACAATTATGTTTATTGTGGCACTATTCACAATAGCAAAGACTTGGAACCAACCCAAATGTCCATCAATGATAGAGTGGATTAAGAAAATGTGGCACATATACACCATAGAATACTATGCAGCCATAAAAAAGGATGAGTTCCTGTCCTTTGTAGGGACATGGATGAAGCTGGAAACCATCATTCTGAGCAAACTATCACAAGGACAGAAAACCAAACACCACATGTTTTCACTCATAGTTGAGAATTGAACAATGAGAACATTTGGACACAGGATGGGGAATATCGCATACCAGGACCTGTCATGGGGTCGGGGGGAGGGGGAAGGGGTAGCATTAGCAGATACACCTAATGTAAATGATGAGTTAATAGGTGCAGCACACCAACATGGCACATGTGTACATATGTAACAAACGTGCACATTGTGCACATGTACCCTAGAATTTAAAGTATAATATAACAAACATGAATAAATAAAAATAAAGTACACGCAAAATAAATAAATAAATACTGCCTGATTCCAATTACAGAAATTTCAAAACAGGCAAAACTAAACATTAGTGTTAGAAATTAGAATAGGAGAATAGTGGGTACTCATCAGCATGAAAGATAGTGATGTAAAGGGGATGTGACTGGGAGTTGTGGAGTTCTGGTGATACTGTATCTCTTGATCTTGATGCTGAATGTCCAGTGTGTTCATTTTGTAAAAACTCATCAAGGTGTACACTTAAACCTTGTACATTTTATGTATGTATATGTTAATTAAAAGTTTTCTTAAAATAAAAATAAAGGCATAGCATGATTTCATTTTTCATTTGAAGTATTGTGTGTATTTGAAGAAAAATGTCTCAAATAATTGCTACCAAAATGTTGATGGTATTCACATCTGGATGGTGATATGTTAAGGGAAAGGACAGAGGGGTATAAAATGGTACTTTATCAGGAGAACCCGCTCCCGATGTTTAACATGGGTTCTTTTCTATTTCCCAAGTATCTTGGCTGGGTTGAGAAGTAAAGGGAAAGAGCACAAGAGAGAAATTTAAAGCTGGGTGTCCGGGGGAGATATCACATATTGGCAGCATCCGTGATGTTCCCTGAGCCCTAAAACCAGCAAGTTTTTATTAGCGATTTTCAAAAGGGGAGGGAGTGCACGAATAGGGTGTGGGTCACAGAGATCACATACTTCACAAGGCAATAAAATATCACAAGGCAAATGGAGTCAGGGCGAGATAACAGGACCACCGGATGAGGTGAAATTAAAAGTGCTAATGAAGTTTCCGGCATGCATTGTCATTGATAACATCTTATCAGGAAACAGGGTTTTATCAGGAAACAGGGTTTGAGAGCAGATAACCTGTCTGACCAAAATTTATTAGGTGGGAATTTTTGCCCACCTGATAAGCCTGGGAGCACTATAGGAGACCAGGGCTTATTTCATCCCTTCATCCCATGGGCTTGGACCATAAAAGACAGAACGCCTGAAAAGGGGCCGTCTATAGGCCTACCTTCAGGGTGCATTCTCTTTCTCAGGGATATTCCTTGCTGAGAAAATGAATTCAGCGATATTTCTCCTATTTGCTTATGAAAGAGGAGGAATATAGCTCTGTTCTGGCTGGCTCACCGGAGGCCAGTGCAAAGTTACCTCTCTTATTCCCTGAACATGGCTGTTATCTTGTTCTTTTTTAAAGATGCCCAATTTTCATATTCAAACACACATGCTCTACAATTTGTGCAGTTGACACAGTCACGGGGTCCTGAGGCGACATTCATCCTCCTCAGTTTACAAAGAAGATGACGGGATTAAGAGATTAAAGTAGAGACAGACATAGGAAATCACAAGGATATTCACTGGGGAAATAATAAGTGTCCATGAAATCTTCACAATTTATGTTCAGAGATTACAGTAAAGACAGGTGTAAGAAATTATAAAAGTGTTAATTTGGGGAACTAATAAATGTCATGAAATCTTCACAATTTATGTTCTTCTGCTGGGGCTTCAGCCTGTCCCTCCGTTGGGGGTCCCTGACTTCCCGCAACAGTACTTGAGCTTCTTACTTTTTATACTTCTGTATATACCAAAAAATAAGTGTTTCGGCCAAGCGCGGTGGCTCACGCCTATAATCCCAGCACTTTCTGAGGCCGAGACAGGCAGATCACGAGGACAAGGAGATCAAGACCATCCTGGCTAACATGGTGAAACCCTGCCTCTACTAAAAATACAAAAATTAGCTGGGTGAGGTGGCACACACCTGTAGTCCCAGCTACTCAGGAGGCTGAAGCAGGAGAATCCCTTGAACTGGGGAGGCGGAGGTTGCAGTGAGCCGAGATCATGCCACTGCACTCAAGCCTGGGCAACAGAGCAAGACTCCATCTCAAAAAAAAAAAAAAAAAAAAA
>NC_045446.1:79630056-79630407 GCF_002776525.5 Piliocolobus tephrosceles
AAAAAAAAAAAAAAAAAAAAAAGCCGGGCACGCAAGCCTGTAATCCCAGCACTTTGGGAGGCTGAGAGGGGCGGATCATGAGGTCAGGAAATTGAGACCATCCTGGCTAACACAGTGAAACCCTGTCGCTACTAAAAAAAAAAAATACAAAAAAAAAAAAATACAAAAAAACTAGCCAAGCGTGGTGGTGGGTGCCTGTAGTCCCAGCTACTTGGGAGGCTGAGGCAGGAGAATGGCGTAAAACCGGGAGGCGGAGCTTGCAGTGAACTGAGATTCGGCCACTGCACTCCAGCCTGGGCGACAGAGTGAGACTCTGTCTCAAAAAAAGAAAGAAAGAAAGAAAGAAAGAAA
>NC_045446.1:79630807-79634110 GCF_002776525.5 Piliocolobus tephrosceles
AAAGAAAGAAAGAAAGAAAGAAAGAAAGAAAGAAAGAAAGAAAGAAAGAAAGAAAGAAAGAAAGAAAGAAAGAAAGAAAGAAAGAAAGAAAGAAAGAAAGAAAGAAAGAAAGAAAGAAAGAAAGAAAGAAAGAAAGAAAGAAAGAAAGAAAGAAAGAAAGAAAGAGAAAGAAAGAAAGAAAGAAAGAAAGAAAGAAAGAAAGAAAGAAAGAAATTTATTTTAGTAATAAAAATTAACACAGAAAAAAATATTTTATTTAAATATTACAAGCAATTTTTCATAAAATATGTTCAGTTATTACTCCACTTCATCATTACTACATTTTCTATTTTTCTACAGTAATACTACATTTTCTATTTTTCAAAATTCCAAAGCAAAGAAATTTGTCTACAGAGTTCCCTCTGCAAATATTCCCCTACTTTAGGTAAAGTTAGCATAAGGAGAATGATAATTAATTACTTTGAAACAATAGAATTCAGATGAACCATTAGGGAACATTCTTATTTATCTATGGCCCTATCTTTTTGTTTAAATCAATTTTAAAATTTATACTTTATTACAATAAAGTGCACATATTTTTAACGTATGACAAAAATATTTCAACAAATATAAATGCCTATGTAACCACTCCCAATTTAAAAAGACTGAAATTTTTAAAAAATCAAATTACTTGGAGAAATAAGTTAGAATTTTTATCTTCTAGAGCCGTGTTGTTTAGCATGCAGTTTAGAGTTCAAGAATGCTATATTTACAGATTACAGAGTAGCCAAGGAGGCTGGGCATAGTGGCTCATGTTATTTATTCCCAGGGCTTAGGAAGGCTGAGACAAGAGGATTGCTTGTGACCAGTTCACGATCAACCTGGGCAACATGGCAAGACCCTGTCTCTATAAAAAATTTTTTAAATGAGTAAGGCATGGTGGCTGGTGTTTGTAGCTTCTACTACTTGGCAGGCTGAGGTGGGAGGATTGCTTGAGCACAGGAGTTTGAGGTGACAAAGCCAGATTTTGACTAATTATTTATTTATTAAATAATAAATTTTTAAAATTTATTTAATTTTATTTAATAAATAAAGCAGCCAGTGATTTTTCTTGACTAAGTATTTTTCAAAGGCAAATATGCCTAAAAGGCTGGAAATAAGAGGAATTAAAAATATTTTAGTTTTTTTCTAGAACACACCTCATAGATGAATATACTTTGATTTAATTCATGTTTGTTTCTACAAATTCTGACATGAAGAGTCATCTTCAATCTTTTTCCAATAGTTAAAGAAGGAAGTATAGTATGGCCTAATGCTTATTGGGGGGATTCAGAAAACAAACATCTGCCAATTGTTTTCTTGAGAAAGTTGTCATGGTCAACAACTGTGTGAGGCTGGCATGCAGATAGTAACAGAATTTTATCTTAATACGAAGACAGTAATGAGTTTAGAAAGGCATATTTATTCAGAGAAAAGGGGAGACACATTGCAAGGGAGCAACTGGCCAGACAGCAGAGGAAGGCTGTCTGCAAAGAGGCAGGGACTGGAGTGGAGTTTTATAAGGGTGCTCCTTAGGCTGAATGCTTGCAGACAGGATGCTTGGGTACAGATGGGCTGTGAGCTGGGTGCTTGTAACAGGATGCTTGGGTGCTAAGTGAGCCATTTGCAGTTGACCCTATTCTTGGAATATTCATTTCTGTCTACGTCTACCCGTTTCTGTTCCTGACAGCTAAACCCATTTTTCATTTTTCTTTTAACTCCTTAGCACTCCACAAAAGTTAATCAATTTCTCTAAACCTCAGTTTTCTTATGTGTAAAAGGTAAACAATAATACAGGGTGCAACAGAAAAATCTAGTGTGGTTTACATAATCATGTGTCAGAGATTTTAAATTATTTCAGGATAAGTCATGAGAATTAAATGAAGTAATGCATATAAAGCACATAGTATAGTGTCTACCATATAGAAAATGTTCAGTATATTGGTTATTAACTACTTGTTGAAGGTTTATCTTTTCCACTAAACTGTAAGTTCCACAAGGCTTACAATACATGACAGATGTTTATTCGTTGTCTGAATTCTTCAAATACATCCTCTTCACCATAGCGTCTTATTAATTCAATTATTAATTGAAGAAATTCTATTGTTCAAAAATCACTTTTATATTTAACTGAAATTTGCTCACTTATAATCACATTTAACCTTCAAATAAAACACATTAACCAAATGTACTGGGTAATGTTACTGGGTGATCCCACGTTTTACAAATGAGGAGATATATTCTGGTAAGTTGAATAGTTAGCTCCCAAGGGTACACAGCTTGGACAGGACCAGGTCCAAAGTCTGTTAAGAGTCTTCTGGCTCCAAATCCAGTGCTCCCTCCAATGTCACAAGCAGACTCCATAAAGGTATCATGTGCTGAACAGAGGCTGTAGAGTGGTACAAAGTAAGACAGACATCATACTAAGTTTTAGCTTTGTGACTTGGAATGATTTACCTAATCTTGCTAAACTTCAGTTTTACCAACTGTAAATCGGGAAGAATAATAGGACAAACCTTGCAGGGTACCAGTGGTGACTAAATGAGGTGACATACATAGCATGCATCACTCATAATAAGTGCTCTGTAAATATTAGTCACTCTTATTAGCTATCTCTGATGAGATTTGACAATAGGAACATTAGGAAAGATATAGTACATTCAGGATTTTGTTAGAAAGAGATGAAGAAATTCCCTTCTTTCCTGCTCTAGGTCATCTAGGAGTTGTCATGGTTCATTGACAAATTAATTTTCGCAAATTTTTCACTTTGCTCAGAAAGTCTTCGTCGCAGGACCCAAGACTGTACAATCTATCCCATCTTTCTCCACTTAACTCATAGTGTGCTCTCCCTTTCTCAAAGCAAACTGTTTGCTATTCCTTGAATATACCTTGAGTTTTCTTCCTTTGCCTACTCAGTTGGCCCCCGGAGCCTAGTGTTTCTTCTCATCTCCACTGGGTCAAATTCTACCTGTATCTCATGGTTCTGTTAAAAGCAGTGCTTCCATAAAGTACTCCTAGTCAATTCACGGATTCTCTCACGGATTATAAGAACACAGTTTATTTTAAAAAGCATGTAGTTATTCTCTCCCTCGAAATATCATTATTATTATTAAGAATTTATAGCAGGGATAGAATTTTGTATGATTGATTCATCTGGTTAATTCAACCAAGATTGATTTTATGTCTATTACGTAAGACAGTAGCCAGACATAACTGGGATATGAAAATAAAGTTCCTCCCTTCCTTCCTTCCTTCCTTCCTTCCTTCCTTCCTTCCTTCCTTCCT
>NC_045446.1:79634120-79638420 GCF_002776525.5 Piliocolobus tephrosceles
CCTTCCTTCCTTCCTTCCTTCCTTCCTTCCTTCCTTCCTTCCTTCCTTCCTTCCTCTCTCTCTCTTTATTTCTTTTCTTTTTTTTTAATAGAGTCTCACTCTGTCGCCAGACTGGAGTGCACTGGCACGATCTCGGCTCACTACAACCTCTGCCTCCCGGGTTCGAGCGATTCTTCTGCCTCAGCATCCTGAGCAGCTGGGACTACAGGCGCCCCCCACCAAGTCCAGCTAATTTTCGTATTTTTAGTAGAGACGGGGTTTCACCATTTTGACCAGGATGGTCTCGATCTCTTGACCTTGCGATCTGCCCGTCTCGGCCTCCCAAAGTGCTGGGATTACAGGTGAGCCAACACGCTCCGCCTGTTTCTTTAAAAAATTGTTTTGTAATGTAAGTGGAGAATAATACCCTACATATTTATTAACAACAATAATAGTCATTGGGAAAGAGGGCGTGGTAGTGATTTACGCTGATGACAATCATTCCTCACTATAGAAAAAAGCGAGGCTTTTTCTGCTCTACTTTTATTCAGTAGAGTATTGTAAAGATTTTACAGAATGTCAGAGCTGGATAAAAGTTCCTCATAATTATAGGAGTGGAGAAAGGAGAGTCTCTCTTTCTTCCTCTCATTTTTAAGCAAGAGCTGTACATTTTCCAAGAAAGTTTTTTTTGTTTTTTTTTTTTTTGGCGCGTCTCAAAAGGGGCCGGGTTTCCTTCTCCTGAAGGCAAATGTTGCCTCTCGCGCGCTCCGATTGGTTCAGCGCACTCTAGAAACACTGCTACCGGGGAGAAACTGAACCCCAGGGTTGGGAGCGAATTCCAGCCTCCAGGGCTGATAAGCGAGGCATTAGTGTGAGAGAGACTTTACCCCGCCGTGGTGGGCGGAGGGCGCGCAGTTGAGCAGCAGCACAGGCGCTGGTCCCGGGAGGCAGGCTCTGCTCGCGCTAAGATGTGGAATCTCCTGCACGAAACCGACTCGGCTGTGGCCACCGCGCGCCGCCCGCGCTGGCTTTGCGCTGGGGCACTGGTGCTGGCGGGTGGCTTCTTTCTCCTCGGCTTCCTCTTCGGTAGGGGCGCGCTTCGCCGAGCAAACCTCCGGGTCTTCCCTGTGGTGCTGCGGGGCCGGGACTCGCGGGTCGGCTGCGGAGTGGGGTCCAGTTGCTGGTCTTCCCCAGGGGCGGCGATTAAGGTCGGGGTAATGTGGGGTGAGCACCCCTCGAGTTAAGAGGAGGGTAGCTGGGAACGGTGCAGGGCTGAGTTCTAGACAAGCTGCTTGTAGCTCAGGTTGAGGGTAGGACAGAGAGAACCTGAAACTGGGCATAGGAAGGTTCCACGTGCTGGAACCCTGCAAGACAAGGCACTTTTAAGGGTTTAGGACGAGCGCCAACCTCTGAGGGCTGTTGAACCAGGCCGCCCAGGGAGCTGTGCACCAAGACTTGTTTAAGGTTTTTAACGGGTCATACTGTTTCAGGTGTACAGTAGAATTCAGGACATTGCTGCAAAGGAAGTTGGTTTTTTTTTTTTTTTTTTTTTTTTTTTTTTTTTCTCTCTCAGTGCATTCTTTTTTCCTTGGAAGTAACAGAGGCAAGTTTGGGAACTGTGTGAACCAGGTCAGCGATCCGGACAGATCTCTACCAGCAGGTCTTTTGCGGTTTTTCCTGTGTACTGATTTGCAGACTTAATCCTACTTTCTTTAAAAAAGCAGAACAGCACAGGCGAGCTCAGACTCTTATTAAATTCCAATTTTGACTTTGCCACTTCTTAGTGGCCTTGGACAAGTTACCGGGTCCCTCTCAGCGTTATTTTCCCTATTTTATGATGAGGATAACATTATCTGTAAATTATTGATAATAGTAAAGAATATAGCATGTAAATCTCCTAGCACAGTACTGGGATTTTCGCCACTTTATTTCTTCTTTTACCAAGATGCTCCTCATTGGACCTTAATGCACAGGACTAGTCTAAGGTATCACCAGGTAGTTCACTCCCGCTTGGAATTCTTGACCCTCTTTTAGGATTTAGAAGAACAGGGCATGGACCAGATGGGTTTAAACAAATTCAATCTCTTCCACTAGCTTCACCTTGGGGTTGTTAAAAGATTTTTAAACCGCACACTATGCTCATAATATTCTTCATCTCTTAAAAGGATTTTACTCTTCCTGGTATTGCCGTCACTTCCGTCCCTGTATTCCCTGCTCAGTGGCTGACACAGAAGAGTTCTTTATTGATGCCCGCCCCTCACCCCCTAGGATTCTCTGCTCTCCCCTCCCGCTACAGGCCTCCATCCTCTTTATCGTGTTCATTTTTCAGATCTCAGTTCAAGCATCTCATCCTCAGTGTGTTGTTTCTTGATCCCTCACTCTAATCCAAGTCTTTTTGTTTTATGCACAGGTGGAATCTTATTTCCGTTTGCGTCCAATCATGTATTTTAATATGCATGTGTATATGTATGTCCATTTGTATGCATGCGATTAAGAACTAGCATAATTATAATTGGAAAGCTCCATGAAAGCTGGTTGGGTGCTAATTTTGTAACTATTTTATTCCCAGATCCTGTAATTTCTCTAAATAAACCCTGGAATATTGCCTTATCTCCTTTAGGTTAAAAGCCAACTGTAAGGTCTAATGATTGCAGGATCTAGCTATCCATTGCTTCTGGCTGCTTATGCATGCACTGGATGTCTGGCAGAGAGGTTGGGTAAATTGTAGTTTCATTGTAGCTGTCTGAACTTGGATTTCTCAAGCCTACTTCACTGGAAACACAAACTCTCACAGCAGTTTGTTGTAGTTTCAGAAACAGAGAAAATTAGAAGTCTGAATTGCCTACAACACTTGGAAATAATTTATATATTTGAAATATATTCATAGTTAACTCATCATAAAAATGTATTAAATGCTTATTCTGAGTCAGCAGAGGAAGATAGAAGCTTTATGAAGGTAGAAGGTGGAGCTCCTTTTTGCCTTCATTTTCAGAAGATCTTGTTCATACCCATTAGTTGAAACATTAATGTCATTTTATTTTGGTACTCATTATCTCATAAAACATTTCTTAGAATAACAGCAATACCTATCATTGATGCTAGATAAAAAATATTTTTCAATTGGTTTGTAACTTAAAAATCTGTTTGCATGATTTTTTTTCAGTGAAAGTAAGCAACAGAAATTAAACTTCAGGAAAATCTCAGTGTCAGAAGTAATGTTGATAATTTGTGTTTTACAAATGATACATACAACAATAATGAATAATAAATCCTATCTATAGGCTCATATCTCATGCCTATTTTTGGATGTATTTTTCAGGATGGTTTATAAAATCCTCCAGTGAAGCTACTAATATTACTCCAAAGCATAATATGAAAGCATTTTTGGATGAACTGAAAGCTGAGAACATCAAGAAGTTCTTACAGTAAGCACTTTCTCAGAAGTTTATATGGACAAGTTGTTAGAAAAATTTATCATTCTGTTTTGGTCCGATATTTTATATATAGGAACTGGCCTTTTTTTCTTAAAGTTTTATTTATTAAAGATCTTGTATCACATTTCCTCTGAGGAGGACTATACTTTCAGCTAAAGTTTGTCATTACAGATGTTTAGAGCAGGAGTCAGCAAACTTTTTCTGTAAAAGGGCCAGCCTTTGTAGGCCAACTGATCTGTGTCACAGCTAGTCAGCTCTGCTATTGCAGCACAAAAGAAGTCATAGAAAATAAATAAACAGTCTGTCAGTTCTGATAAAACTTTTCTTACGGGCACTGAAATTTGGATTTCATATAATTGATGTGTCAAAAATATTATTATTTTTAAAACCGATTTAAAATATAAAAACTATTCTTAGCTTGTGGACTATACAGAAACAGTTAGTGGGCCAGATTTGGCCAGTGGAACCTAGTTTGCTGATTCATGCTTTAGAGAAAGATAGTGCATTTAAGTTAAAAAAAAAAAAAAAAAAAAAAAAGGACTTTGAGTTAGAATTGAGTTTGAATTCCATCTTTGCCTATTGATACTTTGGATGAATACTTAACCTTTCTGAGCTCTCTTTTCCACATCTGTAAAATGGGAATAATGATCTTATTATGATATGAATGAAGTCAAAGGGCATATATTTGGCATATTTTAAAAGCTAGCTCCCTACTTCCTGAAATAGCTATTTCCAGTGTAGAACAAAAGAGATAAATAAGTAAATTGAAAAAGCAACCGAAAAGAAAATACTTATATAGAATTACTATATATAATTGATTAGAATACTTTTCTTTCTTTCCTTTCTTTCTTTCTTTCTTTCTTTCTTTCTTTCTTTCTTTCTTTCTT
>NC_045446.1:79638430-79771028 GCF_002776525.5 Piliocolobus tephrosceles
TCTTTCTTTCTTTCTTTCTTTCTTTCTTTCTTTCTTTCTTTCTTTCTCTTTCTTTCTTTTTCTTTCTTTTTTCTTTCTCTCTTTCTTTCTTTCTTTCTCTCTTTCTCTCTTTCTTTCTTTCTTTCTTTCTTGACAGAGTTTTGCTCTTGTTACCCAGGCTGGAGTGCAATAGCGTTATCTCGGCAAATTGCAACCTCCATCTCCCAGATTCAAGCGATTCTCCTGCCTCAGCCTCCTGAGTAGTTGGGATTACAGGCATGTCCCACCACACCCAGCTAATTTTGTATTTTTAGTAGAGACGGGGTTTCTCCATGTTGGTCAAGCTGGTCTCAAACTCCCGACCTCAGGTGATCTGCCTGCCTCAGCTTCCCAAAGTGCTAGGATTACCAGCGTGAGCCCCTGCACCTAGCCCAGAATACTTGTTTTCTTGAAAGCATGAGATCCTTTTGTGAATTTTTACAAATTGATTTAGCTCATGTGTCAAAAAATACTTGAAGTCCTTCTAATGATTGCAGGATTCCCTGGTGAATAAAGGTTGTAATTCTAAAAGACCATTTTACACACACATACATAGGTGTGCATGGATGTGCACACATATAATCATACAAATACATATATATTTGTATTAATTACAGCAGAATTAAAAGTATAAATAAAAATTGATAGGATAACTGAGGTCTTTGAAAGGACCTTTTAAATGTGAGACTCTGAAGCTCAAACTTCTTTATCTTTGTGGAAACCCCTCCTCTGCCTGTTGCACTTTTTCCACTATAATAATGTATAGTAGGTATAATAAAAGTGGAGGTCTGGCAAGGTATGGTCTTTACTCCTGGACAGAGCTGCTGTTCCAGCTTTCTTCCTTTCCCAGTGTTAGTGGTGGAAGAGATGCAAGTTACTCCAATTTACCAGTAGCCTATCCATAAAGTCGGTAGCAACTTCAGTCCTTGCTTCTTCAGAAGAAGGAATTCAGCTGGGGGCAAAAGCAGAAAAAGAGACTGAGGCAAGTTCCAGAGTAGGAGTGGAAGTTTATTTTAAAAGGCCTTATAACAGGAAAGAAAGGAAGGTATGCTTGGAAGAGAGCCAAGCAGGCACATGAAGGTGAGAGGCCAAGTGCCCCACTTAACTGTGATCCTAGGACTTTTTTAAGCTTGCTTCTTTCCCATGATTCTTCCCTTAGGTTGGGCTGCCCTCATGTGCAGAGCCCTGCTAACCCTTGGGAAGTGAGCGCCCGCAATGTGTGTAGGAAAGTATACACAGGCCCATCTGAGGCTCTCTTCCTTTTTCTGATGGAGTGTACCCGGAAGATTATACTATACCATTTTTGTCTCTAACACTCATGCCCAGGAAGTTACTTCTCCCTGGAGTCTGCATTCAGTTAACAGTTTGTTGTTAACAGGTGGGGACCATCAAGAACTGGCCTCTGCCTGGCACTGCTGAATCATTTTTAGAGACTGCGATAATTATTGAACTGAACAACACAATGCGATAATTGCTGAACCCAACAATCACCTGACATTCTAGTGGGTCCGGGGGAGAGACCTCTCCTGCCTTGCTCCTGTCTAACTACCTGTAACACTAACTTGTGACATAGATTGACCAACAAAGAAGAAAAATAAATGCCTTTCTTTATTTCTCTTTTTGGACCGTCAAGCAAGATTAAGCACTCAACTTCTTGTTTATTCTCCATGTTCCCAACCACGCTCCTCTACCCGGAGGATATTCAGCATAAACACACAAAATAAAGAAATTGAAAGAATTCCCTCTCATTCCTCCAAGGACCACAGAATCTCCAGAAGCCTCCTAAACTCTCTAGATTTCCAATTTGCCATTTGTCCATCAGAGAGCTTTTAATTAAAATGTACCCATGGGTCAGGGACTATTAAAGCCTCTGACCTTCCATCTTGTCCCTCTTTATAATCCTTTGTTCTGCTGGTAAAAGCCCCCACTGTCTCTGAAATATCTACCTCAGTAGTGAATGGGAGGATTAATTAGGAGCAGTTTTTTTTTTTTTTTTTTCATTCTGCCTTGAGGTACAGGGTTGTATGTGTTTTCCCAGTTGAATTCACAGATCTGTTTACCATTTTGCATCTCTAGAGGGATTTTTTCCTTTTCCACCTTGTTTTGCAAGATAAGATTGTTTTAAAAGGTGTTTTAGACTTTTGGTCTCAGAATTTTACTGGTCTGTATTTGAATACAGATATATAGACCTAATGAAATCACATATTCAACTATACTTCTCAATGTTTTCATCACTTGAGATGTGTGTCACAAGTCATTTATTGATACTAGAATATCAAATTGTGTTTAAAAAAAGGTAAGAATAAGAATTTACACATTTTCCAGAATAGCAAAAATCCATTCGTAGATCTCTGTCAGACTGGTTTAAATATGTTCCAAGTATTGTCTTGTCACATTATCTCAATTATTATTATTATTATTGTTATTATTTTTCAGACAGGGTCTCACTCTGTTGCCAGGCTGGAGTACAGTGGCACAATCATAGCTCACTGCAGCTTGGAGCTCCAGCCTCCCCAGCAGGTAGCACTACAGGCACATGCCACCATGCTTAGCTAATTCCACCTTTTACTAAATGCCTTCAAGTCATCTTTAACTCTTGGAAACATTGCCAAATTATTTGTAAACAAGATGAAATGTACTGAAACAGAAATAACAGTAGCTCTCTTTAAGAACTGAGAAAATGTAGTCAGGCATAGTGGCTCACCCATGTAATTCCAGCCCTTTGGGAGGACAAGGCAGGCAGATTCCTTAAGTTCAGGAGTTTGAGACCAGCCTGGGCAACATAGCGAGATTCTGTCTCTACAAAATATTTTTTAAAATTATCTGGGCATGGTGGCATGTGCCTGTAGTCCTATCTATTCAGGAGGCTGGAGTTCCAGGTTTTAGTGAGCTATGATTCCACCACTGTATTCCAGCCTGGCAACAGAATGAGACTCCGCCTCTTACCAAAAAAAAAAAAAAAAAAGCAAAAAACATTCAGATAATGTGACAATACTAGAAACACATTTAAACCCAGCCCTACAGTGATATATAAACAGAATTTGGCTATTTGGGAAAATTTGTAAATTCGCATTTTTTTATTCTTATTTATTTATTTTTTGCAAAATTTGATATTCTAGTAGGTTCAACAACTTGTGACACAACATATCAAGTGATTAAAATCATTGAGAAGGGCTATTTAATATACAATCTAATTGAGCCTCAAGTCTTTGTGAAGTAATGAAATAGTGATGTTCTCACCATATATGGATGAGAAACTCAAGACACAGCTGGGGTTACATACTGAGTTATTGACACCACCTGTGTAAGACCACTTACAGGATTTATGCTAATTAATTTATTTAGCATTTGCAATGGATCTTTTTTTCGTACTAATCTTTTCCAGGACTTGTTTTGTTCATATGAGTGAGTCCCAACCCTGATAACAGCAAAATGTTGTTTCCTAGTTGGTAGTGACAAGACTGTTACAGGAAAATTCACTTACAGTAGCATAGCCTTATAATGATTTTCTCCCGCTTTTTTGTGAGTAGGTTCAGGATTCCCCATAGTAATTCCTTTTGCTTGTAGGGACAGAGGCATAGCTGACACTTGGGGAAATCTACATCCTACATTAGTTGCATTGCAGTTTGTGATCTTTGTAATAGTCAAGAAAATAGTGATATGTTGGCTGTTTTTCTGTTTTCGCTGCAGGTGCTCACTGATAAGGGATAGAGACTCCTTAGCTGCCTCTTATGTTTGTGCTCTTTTTGTTACAATATTTTCCATATTAGAAATTCTGTGTAAGATAGTTTGCCCCTAAACATTTACCAAATGAGGATTTTAATATTATTTTTATAAATACAATTTAACTAACTTTAATATAATTATTAAAAGTAAACAAGTTACAGGAAATTCCAGTTTTAAAAAATTGAGTTACTTTAATTCATTGTTGATTCACCAAATGAAAAAAATTAAAACACATGGCAGAATGAAACTTGAAACTGGGATTATCATAGCCGTGTTGGTTATTAGTTTTTTTTTTTTTTTTAATCATCATAAGGATGGAATTATGTTGATTTAATAAAACTACATATTTAAAACTAGAAATTTATGAAGTTCCAAAAGTTTATGAAATACATATGTATATATACACACACACACACATATTTTCATTCTACATAATATCTTGTCACATATTTAAAGGCTTAAGTTAAAAATACTAACCAGTGAGCTCTTCAGGGAAACAATAAATTTCCCAGGAGGGAGAAATTTAAAACAATCAAAAGCACCAGAATCTAAATATATTAAATGAGAAAATAGTCTACTGAAAATATTCCTGGTAGCCAAATTTTGGCCACATAATTTCTTTGTTAAAGATATTACTCTTCAGATTAATTATTGTCATTGATTTTAAGTGTGTTACTCTGTATTATAGATGAAGTACAAGAGATTCATTTTGAACTTGTGTCAGTATGTTCAGATTATTCTTTGATGAAGATACTTTATAAATGGTTGCTAGTCAAAAAGTTTATCGCTTGTCTATAATTCTCACTATTTAAATAAATGTAATTATTAGTAATTCTTGCCACGTCACACCTTGGTCTTCGGGATAAAATATTTTTGTCTGTTTCAATAATTTACACAGTGATATAGACAGAGAATTCCATGTAAGTTCCAAGAAGTATAGGTCTTAAGAAAAAATATGACACTTTATTAATCTACCGTATGAGGTTATAGTCATAGGATTATACATAATGATACAAAGATCAATTTCTCCAATTTTTCTCTTGATTTAGTACAAATTAGAATATAAAAGTTTCAAAGCAGACTTTGAAAATCTATTTCATGCAATAATAGTACCACTTTAATGTTTTAACATATCACATTTCAAAGTATTTTTTTGTAACTCTGCTTTATTTTGTTGATTTGGAATAAAAGTTAATTAAACATTAATATCTAACCAGTTTTGATCTTTGTTCACCAGTAATTTTACACAGATACCACATTTAGCAGGAACAGAACAAAACTTTCAACTTGCAAAGCAAATTCAATCCCAGTGGAAAGAATTTGGCCTGGATTCTGTTGAGCTAACTCATTATGATGTCCTGTTGTCCTATCCAAATAAGACTCATCCCAACTACATCTCAGTAATTAATGAAGATGGAAATGAGGTAATAAATAAATAAATAAATATATAAATAAATAAATAAATAAAAGAAACATTGCCCCCATTTATTGTTTTTCAAATACCTCTATGAAATAATGTTCTATCCCATCTCTAAATATTAATAGAAATCAATATTATTGGATCTTGTGAATACCTTTAATATCTCATTATCCATGTCAACTAATTTCCTATGATGTTTGAGTTTAATGTGTTTTAGAAAGATTCTGAGAAATTAATGCTTGATAACAACAGTTGCTGTTTTTTTGTTTTTAGTACTACACACTAATATCAAATATGATATACTTGTAAACTTACAAGCATAAAAATATACTTTATAAAAGAGATTTTTTTTTTTTTTTTTTTTTTCCAGATGGGATTTCACTCCTATCGGGCAGTCTGGAGTGCAGTGGTGCCATCTCGGCTCACTGCAACCTCCACCTCCCATGTTCAAGTGATTCTCCTTCCTCAGCCTCCTGATTAGCTGTGATTACAGGTGTGCACCACCACAGCCAGCTAATTTTTGTATTTTTAGTAGAGATGGGGTTTTGCCATGTTGGCCAGGCTGGTCTCGAACTCCTGACCTCAGATGTCCATCTGCCTCAGCCTCCCAAAGTACTAGAATTACAGGCATGAGCCACTGTGCCTGGCCAACAGATACATTTTTGATATGTTTAATTTATAAAGACACTGCACAGATTTGGAGTTGCTGGGAAATTCAGGGATCCAGTATGCAGTTTGACCCGGCAAGTTTTTATTGGTACTTAATGATTATGTCTCAATTGATCAGGTTGAGCTCTGTGCGAAGAATTTGTGTGTGGACGTTTGGAGAGGACAAGTTTGGAGGCAAAGTATTTAGCATGGTATTTAAAGAATTTGCAATCTTGTTTGCAAGTTGGGGCATATACTTAAGAAACAGAAGACAATGCAGATAAATTGATATATTTATTATGATGATATGTTCAATATGAAAGATCACAAAATACAACATACATTCATCCCTACTTAACATACCTTAGTTTTAGAGCTACCGTTTGTAGAAGAGTCCATTTCAATTTAGGTAACTTCCTTTAGTCCTTTTATTACTGGGCACTCTTAATTACATATAGCTTGAAATATATCCAATTTAATCAGTGAACTGAAAATGTCATGTGATGTAAGTACATATTTAATTTTTTTCATTATAGGTCAATAACCTCCTTTTATTGACTAATGAATCAGTCTCTTCTTAATGATAAATATGTTGTTATGTTTTACAGTCAGTGATATAATTCCATACTAAATTTCCTAATGTGATTGGAGCTTTTCATATTAACTGCTGTTCTCAATCATAGTAGTTAACAATATAACTTTAAAAAATATTATTAAGCCAGGCATGGTGGCATGTTCACCTAATCTCAGCTACTTGGGAGGCTGAGATAGGATAATAGCTTGAGTCAGGAGTTGCAGACCAGCTTGAACAACATAGCAAGATTCCACTTTAAAAGAAAAGAAAAAAAAAAGAAAAACAAACAAAAAACCCCTAAAATATATTACATTTAAAATGGAATACCATTACACATCATAGAGACTCAGGTTGTTAAATAAGGGGTGGCATATCTATACTGTTAAATACCAAGGGGTCTTTAAAATATGTTCAGAAAAAGTATTTAAAGATATAAAATATTGACAATGTTAAAAAGTATATATATGCTTAAACCTCTGTTTTGATATATCAAATTTGGGAATTGTCTAGGTACAATGCGGAAAAGAGCAAACATATAATATATTTTAGTTTATTTTTTTAAGGTGAAGTCTTGCTAATGTTGTCGTTTTTTCTTCTTTTTTCCTTCCTCCTCACTTTCCAGTTTTGACTGTATCATTCATTATTTTATTTCATTATTTATTTTTGTATTATGAGCATTCATAATGTTACCAAAGCCTCTTAGAGAATACAAAACGAATCACGTAGAAGTTTCATTTGGGAAATTTTCGGATAGTGTTAGATACCTAGTTTCTTAATTTTTTAAAATTACACCATTAGTTCTTTTTTATTTTTATCCAAGTTATGTATGTACATAATCTCACAATGTACATATATATATATATATATATATACACTCATATATGTACACAATTCTCCTGAGTGCCTTGCTTTTTCTCTGTTTTCCTCTTTCCAGAGGCAATCATTATTCAACTATAAGTTCATTCTTTTGATATTTACATCTATTTCTGTAAACTACATGCTTATATGCTTTTATTTCAGATGCAGGCATATCTATTGACATTGTGACAAGTCAACTCCCTGTTCATCCCTTGGCCCCAACCATCATGTTCCCTTACTATCTTCCATCTCCCAGTATAATTTAATTGGTATGAATAAAAACTCACAGCTGAGCTATGTGGTAAACTGTGATTCCTTTTATACCCCTACACAAAACAGACAAGTTCTCCATCCTATAGGCAACAAATATGAGTAGTTATTTTTTTTGAGACGGCGTCTCGCTCTGTCTCCCAGGCTGGAGTGCAGTGGTGCCATCTCGGTTCACTGCAAGCTCCACCTCCCAGGCTCACGCCATTCTCCTGCTTCAGCCTCCCCAGCAGTCGGGACTACAGGCGCACGCCACCACGCCTGGCTAATTTTTTGTATTTTTAGTAGAAACGGGGTTTCACCGTGTTAGCCAGGATGGTCTCGATCTCCTGACCTCGTGATTTGCCCACCTTGGCCTCCCAAAGTGCTGGGATTACAGGAGTGAACCACTGCTCCCAGCCAAATATGATTAGTGTTTTGTGGATCCTATCAGAATTTTTTAAATTTTATATTATTTTATTTATTATTATTATTATTATTTTTTTTTTTTTTTTTTTTTTTTTTGAGACACTGTCTCACTTTATCGTCCAGGCTGGAGTGCAGTGGCGCGATCTCGGCTCACTGTAAGCTCCGCTTCCCGGGTTCACGCCATTCTCCTGCCTCAGCCTCCCCAGTAGCTGGGACTACAGGCGCCCACCATTGCGCCTGGCTAATTTTTTTGTATTTTTAGTAGAGACGGGGTTTCACCGTGTTAGCCAGGTTGATCTCAATCTCCTGACCTCGTGATCCGCCCACCTCGGTCCCCCCAGAAATATTTTTAATGTATACAGAGACATTGTTTCACCTTTGATTTTGCAGAAATAACATACCATAAAGATTGAACTATGTATTGACTTTATGTCACAAAATGTAAACAGAAATCGTAAACTAATATTGTTTTAGTTATACTCAGAATATATAATTTGAGGCTACTAGTGCCTTTTGAAAAGTAAAAAATACTCTAAGACTGAAATATAATCTATCTTTGATAAAGTCAGCCAAAAAGTCATTTCCTTGACATTAAAAAACTTTTCTTGATAGAATAGCTCATAAACTTGCTTTGAAATTCAGTGTGGCATAGTGGTGCTGCAAAATTGATTACCATAAAGGCAAATCAAGTGAGACAAGTTTGAATATTCCCTTGCCTATATAAGACATGCTTATATAACGACTTTGATCCTGTATTGATTTTTATTGCACCTCAGCATAATTTTTCTTTCAATCTTACCTAGTGATTCAGATGAGTTCATATGTGAATCACGGAAAAAACATGGGAAATTCAGAAGATGTGGGGATTTGGCAAGTAGTAGTTGATATGGTTTCATTTTAGCTTCTATCAGTCGCAGAAAAGGGAAATAACTACTGCTCTAGTTAGTACAATGTAAAATCTGCCCAGATCCATTCCTCATCTCCAAATCCCTCCCATTTGTATTACTGCACTGGGCAAGACCTATACAGTATAATGTTGAAAATAAGTTTTGATACCAGATATCCTTAACTTTCTTCCGGTCTTGAAGGAAATACCTTTAATTCTTTTTCACTGTTAATTATGATATTTACTGTTTTATTTTTCTGTTTATCTTAAATGTACATCCTTTCCACGTATACTAAAATTTTTTGCTATATAGATTTATGTCAAACACATTTTTCTTTGAGATCAGCATGCAATTTTTCTTTCTGGATCTGAAGATGACATTCAGTGATATTCTAATGTTAGAATAATCTTACATTTTTTGAACTTGTAATATTAGCATTAGAGTTTTAAATTCATATATTGATATATATTCTGTTTATACTCATAGCATGTTTAGTCTGTGTGTTTGCAATCTATTTGTTGGGGTATAATTTCAATATTATACTTGCCTTCTAAAATGAGTTGGGTTTTTAATATTTTCTGAAATAGGTTTTGTTGTAATTAAATTATCTTTTCCTTTAACCTTTCCAACTCAAGGAAAACCAGTTGGCCTTGACTCTATTTGTGGAAAATTTTAAACTACTGGTTTAATTTCTTTATTGGCTGTTATATGACTATTTTATGTTATATAACAATTTTTATTATTTGTTAAATGGCTTTATTGTCGTATGATAATTTTATGTCATATAACAATTTTTATTGTTTGATATATGACTTTATTGTTATATGGCTAGACAACTATACTTTTTTTTTTTTTTTGACTGAATCTCACTCTATCACCCAGGCTGGAGTGTAATGGCATGGTCTCTGCTCACTGCAATCTCTGCCTCCCCGGTTCAAGCGATTCTCCCGCCTCAGCCTCCCGAGTAGCTGGGACTACAGGCACGTGCCACCACACCAGGCAAATTTTTATATTTTTAGTCGAGACGTGATTTCACTATGTTGGCCAGGCTGGTCTTGAACTCCTGACCTCATAATCCACCTGCCTCGGCCTCCCAAAGTGCTGGGATTGTTACAGGCGTGAGCCACCGTGTGTGGCCGATTTTCTAAAAAATGTATTCTTATGTCAGTTTTTGTAAGTTTTATTTAAAATGCATTTTCCATTTCATGTAAGCTTTCAAATGTATAGTATAGTTGTTCCTAGTATTTTCTTATCTTTTTTAATCTGTTCAGCATCTGTAGATGTGCCTCTTTTTGATAATTGATATTATTTATTTGTGCTTTTGCTATATTCTTTTCTTATTGCTCCCGAGAGGGATATGTCGAATTTACTAGCGTATCCAAAGAATAAAATTTGGCTTTGGCCATCTTTTCTCGTCTTTGCTTTATATTTTATTAATTCTGTTCTTGTTTTATAATTACCTCTTTTATCTTCTTTGTGTTTACTTTGCTGTTCTTTGTAAAATCCTCAATAGAATGCTTAATTTACTGATGTTGAGTCTTTCTTCATTTCTAATATGAGTATGTAGAGCCATAAATTTTCCCTTTAACTTCCCTTTCCACTTCAACTACATCTCACAAATTTGGATTAGGAGTAATTTAGTTATGATTAGCATCTAAATATTTTTTAATTTCTGTATTTTCTTCTTTGATCCTGGAACTATTTACAAGTCTTTTTTTAAATTCTGAATGTAAACATTGTTCTTGTTGTTTGTTTGATCTGATCTCTAAATTGAATATATTGAGATCAAATAATGTGGTTTGTAGGACACTAATCCTTTGACAATTGTTGAGGCTTCCTTTGGAGCCTAATATGTGCTCAATTTTTATAAATGTTCTGTGTTTCTTTGGGAAAAACATGTAATTTGATGGTTGTTTGGGGTAATATTGTATATTTGTACATTAGTTTGAGTTTGTTTATTATTTGGCTGAAATCTCCATTATCCTTAACGTGCTCTCATTTTGTCTGCTTCCTTTATTAGTTAGAAATTAATGTTAAATTATCTCACCTCACTATAGTGGTGTCTATGTTATATTATATATATAACATAATTTCATAAATTTATGTTATCTATAATTTGGGGACCTACTGTCATATGTAAACAAAATTAGAATTTTTGATAAAATGACAGACTTACACTTACGTAGTAGCCTTCCTTATCTCTTTGTAATGTTATTTGACTTTGCCCTAAAATTTTTTTTTAAAGCTAATATTTGTTTGGTATTTCTTTTTCAGTTTTGTTACTTTTAAACTTGCTTAGGTTTATTTCACTCCTTGTCAACTGGTACACAGCTGATTTTATTTAGTCTGACATGCTATGCTTTTTAATTATTCTTTTTTCCATTTTCATTTATTATACTTCTGATATACAATATTTAGGTCACTTTTACCTTCCTCTAGTATGAATTTTACTCTTCCTTTTTTCCCCTAAAGCTTTGGTGTCATAATTCAATCAATATTTCTACAGTATATAAACCTTAGAACACTTTCACTTTCGTTATATATTACCAATTTATATGCATAATTTTAATTCAATCTTGTTTCATAAACTTGAAAAATATGTTTGTTATTATGATAGTAATACATTATTATTATCATATACAGTCCTCGTTTAATTTTTACCACACATTTGCAATATCTTGCCTTTCTGATTCTCTTGCATCATTTTAGAGATTCTTTTAGAGGCTTCATTTGTTGTATGGTATTGTTTTGTTTATTGAACAATATTGTTTACAAATGTTCTTTGTTTTAAGTGAACACCTGTCGACCCAAAACTGTTAAAATTTGGTGGAAAAATGTGTTTCTCATATACATTCTCAAAGGAAGAATGATTTTGTAGGACACAGATTTGCAGTTTGACAGTAATTGTTGCTCAAAATCATGGAGACAATATTCTACTGAATTATGGATTCCATTGCTACTGGTTTTTTTGTTTTTTTTTTTTTTTCTTTTCCTTTTTTTTTTTTTTTTTTTTTTTTGAGACGGAATCTCTCTCTGTCGCCCAGGCTGGAATGAAGTGGTGTAATCTTGGCTAACTGCAACCTCTGCCTTCCAGTTTCAAGTGATTCTCCTGCCTCAGCTTCCCAAGTAGCTGGGACTACAGGTGTGTGCCACCACACCTGGCTAATTTTTGTATTTTTAGTAGAGACGGGGTTTTACCGTGTTGGCCAGGCTGGTCTTGAACTCCAGACCTCAGGTCATCCACTGGCCTCAGCCTCCCAAAGTGCTGGGATTATAGGTGTGAGCCACTGTGCCCAGCCTCCATTGCCACTGTTGAGAAGTCAACTGCCAGTCTAATTTTTGTTCTGCTTGGGTAATCATGTATAATCTCTCTTTTGCAATTTTTATCATTAAGTACTATATTAAGTTTTGCAATTTTATTGTAATGGGCTGGGTAAAGATTATTTTTATTCATCTTGGTCAAGATTCACTGGATCTCCTGAATGTGAAATTATGGAGGTCATGATTTTTGGTAGTTTTGGAATGTTTTTAGTCGTTCAAATTTAGGCTTTCTAAATTCTTTCTCTTCTCTTCCTTTGTAATTCCGTATGTATCCCACACCTTCTCATTTTGTTTCTTAGGTCTTTAATATTTCTTTCATATTTCTCTTTTCTATGATTCTGTGCTGCATTCTGAATTATTTCTTTAGATTTACTTCCTAAAACAATTCTCTATAGCTTTGTCTAAATATTTTTTATCCATACATTGTTTTACATTTTTCATTTAGTTTTATTTATTTATTTCAGTGTTCACAATTTGCATTTGGTGCTGTACCTCTGTATTCTTTTTTTTTTTTTTTTTTTTTTTTTTGGAGAGATGGAGTCTCACTCAGTTGCCCAGGCCAGAATGCAGTGGCACAATCTTGGTTCACTGAAACCTCCACAGCCCAGGTTCAAGCAATTCTCTTGCTCAGCTTCCTGAGTAGCTGGGACCACAGGCACATACCACCACACCTGGCTAATTTTTGCATTTTTGGAGAGGAGGTTTTGGTAGAGAGGAGGTTTTGCTCTGGAACTCCTGACCTCAAGCGATCTACCTGCCTTGGCCTCCAAAAAGTGTTGGCATTACAAGCATGAGCTACCACACCAGACCTTAACTTTTCTTTCTTTCTTTCTTTTTTTTTTTTTTTGAGACGAAGTTTTGGTCTTGTTGCCCAGGCTGGACTGCAGTGGCGCGATCTTGGCTCACGGCAACCTCCGCCTCCCAGGTTCAAGTGATTCTCCTGCCTCAGCCACCCAAGTATCTGGGACTAGAGGAGCACCATGTCCCGCTAATTTTGCAATTTTAGTAGAGACAGGGTTTCCCCAGGTTGGCCAGGCTGGTCTTGAACTCCCAACCTCAGGCGATTCACCTGCCTTGGCCTCCCAAAGTGCTGGTATTACAAGGCATGAGCCACCGTGCCCAGCCTGGCTTTAATTTTTATTTAAATTTTAGTTCAATATCATGTGTATGATACATACCATAAATACAGTCTTTGCAGCTGTAATTTTACTCTGTTCTTTCTGTTGGCTCTTTTCCATAGTACTTTGGAGGTGTTTGGTGATTTTGTGGCTCTGAGTTCTTCTCCCTTAGAATTTGGAAATTATTTAAAGCTAAGTTGAAGACTGATTCCTCCTGATCATTTTTCTTAGGCCCCAGGGAGCACTGCAATCTTGGCACTGCTTTAGAATAAATATTTTAGCTTGAAGCATACTGTATAAATAGTGAATGAAAAATTTGCAGGGTTATGAATTATCTGGAACCCTTTTTTCCTGCTTTATCCTAAGCCATTACTTTCCATGGAGCAAGTTGATTTTGAATTCATCCTTAACTCTGAAGGATTTTATTATTATTATCATTATTATTATTATTATTATTATTATTATTAGTCACCCAGGTTGGAGTGCAGTGGCGGCAATCTCCGCTCACTGCAAACTTGCCTCGCAGGTTCAAGTGATTCTCCTGTCTCAGCCTCCTGAGTAGCTGGCATTACAGGCACATGCCACCACGCCCGGCTAATTTTGTAGTTTTAGTAGTGATGGGGTTTCACCATGTTGGTCAGGCTGGTCTCAAACTCCTGACCTTGTGATCCGCCCACCTTGGGCTCCCAGTCTCCCAAAGTGCTGGGATTACAGGCGTGAGCCACCACACCTGGCCAGGATATTGTTGTACTTAGACCAGCTTTATGCACAGTCTTCTGCTAGATTCCATTATGTGAACCAGTTTTAAACTAACTCCTGAATCCTTTTCATGGGGCCATAGGCTTTGATAGATCCACCTAAGGCAAAGCCAACTTCCATGCTGCCTCTGAGGATTCTTGCTTTCATTTTGTTTTTTTGTTTCTGAATATTCCTTACTATTTTTTCCAATTTAATTATAAACTTAAAAAGACATATATTTGGTTCAGTGTTTTTCATTCTTTTCAGTGCATATGCTGTTCAGAGAATCTAGATATGGCCAGTTGTGGATTCCCCAATCATGTACTTTTTTTAAGTAAATTTAATATTTAATTTGTTCCTAGGTAATTATCTAAGCACTATTATAATGATTGAGATTACCAAACAAAGTTACTTTTTATTTGGAGATTAAACTTTTTCTCCAAAATCAAAAGCTAGTCCTTACAAGTTCTTTCAAGAAATTCATCAGGTAAATTTACTTCTAACCTTCTGTGAAGCAACTACATATTTAGGCTTTTATTTACACTAGCTTGGTATGTATGCCACTTACAAAAAATCAATTTCTAATTCTTCCTTCTATCAGTATACAGGTTACAGTACACAATATTCCTTTTGGAAGAGTATCTTTTTACCTCTTCTGAGCTTTTCTTTCTATAGTACTTACTTATTTTATGATTGTTGTTTTTTGTTTGGTTGGTTTTTAGCTTTTGGTGGGGGTTTTTAGCTTTGTTTCCTTGAATATATCTTACCATTTTGAGGACAAAATCTGTGATTTATTCTTCTCATGAATTCCTCACAACTTCTAGCACAGTGCTGGGTATCTGATATTATCATCAAAATCCAGAAGGATTCATTCACCCTCTACTGACATAAAAGATAACATGCATTTGTTTATGTTTGATTATAGTGATCAAACTTTAACTGATTTACTTTTGATTATAATATTTTGTTTCTCTAGATTTTCAACACATCATTATTTGAACCACCTCCTGCAGGATATGAAAATGTTTCGGATATTGTACCCCCTTTCAGTGCTTTCTCTCCTCAAGGAATGCCAGAGGTAAAAAAACAGTGCAACAAAATAAAAATGACAAAAAGAAGCCTTCCTTCACTTCATACGTTCAGCCAATAATTAAAGGGTCATAAAGGGACTTTTGATGTAATCCAATTAATTTTTTCCACATTTAAGTAATGAGAATGTCTTAGTAAGAAGGAGGAATATTGATTATATTTTATTCATAGTATTTTTAAAGATACAATTTACTGCAATGAGATGCACAAATCCCAAATGCACATTTATTGATTTTTGACAAATGCCTACATCTGGATGATCCGCACCCCATCAATGTACAGAATATTACTTTTACTTCAGAAAATTCCCTTATGCTTCTTCTTAATCAGCTCTACACACCCCAGAGGATATCTTTCTTTGACATTTTTGCCACCATAAGTAAGTTTTGCCCATTCTAATTTTTCATTTTTTTGTTCAGTCTGTGTTTTCCTTTGTTGAAAAGAGATTCTTAATTTTGATCTTGTCAAATTATTTTCCTTATGTTTTTGCACTTTGGGCTTTCTTTATTAATATTCTCCTTCTTTATTATTTACAGTGATATAACTGCATCACTTATGTATACCAAAAATTAACAATATTTTTTATTTAAAAATAGTATTAATATTACCAGATTGAAGCAAAACAGAAATGACCAAATAGTATATGATAGCAGAAAGTATAATGAATCAATTTAATTTAAAATAGCTAAAAAATATAAATTATACTTTAAAAACCTTAAATGAATGTGATCTCTTGAAGAAATTGAAGTGTGGAGTGTGAAATTGAAGAGCACTAAAATGTATTGAGCAGTGAAAAGATTATGTATAAAAAAACAGGTTGACCAGGTGCTGAGGCAGGCGGATCACCTGAAGTCAGGAGTTTGAGATCAGCCTAGCCAACATGGTGAAACCCCATCTCTATGAAAAATACAAAAAAAAAAAAAAAAATTAGCCAGATGTGGTGGCACATACCTGTAGTCCCAGCTACTCGGGAGGCTGAGACAGGAGAATGGCGTGAACCCGGGAGGCGGAGCTTGCAGTGAGCCCAGATCGCGCCACTGGATTCCAGCCTGGGCTACAGAGGGAGACTCCGTCTCAGAAAAACAAAACAAAACAAAAAACAAACCGTTTATGTTTCTGGATGAGAAAACATCATGTTATAAGGAGAAGATTACACCTAAATTAGTTTGTAGATTTACTACATACCCAACTAAAATCTTCCAAATAATTTTTGGGCTTTGACATTACTATTAATCATAAGAAAGAGTTATAAAGATCATTGTCTCTTATTTCCTTCAAATAGACTTAAAATCTTCCAGATCAATGGCTAAATAGAAAGATCACACATGTTGTATGGGTTTGCTGTTTATGTTCAAATATCAGATGAGTTTGCTGATCGGTGTTCCTCACTGGATCATCTGTAACCCAGCTAGTGGAGTGTTAATTCTTTCAAAACTATGTGTGTCCCTATGTATGTTTAAAACATTTCACCAGCCGGGTGCGGTGGCTCACACCTGCAATCCCAGCACTCTGGAGGCTGAGGCTGGCGGATCATGAGGTCAGTAGATCGAGATCATTCTGGCTAACACGGTGAAACCCTGTCTCTACTAAAAATACAAAAAAGTTAGCCAGGCGTGGTGGCGGGCGACTGTAGTCCCAGCTACTCGGGAGGCTGAGGCAGGAGAATGGCGGGAACTCGGGAGGTGGAGCTTGCAGTGGGCCTAGATCGCAACTCCTGACCTCAGGTGATCTGCCTGCCTCCGCATCAGGCCCACCTGCTTTTTTTAAACATAATCTTTTCACTGCTCAATACATTTCAGTGTTCTTCAGTTTCACACTTCACACTGCAACTTTTTCAATAGATAACATTCATTTAAGATTTTTAAAGTACTTTTCATATTTTTTAGCTATTTTAAATTATTATTTAAATTTATGAACTTCAGCCGGGGCGACAGAGCTAGACTCCGTCTCAAAAAATAAATAAATAAATAAATAAATAAATAAATAAATAAATAAATAAATAAATACACGATTTCACGATCAGTAATCTTTGAATTTACGTCTGAATCCTGTGGAATAGGAAATATGGGACTCTGCTTTATGATGTTTAAAATTAGCAATTTGCAGTGTTGATAAAATATAGGCTATTCTAGTGGTTCTCAAGCTTTAGTGTCTGTCACAATAATCTGGATGGCTTGTAAAACACAGATTCTGGTTTCCACTTCCTAAGTTTAATGGGGTGGAGCCTTAGAGTTTGCACTTGTAACAAGTGTGATATTGTTTCTGAGGGTTCAAGGACCATCTTTGAGAATCACCGGTTTTGCCTCCCAATTCTATCCCTATAAATAAGAGTTAGGGAGATGGAAGCTTAAGGAAACAAAGAAAATTCCAGGCTAAGAGGTGCAAGATTATATTTATTCACAGTCGTAGAACAATGGATGGTACAGTGTAAATAGTACAAGAAGGTCTTTGTCTAAAAACAAAGCTCTTTTCTAACTCACAGTGACAACTTGCATTTGAGAAGTGCTGAGAGGGAATATCTGTCACACTTGTTTTCATTTTCAAAGTTTACCCTCATTTTTAAGCTAATATCTTTTTCAGTTTTCTCTCCCTCACAATTTGTTTTGTGAGAATTGCTGATATATCAAAGGACAGCCATATTTAGAGACATTTAAAGGTATAGTCTCCTCAAAGTTATATTAAGGGTAAATTTCATGTAGGATACTTACACTAAAAAAATTATTTTGCTGAAATCAAATTGGTTAATGACTTTGTAGCCACAGTTAAAATAGAATAAGAGTGTGCTCCAGACAGGGCTAACAATGATAAATCAGAAATATAGTGTTATGATTAATAGTGCATTAATATTACATTGGTCTTAGGAAGAAATACAAGAGCTAAATGTAATCCTTTTACAGAGGCAAAGATTCAAATGTCAGTTTCCCAATTAGATTCACATTTTATTTAATATTACACCCACTTAAGCTCCGGTTCACCATTTGTATACTCTATTTAAATGCTTTTTTTATACTACTTATCACCTTTTAATATAATGTATGCTTTGCTTAGTTATTAAATTTAATGCTCATTATCATATTATCCCATCCACGTTACAGGAAATCCCCAACTTAAGATGGCTACTTAAAATTTTTTGACTTTATGATGGTGCAATAGCCATACTCATTCAATCCACTTCTCAACTTACCATGAGGTTGTGTCTGGATAAACCCATTATAAATTGAAAATATCCTAAGTCAAAAACACACTTTAGACGTATAATTATTTTCAACTTAAGTGAGTTTAATAAGACTTAATCCCATTGTGACTGAAGGAGGACCTGCTGTGACAGTTCCTTCAAGGGCAGAGATTTGTTGCATTACACAGGGCACTACCTAACACATAATAGATCTTCACCAATTTGTCAAATGAATCCTAGAATCAGCTTGGAGACGATTCTGTTTTAATATCTCATATATATATTTGTTGTGTACATGCTTTGAAAAATGTGGTCCAAAAGGGAAACAATAGCCAAAATAAAATGATAGGATTTTGGAAATCATCTGGGACAGGGTTTTCAAACTGGGCTGTGTAAAGACTTTTGAAAGGCAAGCATGACAAGGTTTTAAAGAGATCAGTTTCCAGATCATTAATTACCCTGTGTACTTTTTCATGGTATTGAAAGCTAGCCTGTCATGTGATCCTGCTCCCTATTTACAAGCATTTTCACCTTATTTTACAAATGCAAAACATCTCCCACCCATTCTAAGTCAATATGAAGCATTTCTCTGTGTTGTAAAAATCTCTGGGGCTCCAAAAAAAGAGACAATTAGAAATACTGTTTTCAATGTTAAGATAATGAATGATTCTAATAGCTGGGTAACAAATTCTTAGCAATTCAAAGTTTACAATTGAGCAAAATTAAAAGTAAACCCAATTGAGTTTCCAGCTAATATCATTAAAATACACTTGTATGAAAGATCAATTTGTGATTTTCAGATTATAACTTGAAAGAAGTTTAAATAAGTTAGTGACAATTCCATAACACATCTTTCATTCCTATCCAAGTTTTCTCAGAACTTACTACAAAAACAAGAAATATAAATTGAACTGTTGTTGCTGATCCATCTCATTCTAGCAATAATTTGTTCACCTACTGAACAAATGTGTTAAGATAATGCTTCACTGTCCCACTCATTGCATTAAGATATATTTCTAATCAAATATTATGGTTATGCATTATTTATAAGAATTGCAATGATGTTGTTAGATTTAATTTGATACTACTAGTAATTACAATTATAACTATCTTTTTTTTGAGGCCAAGTCTTACTCAGTTGCCTAGGCTGGAGTGCAGTGGTATGATCTCAGCTAACTGCAACCTCCAACTCCCATGTTCAAGCAATTCTCGGGACTCAGCCCCCAAGTAGATGGGATTACAGGCGCTTGCCACCATGCCCAGCTGATCTTTATGTTTTTAGTAGAGATGGGTTTTCACTATGTTGGCCAGGCTGGTCTTGAACTCCCAACCTCAAGTGATCTGCCCGCCCCAGTCTCCTAAAGTGCTGGAATTACAGACATGAGCCACCATGCCTGGCCTATAATTATAACTTACTCCTGAAGCAGTCTCTTAACACAGACTGTCACAAAAATAAATATTTTTTTAAAAAAATTGACTTATATAGATATACTGATTCAAGGAAATTTGACAGTGATTAATAAAAGATTTTCAAGCATACTCATATTTAAGGTAATAGATTCTGGAATTAAATCTAGAATGCTAGTTGGTAATTATGGAGTGTACTCTTGGGATCAACATCTGTGAGAAGGAAAGCTGGATTCGGCAGAGGGAGAAGTCACCCTGCAATACCAGCTCAAGGATAGCCTTGGCTAAGCCTATAAGGAGGTCTGGAATAGTTTCTCAGAATTATCCTATGTTAGACTGAGATGTCCAGGTTTCTATACCCTCACATCACTCAGTCACTGAATGTGTAGCATTCTAGGAAGGGACATGACCTTGAGCAAGGGGGCTGTCTACAGCTGAGGCAATCCTTGAAGGGGCTGACAGATGAAGGTTGTCTGCAGAGAGGCTTCCCTGAAGCTGGAGCAAAAAGTCCCTCATTGACCATGAACCTGGACAGCTCATCCTAGTGCCCAGTACAACTATATTTTACTTTACAGTAAATTTCTGTGGAGGAAGGGGGACAAGTTCAAAAAAAAAAAGAGATGACAAAATTTTGACTGTAAAGAAGAGCATGTTCATGTATTTTTTAAAATTGATGTTGAATAGTAAATAAATATAGTTTTTAAATTCCTTTGGATTGATATAAAAGTTATATACAATTTCATCTAAAAATGTTAATATTTATAGTAAGCTAGATATTGCATGCTTTGCAGCTACTTAATGGTATGATAAAACATGTAAAATTTTGAATGAAGGGGTACATTGCTAACATTAATTTAGGGAACAGGTGAGCAAAAGAAGCTTGGAAGGTCACTGATTTAATCTAGCAGGTCGTTTAGCAAATGAGAATACTGAGACTCAAATATGATATAAGATTTGCATATCATCACATCAATGATTGAAATTAGACCTATAAACCAGTGATGTTGCCTGTCTATTTTTCTTTTTTTTCTTTTTATTTTTTCAATTTTCTTTCTTTCTTTCTTTCTTTTTTTTTTTATACTTTAAGTTCTAGGGTACATGTGCATAGCGTGCAGGTTTGTTACATATGTATACTTGTGCCATGTTGGTGTGCTGCACCCATCAACTCGTCAGCACCCATCAATTCATCATTTATATCAGGTATAACTCCCAATGCAATCCTTCCCCCCTCCCCCCTCCCCATGATAGGCCCCGGTGTGTGATGTTCCCCTTCCCGAGTCCAAGTGATCTCATTGTTCAGTACCCACCTATGAGTGAGAACATGTGGTGTTTGGTTTTCTGTTCTTGTGATAGTTTGCTAAGAATGATGGTTTCCAGCTGCATCCATGTCCCTACAAAGGACGCAAACTCATCCTTTTTATGGCTGCATAGTATTCCATGGTGTATATGTGCCACATTTTCTTAATTCAGTCTGTCACAGATGGACATTTGGGTTGATTCCAAGTCTTTGCTATTGTGAATAGTGCCGCAATAAACATACGTGTGCATGTGTCTTTATAGCAGCATGATTTATAATCCTTTGGGTATATACCCAGTAGTGGGATGGCTGGGTCATATGGTACATCTAGTTCTAGATCCTTGAGGAATTGCCATACTGTTTTCCATAATGGTTGAACTAGTTTACAATCCTACCAACAGTGTAAAAGTGTTCCTATTTCTCCACATCCTCTCCAACACCTGCTGTTTCCTGACTTTTTAATGATTGCCATTCTAACTGGTGTGAGATGGTATCTCATTGTGGTTTTGATTTGCATTGCTCTGATGGCCAGTGATGATGAGCATTTTTTCATGTGTCTGTTGGCTGTATGAATGTCTTCTTTTGAGAAATGTCTGTTCATATCCTTTGCCCACTTTTTGATGGGGTTGTTTGTTTTTTTCTTGTATATTTGTTTGAGTTCTTTGTAGATTCTGGAAATTAGCCCTTTGTCAGATGAGTAGATTGCAAACATTTTCTCCCATTCTGTAGGTTGCCTGTTCACTGTGATGGTAGTTTCTTTTGCTGTGCAGAAGCTCTTTAGTTTAATTAGATCCCATTTGTCAATTTTGGCTTTTGCTGCCGTTGCTTTTGGTGTTTTAGACATGAAGTCCTTGCCCATGCCTATGTCCTGAATGGTACTACCTAGGTTTTCTTCTAGGGTTTTGATGGTATTAGGTCTAACATTTAGGTCTCTAATCCATCTTGAATTAATCTTCATATAAGGAGTAAGGAAAGGATCCAGTTTCAGCTTTCTACTTATGGCTAGCCAATTTTCCCAGCACCATTTATTAAATAGGGAATCCTTTCCCCATTTCTTGTTTCTCTCAGGTTTGTCAAAGATCAGATGGCTGTAGATGTGTGGTATTATTTCTGAGGACTCTGTTCTGTTCCATTGGTCTATATCTCTGTTTTGGTATCAGTACCATGCTGTTTTGGTTACTGTAGCCTTGTAGTATAGTTTGAAGTCAGGTAGCGTGACGCCTCCAGCTTTGTCCTTTTGACTTAGGATTGCCTTGGCAATGTGGGCTCTTTTTTGGTTCCATATGAAATTGAAAGCAGTTTTTTCCAATTCGGTGAAGAAACTCATTGGAAGCTTGATGGGGATGGCATTGAATCTATAAATGACCTTGGGCAGTATGGCCATTTTCACGATATTGATTCTTCCTATCCATGAGCATGGTATGTTCTTCCATTTGTTTGTGTCCTCTTTTATTTCACTGAGCAGTGGTTTGTAGTTCTCCTTGAAGAGGTCCTTTACATCCCTTGTAAGTTGGATTCCTAGATATTTTATTCTCTTTGAAGCAATTGTGAATGGAAGTTCATTCATGATTTGGCTCTCTGTTTGTCTGTTACTGGTGTATAAGAATGCTTGCGATTTTTGCACATTAATTTTGTATCCTGAGACTTTGCTGAAGTTGCTTATCAGTGTAAGGAGATTTTGGGCTGAGACAATGGGGTTTTCTAAATATACAATCATGTCATCTGCAAACAGGGACAATTTGACTTCTTCTTTTCCTAACTGGATACCCTTTATTTCTTTCTCTTGCCTGATTGCCTTAGCCAGAACTTCCAACACTATGTTGAATAGGAGTGGTGAGAGAGGGCATCCCTGTCTTGTGCCAGTTTTCAAAGGGAATTTTTCCAGTTTTTGCCCATTCAGTATGATATTAGCTGTGGGTTTGTCATATATAGCTCTTATTATTTTGAGGTACGTTCCATCAATACCGAATTTATTGAGCGTTTTTAGCATGAAGGGCTGTTGAAGTTTGTCAAAGGCCTTTTCTGCATCTATTGAGATAATCATGTGGTTCTTGTCTTTGGTTCTGTTTATATGCTGGATTACGTTTATTGATTTGTGAATGTTGAACCAGCCTTGCATCCCAGGAATGAAGCCCACTTGATCATGGCGGATAAGCTTTTTGATGTGCTGCTGAATCTGGTTTGCCAGTATTTTATTGAGGATTTTTGCATCGATGTTCATCAGGGATATTGGTCTAAAATTCTCTTTTTTTGTTGTGTCTCTGCCAGGCTTTGGTATCAGGATGATGTTGGCCTCATAAAATGAGTTAGGGAGGATTCCCTGTTTTTCTATTGATTGGAATAGTTTCAGAAGGAATGGTACCAGCTCCTCCTTGTACCTCTGGTAGAATTCAGCTGTGAATCCATCTGGTCCTGGACTTTTTTTGGTTGGTAGGCTATTAATTATTGCCTCAATTTCACAGCCTGCTATTGGTCTATTCAGGGATTCAACTTCTTCCTGGTTTAGTCTTGGAAGAGTGTAAGTGTCCAGGAAATTATCCATTTCTTCTAGATTTTCTAGTTGATTTGCATAGAGGTGTTTATAGTATTCTCTGATGGTAGTTTGTATTTCTGTGGGGTCGGTGGTGATATCCCCTTTATCATTTTTTATTGCATCTATTTGATTCCTCTCTGTTTTCTTCTTTATTAGTCTTGCTAGCGGTCTGTCAATTTTGTTGATCTTTTCAAAAAACCAACTCCTGGATTCATTGATTTTTTGGAGGGTTTTTTTGTGTCTCCATCTCCTTCAGTTCTGCTCTGATCGTATTTATTTCTTGCCTTCTGCTAGCTTTTGAATGTATTTGCTCTTGCCTCTCTAGTTCTTTTAATTGTGATGTTAGGGTGTCCATTTTAGATCTTTCCAGCTTTCTCTTGTGGGCATTTAGTGCTATAAATTTCCCTCTACACACTGCTTTAAATGTGTCCCAGAGATTCTGGTATGTTGTATCTTTGTTCTCATTGGTTTCAAAGAACATCTTTATTTCTGCTTTCATTTCGTTATGTACCCAGTAGTCATTCAGGAGCAGGTTGTTCAGTTTCCATGTAGTTGAGTGGTTTTGATTGAGTTTCTTAGTCCTGAGTTCTAGTTTGATTGCCCTGTGGTCTGAGAGACAGTTTGTTATAATTTCTGTTCTTTTACATTTGCTGAGGAATGCTTTACTTCCAATTATGTGGTCAATTTTGGAATAAGTGCGATGTGGTGCTGAGAAGAATGTATATTCTGTTGATTTGGGGTGGAGAGTTCTATAGATGTCTATTAGGTCCGCTTGGTGCAGAGATGAGTTCAATTCCTGGATATCCTTGTTAACTTTCTGTCTCGTTGATCTGTCTAATGTTGACAGTGGAGTGTTGAAGTCTCCCATTATTATTGTATGGGAGTCTAATTCTCTTTGTAAGTCTCTAAGGACTTGCTTTATAAATCTGGGTGCTCCTGTATTGGGTGCATATATATTTAGGATAGTTAGCTCTTCCTGTTGAATTGATCCCTTTACCATTATGTAATGGCCTTCTTTGTCTCTTTTCATCTTTGATGGTTTAAAGTCTGTTTTATCAGAGACTAGGATTGCAATCCCTGCTTTTTTTTTGTTCTCCATTTGCTTGGTAGATCTTCCTCCATCCCTTTATTTTGAGCCTATGTATGTTCTGCATGTGAGGTGGGTCTCCTGAATACAGCAGACTGACGGGTCTTGACTCTTTATCCAGTTTGCCAGTCTGTGTCTTTTAATTGGAGCATTTATTCCATTTACATTTAAGGTTAATATTGTTATGTGTGAACTTGATCCTGCCATTATGATATTAACTGGTTATTTTGCTCGTTAGTTGATGCAGTTTCTTCCTAGCCTCGATGGTCTTTACATTTTGGCATGTTTTTGCAATGGCTGGTACCGGTTGTTCCTTTCCATGTTTAGGGCTTCCTTCAGGGTCTCTTGTAAGGCAGGGCTGGTGGTAACAAAATCTCTCAGCATTTGCTTATCTGTAAAGGATTTTATTTCTCCTTCACTTATGAAACTTAGTTTGGCTGGATATGAAATTCTGGGTTGAAAATTCTTTTCTTTAAGAATGTTGAATATTGGCCCCCACTCTCTTCTGGCTTGTAGAGTTTCTGCCGAGAGATCTGCTGTTAGTCTGATGGGCTTCCCTTTGTGGGTAACCTGACCTTTCTCTCTGGCTGCCCTTAAGATTTTTTCCTTCATTTCAACTTTGGTGAAACTGGCGATTATGTGTCTTGGAGTTGCTCTTCTCAAGGAGTATCTTTGTGGCGTTCTCTGTATTTCCTGAATTTGAATGTTGGCCTGCCCTACTAGGCTGGGGAAGTTCTCCTGGATAATATCCTGAAGAGTGTTTTCCAACTTGGTTCCATTTTCCCCCTCACTTTCAGGCACCCCAATCAGACGTAGATTTGATCTTTTTACATAATCCCATACTTCTTGCAGGCTTTGTTCATTTCTTTTTCTTCTTTTTTCTTTTGGTTTCTCTTCTCGCTTCATTTCATTCATTTGATCCTCAATCGCTGATACTCTTTCTTCCAGTTGATCGAGTTGGTTTGTCACGTATTTCTCGTGTCATGGTTTTCATCTCTGTCATTTCTTTTCTGACCTTCTCTGCATTAATTAGTCTAGCTGTCAATTCTTCCACTCTTTTTTCAAGATTTTTAGTTTCTTTGCGCTGGGTACGTAGTTCCTCCTGTAGCTCTGAGAAGTTTGATGGACTGAAGCCTTCTTCTCTCATCTCATCAAAGTCATTCTCTGACCAGCTTTGATCCGTTGTTGGCGATGGGCTGCGCTCCTTTGCAGGGGGAGATGTGCTCTTATTTTTTGAATTTCCAGCTTTTCTGCCCTGCTTTTTCCCCATCTTTGTGGTTTTATCTGCCTCTGGTCTTTGATGATGGTGACGTATTGATGGGGTTTTGGTATAGGTGTCCTTCCTGTTTGATAGTTTTCCTTCTAACAGTCAGGACCCTCAGCTGTAGGTCCATTGGAGATTGCTTGAGGTCCACTCCAGACCCTGTTGGCCTGGGTATCAGCAGCAGAGGTTGCAGAAGATAGAATATTGCTGAACAGCGAGTGTACCTGTCTGATTCTTACTTTGGAAGCTTCCTCTCAGGGGTGTACTCCACCCTGTGAGGTGTGGGGTGTCAGTCTGCCCTAGTGGGGGATGTCTCCCAGTTAGGCTACTCAGGGGTCAGGGACCCACTTGAGCAGGCAGTCTGTCCCTTCTCAGATATCAGCCTCCGTGTTGGGAGATCCACTGCGCTCTTCAAAGCTGTCAGACAGAGTTGTTTGCATCTGCACAGGTTTCTGCTGCTTTTTTTATTGTTGTTATTTAGCTGTGCCCTGTCCCCAGAGGTGGAGTCTACAGAGACAGGCAGGTTTCCTTGAGCTGCTGTGAGCTCCACCCAGTTCGAGCTTCCCAGCGGCTTTGTTTACCTACTTAAGCCTCAGCAATGGTGGGCGCCCCTCCCCCAGCCTGGCTGCTGCCTTGGGGTTAGATTGCAGACTGCTGTGTTAGCAATTAGGGAGGCTCTGTGGGCGTGGGACCCTCCCGGCCAGGTGTGGGATATATTCTCCTGGTGTGCCCATTTGCTTAAAGCGCAGTATTGGGGTGGGAGTTAACCCGATTTTCCAGGTGTGGTGTGTCTCAGTTCCCCTGACTAGGAAAAGGGATTCCCTTCCCCCTTGCGCTTCCCAGGTGAGGCGATGCCTCACCCTGCTTCAGCTCTCTCTGGTCGGGCTTCAGCAGCTGACCAGCACCAATTGTCCGGCACTCCCTAGTGAGATGATCCCAGTACCTCAGTTGAAAATGCGGAAATCACCGGTCTTCTCTGTCACTCGCACTGGGAGTTGGAGCCTGGAGCTGTTCCTATTCGGCCATCTTGCTCCGCCCCCCTCCCTATTTTTCTTTACTTGGTAGTTGTTAAGAACCATTAAGCTGCTCCCTGTGAACACACTCTGAAGAAAGGAAAGATCTCATTAAGGGCATCTTAGCCTAGGGTATCTGGACCCCTTCAAATTGCGTGCCGCAATGTGTATACGTATAATACTTTTCTGTGGGAGAGTGCTTCTGTAGCTTCAGCTTCATAGCCACTAAATGTGGGACAAATATAAACAAATATTACTTAATTCGTATGCTTCTAGCCCATCTAATTCCATTCTCAATTTAAATTCATTTTTCCCTTGAATCTCTTCTTCGGAGCTCATGCATTTCTGACCCTCTTGTGTGCTCCAACCTCTTCCCTCTTTCAAAAATGTCCAACAGTCCCAATGCAGAAAAACCTCCTTGTTTTACAGCTGACTTACATGAAGTCATTCCTGATCTCAACAGGGCGATCTAGTGTATGTTAACTATGCACGAACTGAAGACTTCTTTCAATTGGAACGGGACATGAAAATCAATTGCTCTGGGAAAATTGTAATTGCCAGATATGGGAAAGTTTTCAGAGGAAATAAGGTAAAAAATCATCTTTTTTTTCTCTCCCTCATAGTGGGTTTTACATGTGTAGAATCATTTTCTTAAAACTTTATTAATACCATGATTTTCTTGTATTCTGTGACGTGCCCATGTTACAGAGAGGTGGGCATAAAGCTTACCTTTACTAGGTTATATCCCAGGGTTAAATTTGATCATTGGAATTTGGCCAGTGCAGATGATTAGGATGAACAGAACAAATTTTTCTGTGCTTACAGGTTATGCCTGTGGCCTACAAAGAAACATGCACTGGGTTTATTATTAAGTTTCAGTATTTCTGTTTTAAATATTTTCTACAAAAATATTTACTAAATTAAATTGTAGTATGAATTGTTATAAATAATGAGGGAAAACAGTTTACACATAGCAAATTTAAATATTACTCTCATTTTATTTGTTAATAGATATATTTTTCTTTTTAGTGGGAAATTAAATTTTTAAAAATTCCCTTTCGACTATAGAACAAATAGGAATTTGGCCTGTGGGATCTACTTGCTTATTATACTTCTAAGCTAGAGGAAGGAAAAAGCAAATACTCACTACCACTACTAAGAACATTACCAAATCTGACGCTCTGAGGATTTCTGGAGCTTATAGTAGCAAAAAGAAAAGGGAAATTCTCTCTGAGATATCCTCTGTTGTAGGCCTAATGACAAAAGTTTGAAGATAAAGTTCTACTACTCATTTAAGTGTAATATTGAAAACTGATATTACCGAATCTGGAACAACCAGTTTAAAATAAGGAAAGAAAGACACTGTGTTTTCTAGGTTAAAAATGCCCAGCTGGCAGGGGCCAAAGGAGTCATTCTCTACTCAGACCCTGCTGACTACTTTGCTCCTGGGGTGAAGTCCTATCCAGATGGTTGGAATCTTCCTGGAGGTGGTGTCCAGCGTGGAAATATCCTAAATCTGAATGGTGCAGGAGACCCTCTCACACCAGGTTACCCAGCAAATGGTGAGTGATCAATCCTTGAATATAACAGGAAACTTAACATTTGAAAGAGACTTTATTATAGAATTTCCTTTGGCACAATGGACTAAGCATGTCTTTTTTAATTCTCTTTGCATTTAACAATGAAAGAATTTTGAACTCTAAAATGATTGGTTCAGGTCCCTTACCCCCTTATTTGGAAACTTGGGCCTAGTGGGTTTTCGAATTCAGAGTTTTTCAGATATTTAAAAAATATCATGGTGTTACACATATACCATAACTTGCATAACAGTGACGTAGGGGCCTGGGACAGTATATGAGGAAAAAGCATATAAATATTTTTGCTGCAGAGTGTATGAATACTTACACTAAGTAGTAAGTGGGGGGTGGGGAATAAGGAATATAAATAGGCTTATGTCTGCTCAAGTCGAATTTTCCTTTCAAATGAGTTCAGCTCAGATCAGGTTTTGCTGTTAAATAAATTCCCCCCAGATTTACAGATTTCACAGTGTTTTTGGATTTCACAGTTGTGGGTAAGGGACAGGAGAGCAGAAGTTCCATAAACTTGTTAAATGGCCAATTTAGGATATAGAGCCCAGGAAATGCATATTGCTTCATTGCTATAAGGTAACAGAGATAACTTTAAAAGAATGTTTCCTAAATGGCAGCATTTTACTTGCATTAACAACCCTAAAGCTAGGGGATGTTATTATCTCTTATTTGACTAGAAGTCAGCCCAAGATCACCCCTCCTCTAAATGAGCAGTTGTATTCAAATTCAGACAGTCTGGCTCACAGAGTCCACATACTAGTCCTATGCTGAGAGGCTCCCCTGTAAAACATTAACAAAGGGAGCTAATTTATTTTGAATGTGCTCAACTATTTGATAATGTTTACAAAAATCTGTGATCATTAAGTTTGTGTGGTTTAAAGCTAACTAAATTTTTAAAACTTGTGTGAAATACTTTGCCAAGTTTTCTGTGACATTTACGTCTTCATCTGGTTCTACTCTTAAATCATAGACTCCTATAAAGGGTTATATATGTTTTTTTTTTTTTTTTTTTTTTTTTTGGCTTTGTAAATCTTAGAACATAATATATTGTCAGAATTTTTTTCTTTTTTAAAAAATGATACATATTACCCTATAGCAAAATTACATAAATATACCTGAACTTTATTTACTCCACCTTTTTATTTCCAAGTTTTAAAAAACACAGCTTAGCCTAAGCTTTATTAGTTATGCAAAGTCAAAATAATGAAAATAAAATGAGATTAACTGGAATGTTTCTGTTGATATTCTTCAAATTTGAATGATGGTATTTTAGGGGGAAAATTATGTTATTTCTATGAGACTAATGTTTATTGAATTATTTTTTTGTGCCCTCTACATTTTTATTTTCCTTCTAATTTTACTTTTTATTATGGCATAATTCTAAGATATATGAAAGTAGAGACAGTTATCAACATGTTGTCAATCTTGTTTTATTTGTTTATCATTCCAATTTTTTGCTATTATTCTAGAGATTTTGAAAACAAATCCCACACAACATATCATTATGTCATTTTATGCATAAAAAGAATAAGGATTTGCAGTTACCTAAGTTTCTTATTAGATTGTTTTAAAAACATCAGAAAAAAATGGAAAAACAGCTCTAATTTTTCTTAAATCTGAAGAAATGATAGAATGTGTGTGCTTATTTTGAGGTAGAGTTTACATGCAATGAAATACATAGATCTTAAGAGTTCAGTTCAATAAATTTTGCAAATTGCATGTGTTTATGTCACTAAAAATAGGATATAAGGGCATTTCCATCACTCTGGAAAGTTCTTTTGTACCCCTTTCTGGTCAATTTTCTCTGTGTCCCCTAGAAGCAATTATTTTCTAATATCTAGCATTGTGTATTAGTTTGCCTGGGTTTGAACTTCAAGTAAATGGAATCAAACAGTAGATTTTTTTTTAAAGCTTTGTTTATTTCAGTGTAGTAATTTGAGATTTTCCATCACATTGAATGTATTAGTTTTTTTCTTTCGATGATTAAGTAGCATTCCATTGTGGGATTATACTATGGATTGTTTATTCATTCTTCTGTTAGAAACCTGGACTTTGTCTAAGATTTGGCTAATATAAATGTGACTGTTATGAACAATTTTGTACACGTCTTCTTGTGGGCATGTGCTCATCTTTCTAGAGTAAATACCCAGGAGTGGAATTGCTGTGCCATAGTGTACATTTCTGCTTGACATTGCTTTTCAAAAGAGTTATCTTAAGTGATTGTATAATTTTAGACTAGACTCACACAAGCAATGTATAGGGATTTCAGTTGCTCCACATTCTCGCTAATATTTGAACTGTTAATCTGTTTTACTTTAACAATTCTAGCAAATGTGACGTTAGAATGTATTAATGTGATTTACAGAGAACCATTTGAATGAAACTGAGTTTTTACTGGAAGTATGGCAATTTTTTTTTCTCAGAATATGCTTATAGGCGTGGAATTGCAGAGGCTGTTGGTCTTCCAAGTATTCCTGTTCATCCAATTGGATACTATGATGCACAGAAGCTCCTAGAGTAAGTTTGTAAGAAACAATGGATGGCTGTTTGGGTAATTTTCATTATTGATAGTTTTCAAATGTTAGCCTTTTATCTCCATTTTTTAGTACTTAAATTTTCCAACATGGGTGCTGCTTGTAATTTTATCACTATAAAATAGAGTAGTGGTTCTGTTCTGGAATTTAGTGTGTACATGAGTATCTAGTGTATGATAGCCATGAAAATGAGCCTTTCAGATATGTAACTGCAGGCAGCCTAATTGATCAATTGCTCCAGACGCTGTGCTTTGAAACCCCACTCTATTTGTGTCAAGACTATGCTTCCTGTAGTTCTTCTCAGGCGATGACTGAGTGTGGCAAGGATACTACTACAGGCCTATTTCTGGAACGCACTGGACTCCTCTGATGCAAAAGTTTAACCCAGGGACTCCCTGATAGCCTGGCTCAAATAGATGCTGCACCCAACACTCCTCTTTCTTTTCCTCCTCCCTTTTTCCTTTATTCAATATTAGACCTACCTTGCAGTCTAAGGATTTTCTCAGGGTTCCCTAGCTCTCTCCTCATTTTCCACACATGCTTTTCCCTAGTAAATCTCTTACTCATGTGTTCCTCTGACTAAGTCTGAGAGGCCCAGAATTACACACTATGAGAGCCACTTCCATTTTGTTTATATCTCTAGTCTTCTTCTCCTTCTGCTTTCATTATCGAAACTTTCTGCTTTCATTATCAAAACTTTCCCAGATTTGTTCTGCTTAACCTGGCATTGGAACTGTTTCCTCTTTCCTGCGCTTCTTTCTCCCATTGCCATGTCCTTTTTTTGTTTTTTTTTTTTTTTTTTTTTTTTTTTGAGACAGAGTCTTACTCTGTTGCCCAGGCTGGAGTGCAGTGGTACGATCTTGGCTCACTGCAACCCCCACCTCCCGGGTTCAAGCAATTCTCCTGCCTCAGCCTCCTGAGTAGCTGGGATTACAGGTGCCCAGCACTATGCCCAACTGATTTTTGTATTTTTAGTAGAGATGGGGTTTCACCATGCTGGTCAGGCTGGTCTTGAACTCCTGATCTCAGGTGATCCGCCCGCCTCAGCCTCCCAAAGTGCTGGGATTACAGGCGTGAGTCACCACGCCCAGCCACCATTATTCTTTAGAGGTGAGAGATCACTGGCTTTTCTACAAGTGAAATTGATAGATACCAAAGCGTCTGGCCAGTTAGTCCCTTTTCTTCTTTGAGTTCAAGTATTTCTTAATCATTTTGTTCCAATATGTATGAGGAAGCACTTTTTGACCTAGGACAAGGCACTCAGTTTCAGACGTGAGGAGCCAGACATCTGGGGAGTAGGACGCATCTGTTCAATTTAAGGGCAGATTGAGAAAGTACCCTGATCTTTCTTCCTTGGGGCTATAAACTTTACTACATTGTTGAAGATTCAGGACACAGGCACAACTTTTGATAGCACCATAGACTGTACATTTGCCTAAAAATATGTATAAATAAAGACTAAGTATTCATGATATTTAAAAGATAAAACTGATTTTAGCATTAGTTGTAATAGTGGAAAACTGTAAACAACACAGATCTTCAACAATTGATATGTACTCAAATAATACATTAATGACTATGATAGTAAATGAAGTGATTAAAAGATATTATATGTTGTACCAGAATAATTAATAATATAGAAAAATGCTTATGATATACTATTGAGTGAAGAAAAGCAAATTTCAAAACTATGTATATATAGAGAGAGTATTATCTCAGTTATATAAAAATTTAAAACATGGGGCTGGGCGCTGTGGCTCATGCTTGTAATCCCAGCTCTTTGGGAGGCCGAGGCGAGTGGATCATGAGGTCAAGAGATGGAGACCATCCTGGCCAACATGGTGAACCCCGTCTGTACTAAAAATACAAAACTTAGCTGGGCATAGTGGCGATTGCCTGTAGTCCCAGCTACTCAGGGGGCTGAGGCAGGAGAATCGCTTGAACCTGGGAGGCAGAGGTTGCAGTGAGCCGAGATCGCACCACTGCACTCCAGCCTGGGCAACAGAGTGACGCTCAGTCTCAAAAAAAAAAAAAAAAAAAAAAGTAAAACATGAACCTTTATTATCTTTGTAATTAGAAAAAAAGGATGCATAATATCATGGAATTAGATGTGAGATTTATTTAAATGTTTACAATTTGGTCTGGTTCACTAGGTCAATATCAGCTGTGCTCTGATTGTATAATGGAATTACCTGATTGAAAAATTACAAATGGGCCGGGCACGGTGGCTCAAGCCTGTAATCCCAGCACTTTGGGAGGCCGAGACGGGCGGATCATGAGGTCAGGAGATCGAGACCATCCTGGCTAACACGGTGAAACCCCGTCTCTACTAAAAAATACAAAAAAACTAGCCGGGCGAGGTGGCGGGCGCCTGTAGTCCCAGCTACTGGGAGGCTGAGGCAGGAGTAATGGCGTTAACCCGGGAGGCGGAGCTTGCAGTGAGCTGAGATCTGGCCACTGCACTCCAGCCTGGGTGACAGAGCGAGACTCCGTCTCAAAAAAAAAAAGAAAAATTACAAATGTAATTCATCTGACGTTACTGTGTCAGCCTCTGTGAGCCATTTTATAAATACAATCACCGTTAATAACATAACTTTCACGGAAAAGTGCATTTTACATTCAAAATTTCATAACTAAAAATAGGCATTTCTATTTATCCACTTTCTAAGCCATAATGAAATAGTCCATATAAGTGTAATTTAGTTTTTAAAAATTGTTTAAAAGAACATATGGTTTGCTTATGAATTTCACTGTGAAAATTTACTCTCTTTGCACATGTACCTTGGGAGTGTGCCAAGCTACTCAACTCTCAGGTTCTCTCAAGTGGGTAGCAGTTTAGCATTGTGTATTAAATAGAAAAGACAGTGTCTTACAAATGGAATATATCATGAAATAAAAGTTTATTTAATACATGTGTGAGAAAACAAGGAGAGATATAAAGTTATATAATGGCCCAAGAATGCTGAGAACTTAAATAAAAAATTGATGAAATGTGAGTGATGGTAAAAACTTTATGTTGACTTGAGTGGGAGAGAAAGGGGACACCATGTATGTTTTTTCCTATTTTTCTTTACATATATACCGAACACAGTGTGATTATGCGATTTTAATTTGTCTTCTAGAGTAACTTCTAGGATGATAATTATAGTGCCAACAGTAACAGTAATAGCAGGTATCCTGGATGGAGTGCTAATTACTCTTTAGCACTTACTGTTGTGCTAAATGCTTTACATATATCTCCTTAATTAACGTATAAAACAACTATATGAGTTAGTATTGTGATACTGATTTTAACCAATGTTCAGAGAGTAAGTGAGAGAGCCAGGACCCAAATTCATGTCTGATGCAAAAGACACTTTGGTAAACACTATTTACTCTCTACTCAACTAAACAAGCATTTAGTAGCCACCTCTATTGATTATGGTGTTATCTCATTCTTACGCCTCTGCTCAGGAGACTTTAATGGCTTCTCACAGCCCACTCACTCAAGGAACATTTATAGAATGACTTTTATATTTCAGGCACTGCGGTAAAGGTAGGAATTAGGTAAAGACAGTAGTAATGTACTCTCCTGTATTCTTGATTTTAGTAATTACAGTCTTCCTTTTTTAACTTGGTCAGTCTAACTAATGGTTTGCTAATTTTGTTGATTTTTTAAAAAATTTTTTATTATTATACTCTAAGTTCTAGGGTACATGTGCACAATGTGCAGGTTTGTTACATATGTATACATGTGCCATGTTGGTGTGCTGCACCCATTAACTCGTCATTTACATTAGTTATATCTCCTAATGCTATCCCTCCCCATTATCCCCTCCCCACAATAGGCCCCGGTGTGTGATGTTCCCCTTCCTGTGTCCAAGTGATCTCATTGTTCAATTCCCACCTATGAGTGAGAACATACGGTATTTGGTTTTCTGTTCTTGTGATAGTTTGCTGAGAATGATGGTTTCCAGCTGCATCCATGTCCCTACAAAGGACAGGAACTCATCCTTTTTTATGGCTGCATAGTATTCCATGTTGTATATGTGCCACATTTTCTTAATCCAGTCTGTCACTGATGGACATTTGGGTTGATTCAAAGTCTTTGCTATTGTGAATAGTGCCGCAGTAAACATACGTGTGCATCTGTCTTTATAGCAGCATGACTTATAATCCTTTGGGTATATCCCCAGTTATGGTATGGCTGGGTCAAATGGTATTTCTAGTTCTAGATCCTTGAGGAATCGCCACACTGTTTTGCACAATGGTTGAACTAGTTTACAGTCCCACCAACAGTGTAAAAGTGTTCCTATTTCTCCACATCCTCCCCAGCACCTGTTGTTTCCTGACTTTTTAATGATTGCCATTCTAACTGGTGTGAGATGGTATTTCATTGTGGTTTTGATTTTCATTGCTCTGATGGCCAGTGATGATGAGCATTTTTTCATGTGTCTGTTGGCTGCATAAATGTCTTCTTTTGAGAAGTGTCTGTTCATATCCTTTGCCCACTTTTTGATGGGGTTGTTTGTTTTTTTCTTGTAAATTTGTTTGAGTTCTTTGTAGGTTCGGGATATTAGCCCTTTATCAGATGAGTAGATTGCAAAAATTTTCTCCCATTCTGTAGGTTGCCTGTTCACTCTCATGGTAGTTTCTTTTGCTGTGAAGAAGCTCTTTAGTTTAATTAGATCCCATTTGTCAATTTTGGCTTTTGTTGCCATTGCTTTTGGTGTTTTAGACATGAAGTCCTTGCCCATGCCTATGTCCTGAATACCTAGGTTTTCTTCTAGGGTTTTGATGGTATTAGGTCTAACATTTAAGTCTCTAATCCATCTTTTTAAAGAATCACCCTTTGTTTCATTGATTTTCTCTATTCTCTATTTTATTATTTCTCTTTCAATCTTTGTAATTTTCTTTCTTATGCTTTCTGAGTTTAGTTTAGTTTTCTTTGTCCAGTTTCTTAAGGTGAAAGTTTAGCTTACTGACTTGAGATTGTTCTATATAGATGTTTACAGCTATGCATTTTCCTTTAAGCACTGCTTTTGCTGCATCTCATAAGTATCGGTACGTTGTGTCTTCATTTTCATTCATCTCAAAGCATTTTTAAATTGTATTTCAGAGAGTTCATCTTTGACCCATTGGTTATTTAGGAGTTAGTTGTTTAATTTCCATATATTTGTGAATTTCCTAAATTTACTTTTCTTATTGATTGCTAAATTCCTTTTATTGTGGTTGGATTAGTAAAAGAAGTATATGAGTAATAAAATGATTGTAGAATTTCAACCTTTTAAATTTATCCAGACTCATTTTACAGCCATGATTTATTATGAAAAGTGTTCCATGTGCACTTGAGTTACACTATTTTTCAATTTCTTTCTCAAGGAAACTTAGCCATTTTATATCCCAGCCAGAATAGTCATAATGCCTTACACTTGCTCTATGATTGCCCACCTCTGTGCCTGGAATGCTCTTCGCCCTCATTTTTCCATGCCCGGCCCTTATTCATCCTTTAAAATCCAGATCAAGTGAAACCTTCTTTAGAAAGTAATTCCTGATCTCACAAGCTGAATCAAGCTTTTTCTTTTGTCCACATTTTTTAAAACTTTTATCTTTGATCTGTCATGTTCTGTTTTATATTATGATTGGTTTTGCATGTATTTTCTTCTGAGTGATTTATAAACTCTTTGGTGGAAAGACTGAGTCTTGTATATATTTATATTTTTTAGTGAATAAAACACAATGCCTTAAACATAGTAGACAACAAGTCTTCTCCAAATGGTCAAATCAAAATTGATATACTACAAGATACAGAATTATAAACTTAATACTGTCTATACATTAATTACTGGGCATCTACAGTCTACCAAATATGTTCAGAGACCTTTTCCAACGTTTATATGTACTTTCTAGTATTTTTGTGGTTTGAAATTTTTATATTCAACTTTTAAATATTTGTGGAATTTATTTTTTATTTATAAAGTGAGAAAAGGACCTAAAGAGATTTATACCTCAGTAACATTTTTCAACTGAAACTTCTATTCTCCATGTATGTGTATTATTTTTTTCATTGGTATATTAGATTCTTATATATAACTATTATTATGTTCTCTTCTAGTCATTTGTTTACCTGTCCTTGTGGAGACACTACAATCATGGCTTTATATTGTATTGTTTTATGGGAATATGGACTATTAATTTTTATTTTGAAAAGGAAATACATTTACAAAGTTCACAATTCAAAGGGATTTATAGTAAAGTTTTCCTCTCATCCATTTACACCCCCAAAGCAACTGATGTTATTAGTTTATAGTATATTAGCATAGCTCTCTGCTTCAGAGAGAGGTCCTGGAAAAAAGTATGTTGCTGGTCCACTGCAAAATGCAGGGGGTTTTATAGATGAGATGTGAAGAGGTGATGTCTGATTTATATAAGTCATGGAAAAACTGGTTAGACCACGTGTGCAATTTGCATAGGGTGTGAATTTCTCATAGCCCCACCCTAATCTTTTATTATTCAGGTAAGTTTTCTGCCTGAGCTGCGCCATGTTGCTCATTTCTCTGTTACTGTGCATGTGGTAACAAAAACAGGGAAGATGGACCCTCCGTGTGTACATGCCTGACCCCCAGGTAATAGCCTTTTTTTAAATTTTTGAGACAGAATTTTGCTCTTGTTGCCCAGGCTGGAGTGCAATGACATTATCTCACCTCACCGCAGTCTCTGCCTCCGGGGTTCAAGTGATTCTCCTGCCTCAGCCTCCTGAGTAGCTGGGATTACAGGCATGTGCCACCACCACGCCCAGCAATTTTTTTTTTTTTTTTTTTTTTTTTTTATTAGAGATGGGGTTTCTCCATGTTGGTCAGGCTGATCTCGAACTCCCGACCTCAGGTGATCCGCCCTCCTCGGCCTTCCAAAGTGCTGGGATTACAAGCGTGAGCCACCGCGCCTGACCGCAGGTAGCCCTTTTCTATTGGCACAACTGCCGGCATTCCCCTGCACTTTCAGCTTGCTAATCTATGTTTGCAGCTACATTTTTCAGGCTACTTTTTGTTAGAAAAAATAATAATAATTTCTTGGGCTGCTTTTTGTTAGAAGGGAAACTGCCAAGGACTCTGTTGCCCCCATTATCTGCTTAAATAATTTCTTTCTACCTCCTGTGTCAATATTTTATGTATAATTAAGTGTATGTATATTCTTTACTTGACTTTTGCAACTTTTCTGTACATTTAATACTCTGCTGTTTTGACTATGTATTATGCTTTCTACCAATGTAAAATGCCTCTTCATGTTGCTTGATGCTTTATACATGGCATTTTGTTGTAAATAGTTTAAATAAATTTTATAATACATTACTTGAAATTCTGTTTAATATCCAAACTCCTTAGTGAAAAAGGGAAAAAAGAGAGGGATTATTTACACGTTGATAGAGCATTTTAAAACGAGATATGAATTCTAATGAATTTTCCATGAGAAAGTGATCTTATTGATTGTTTTCTTATTGCATGTGTAGTAGATTCTAGGTTAAGTTGAGCTATGCACATTTCCTCAAACACATAGACAGGGAACAAGCACCTATGTACAGGCACAGAAGAAAAGAGGACACAGCAGAGCGTGCTCCACTGCACAGCCTGGAGTGCACGAGGGTGCATGACCACAGAGAAAGCCATAAAGGACAGATTGAAATTCTCCACTTTCCATTTCAGAACTAAACATCTCAGTATAATATCAGATAATGACATTTATTTTTCCAGGCCATTATTTAAGTGGAGCTCGGTTTAAGGTTTGGAATATTCATTTAACAGGAACAAAATGCCCGTGGTAGGCCCAAAGAAGTCCGTTTTTGCCTTACAGCTGAATTTTTATAAAAATGTAGTTACAATTAAAGTAGAGATTATTCAGTTTGAACAGTCTTTTAAGTTTGTCTGGAAACACATTCATCTCTCAGTAGCTATTTAGTAAAAGTATATTGTTTTACATGCCCACATCAAGAATAAGTTAATCCATCATCTTAATACAGTAAAGGCAGATATGTTGAAGTGAAACTACAAGAACCCCACCATTTCATAAACATTACCGTGTTTTCTTTCTCAGTCACCTGCTGAAAGATAACCAGGGACCATGACATATACCAAGTGGTCTGCCTGAATCTTTATTTCTGAATTTTAAAAAATAGCGTGAAGTTTTTAGGGACAAAAGAAAGGATCCTCCTGTCTTCTTAGTAGATGTGTATGAAAGTACTTCGTAAAAAATAACTATATACCAGTGAGACAAATAACAATGGAAAATTTCAGAGAGTTAGACATCAAGCTCTTTCTTCAGCACATGCTCTGGAAAGCACTTTTAGATTTACTGGTAACACAGATCAAATTCTTATCAATAATTTGAATCTTAATTATACCATTTACTAGTTGCATGACTTTGGGCATGTTATCTAATCTCTAAGCCTCCTGTGCCCCATCTGTGAAGTGGAGGAAGCAATTCCTCAGAATTGTGGTAAGGTTTAAATGACATATTATATTCAAAGCACTTTGCACTCATTAAAGATATTATGAACAGCTTCTCAATAAAGTGAATCCATTAACATTTTAATGTGTTACTTCAGGGTTTTTTTTTTTTTTTTTTTTTTTTTTTGTGGCTAATCATGTTTTTTTGTGTCCAACAGAAAAATGGGTGGCTCAGCACCACCAGATAGCAGCTGGAGAGGAAGTCTCAGAGTGCCCTACAATGTTGGACCTGGCTTTACTGGAAACTTTTCTACACAGTTAAGAGATTATTTTAACTCTTTTAAGGCGGAGCCTTAAAGAAAAAAATACTAGGCCGGGCGCGGTGGCTCACGCCTGTAATATGAGCACTTTGGGAGGCTGAGGTGGGAGGATCACGAGGTCAGGAGATTGAAACCATCCTGGATAACACGGTGAAACTGGTCTCTACTAAAAATAGAAAAAAATAGCCGGGCATGGTGGCAGGCACCTGTGGTCCCAGCTACTCGGGAGGCTGAGGCAGGAGAATGTCGCTAACCCGGAGGGCGGAGCTTGCAGTGAGCTGAGATCCGGCCACTGCACTCCAGCCTGGGCGATAGAGCGAGACTCCGTCTCAAAAAAAAAAAAAAAAAATGAACTCATATAATAGGAAGGAAGACTGAGGCATATCACTTTATCTACACAGGCCTTGTCACAAGCTGTTGACTGTTCCCTAGTTCCATTCAAGTTCCAAAGAGAATTGTTTACAAACTATTGCCTGCTCTTCCAGTCCATTTAACTCTCTTGAAAACCATTTACCACCCCTCAAAACCACCTGCAGTCCTCCACTTCCCCCTCCCCTGTGAAGAGGGTGCCAGTTAAACTTCAGCTATTTGGCCTTTGTTTGAGTCTCACATTTTGTTTGTCTCCTGTATACACTGGTGTGTTAATAAGTTTGTATGCCTTTTCTCCTGTTAATCGATTTTCAGTTTATTTTACCAGATTTGAACCTTCAAAGGCAGAGGGGAAAATTCCCTTAACCCTTATAGTGTTAATCTGTTAACCAGTTTTTTTTTTTTTTTTTTTTAAAGAATGTCTTTTATCTTTGCATTAGAAAAGTCAAGATGCACATCCACTCTACCAGTGAAGTGACAAGAATTTACAATGTGATAGGTACTCTCAGAGGAGCAGTGGAACCAGGTAAAGGAATCATTTGCTTAGCAAATATTGATCAAGTAACTGTTATGTGCTGGATACTGCCAACCTCTGGGAGTGCAAAGTGAATCAAAACAAACAAACAAACGAACAAAGAAAACCAGTGGAACTCACCTAAAAACAAAATAAATAAATATGAAATAATTTTGTATTGTGGTACAGGTGGTGAAGAAAAGTGAATGTTTGGTGCTAGGCTGGGCAAATGACCAAGGCGAATGATAAATTGTGCAGGCCTCAATTAAAGGATCAAGGGAAGCAGGGTAGGGAAAGATGCATTTTTTTCTGAGTTTTCTGAATTTTTTTTTTTTTTACTATATATTTTGCATAGGGAAATATCTTCATGATAACTATAAACATCTATATAAAATATCACACTCTTAGAAAATTAAGATAATCTTGTATTAATGAATCCTTTGCATAGTTATATTTTCCACACCTAAAGCCACTGATAAAATATATGGACATATGATATCCATAGAAGTTCAGATGATCTACTAATTAATACATTTTATACATAGTCTTAGTTCATGAAGCCTCAGTTTCTTATGAACTATTTGGTTCTATATTTCTAACCAAAACAGATACTGTTAAATGTATATTAAACATATTAATTACATGTTTCTTACAAGCAGTGATTTATTTTAGATCAAGAATATTGATATCCTTGTTGTTTGCATATTCTAATGAGTACTAAGTAGTACGTAAGTGGCTATTACTGAATAATACTGAGTAGCTATTTTGTGCCAGCTCTGTGATAAGCATTGGAGATGGGGAGATAAAAGAAGACATAGACCCGAGACAAAGAGCTCACAGTTTGTGAAGGGAGCCATATACTTAAGGGTGATCAATGCTTTATTACTCCTGAGAGCTGAGTAGGCAGAGAAATTCCCTTTTCTATAGAAAATAAAAAAGGTTCATAGAGGGAGAAAATATTTGAGCTGTACCTTAAAAACTGAATAGAAAGAATAGGAATTGGAGAACTTCCTATGTGGCCACTATGTTCCCTTATTTTGAATATATTAGAAAGTGGTAAGTTAGGTAAAAGAGGAGTAATAGAGAATTACAAAAAATGTCAATAAGGATAACATTCAGCTGAATTACTTATATGTAGTACTTATAATCATAGTAATACATTGAAATATATATTTGCTTTATCACATTTATGCTTTCTCAGATAGCAGAAACACACATTAAAATCAGAAATAACATATTTTCACAAATCTTAGGGAACCTAGCCCTTTTTTTGTTTGTTTGTTTGAATAATGAGTGCTTTGTATTTAGATGCTATTGAGTTATTTGCAATTTTCTCTTTTATTGACCCAAAATGACAAATAGTCTTGTATCGATGCTTTCTAGACAGATACGTCATTCTGGGAGGTCACCGGGACTCATGGGTGTTTGGTGGTATTGACCCTCAGAGTGGAGCAGCTGTTGTTCATGAAATTGTGAGGAGCTTTGGAACGCTGAAAAAGGAAGGTAATACAAACCAACAGCGAAAAAGCCAACCTATCTGAGTCTCAGTTTAGTCTTCGGTAAAGGGAGTATAAAAATACTACTTCAGCCATTACATGTGTTTGGTAAAAATACCAATACAATTTTTAATATTGGTGGGTTAATTATATTATTTATTTTTTAATTTTATTTATTATTTATTTATTTTTTTTGAGACGGAGTCTCGCTCTGTCGCCCAGGCTGGAGTGTAGTGGCTGGATCTCGGATCACTGCAAATTCCGCCTCCCGGGTTTACGCCATTCTCCTGCCTCAGCCTCCCAAGTAGCTGGGACTACAGGTGCCCGCCACGTCATCCAGCTAGTTTTTTGTATTTTTTTAGTAGAGGCGGGTTTCACCGTGTTAGTCAGGATGGTCTCGATCTCCTGACCTCGTGATCCGCCCGTCTCGGCCTCCCAAAATGCTGGGAATACAGGCTTGAGCCATCGCGCCCGGCTAATTATATTATTTATTTTTGCATTTATTTGTATAACACTTATATTATTGATATTTATGTATTAAGTGATAATCAGAAATAAAGGAATTATACTGTTAATGGTTTTTCTTTGCAACTAAGAAGATGCAGATAGGTTACATCACTAGAGAAAACACACTGAAATTAGATTATAAGCCAAAGCTTCCTAGTTAGAGACTGTAAGCAGACGTTCCTCAGTCTCTTCTAACCCCAGACCTCAGGTTAAATGTATGGAGTAATTAAGGAGATAGATGTTCTGTTCAGAGAAATACTGGTCTTAGGTATAATGGGATTCTGTCAAAAGTTTGGAATCTGTATTCTCATACCCTGAGCACTGGTGTGCTCTCACCAAAATTAGGTTTATACTCATAACATCATCACTTTAGCCATTTAAAAATCTTCATATGATAGCCAAAGTAAAATTAAGTTCAAATGTTTGCTCTTTAACATAATAATTACACATTGAGAGCAGGAAGTTCATTCTCTTTATTGACCCTGCAAACAAGGTATCTGGGGGCTGTAAAATATAATCTATATATATTTGTAGCTACAATAAAAACAATAATATATGTTGTTTGCATAGTATTTACTTTTTTTGAGAAACTGTTTTTATATGTCCTATGTACTTTGAAGTCATAGCAACTAGGGAGAAGACATATTTGTTTATCTTCTCATGTAACAGATAAGTTAACCAAGGTTTAGAGAATTCGATAGTTTCCCCAGGATTATGTAGCTAGCATGTGGCAGAATAAGAGAATCAGGGTTTAAACTCAAATTTCTGACTACCAGTCCACAAAACCATGATGTCTCTATTTAAAATAAAATGTAAAGGTGCTCAGTTCTTTTTTCTACACAGCTATCTTATATTTGAAAAAAACAAAACAATGAAGACCTAAATTTACATAATTCACGAAGTAGGTAGTGTTTAATTTTATTACAAAAATGTTTCATGATTTTGCTAGGAAATCCCTGTGGTAACTATACAAAACATCACTGTGACAATTACAAAATATGCCAAGAAATGGAATGTGATGAATAATAATAGGAAATTTGAATAATACTATTGACAAAAACAAAAAACTAGAGTCAACAGCTATAGTATATACATTCTTAAGCACACATGAATATTTACTAAGATGATAAGTACTCACAATTTTGGGGGCACCTACTCAGTGCTTTCTAAACATTATTCCATTTAATCCTCCCACAATCAAGTGGTGTCTTCATCTTTACTCTCTTGTTCCTGGTATACAGATGAAGAAATGGAAGTTTAGTAGGTTTGAATAAATTTCCCTTAGTCGTGCTGCTAGTGAGAGAACCAGGGTTTGAAACAAGATCTTGCCTTAACTCCAAGGTCAGTGTTTATAACCTCCAAGACACATCACCCCTCTATTGAATTATGTGGTTTTCAGCAACAGCAAACATTGCTGTTGCTAACTGAGCCCTTATTGATTAATTCTGGCAGAGAATGGAGTGAAATCATACCACCAGCTGATATTGAACAATTGTTTATTTGATGTCAGAACAATAGGAAAGAATTTTAAAGGATTTTCTTTCAGTTATATCTGCTTTCTGAAGACCGAACACATCTAGAAATTTCTTTCTTTGTTCTAGGCAGTTGCAGACTACCAATGACTTCCTATGCATAGCCAATTATTATAAACCTATTAGATTGTTTTATGATCTTGCAAGATCTTTACTGTCACATTTCCCCCCTTTTCTGTGTAGTTGTACTATTTTGTATTGACAACTTTTTAAAATCTTACAAAAGAAAGTTACGTAAGTAAAGATTTTTACCACAATTTGCCCTTCCCAAATAATCAATGACTGCTTTTTTGTTTTGTTTTGTTTTGTTTCCATCTGGGCTTGGTAGTATCCTGGGTACATTATGAATTTTTTTCTAGCATTTATGTATACACATACATTTTAGGGTGGAGACCTAGAAGAACAATTTTGTTTGCAAGCTGGGATGCAGAAGAATTTGGTCTTCTTGGTTCTACTGAATGGGCAGAGGTTAGTTGACAATTTGCTATAATATAAATTTTTATAAAATAAATTAGCCAGGACTTATTTGCCAAGCACGTAAAAATATGAAATGAATATAATAAGAAAATATTCAAAGTTTTTTTTTCCCCAAAACCTGAAGCAACATATTCTTGTTCAAAAATCAGCAATAAAAATCTCTGTTGCTAAAGAACTAAGTTTTGTTTGAACTTTTAGGAGCCACTTAATGTCAATTGTCAAAATTATGTTTATTTCCTGGGAGTATGAGAGTAAATAAGCAGATATGCTAGAAACCAAACATCAAAACAAGTCAGTTTCTTAACCATACTGCAGTTTATTCTTCAAAATATTGTCTTAGCAAACATGAACGACCTAACAGACTTTTCCGTGAATATCTTCCCATAAACATGCCATTTAAATGCAGAATCTTCTCTGATTCAAAGGGAATGAAGCTATTTCAAATTTATGAAAAATATGAAGTTAAATTGTCTCTATTTCCTGACCATGAAGTCAAATTCTCCTGTATCATGTTTGATTTCTATCATGATTCTATTACGCTTTCCAAAATATCTCCTAAAGCAAAATACATTTTTTTCTTTTTTTGAGATGGAGTTTCACTCTTGCCCAGGCTGGAGTACAGTGATGTGATTTCTGCTCACTGCAACCTCAGCATCCCTGGTTCAAGCGATTCTCCTGCCCCAGCCTCCTGAGTAGCTGGGATTACAGGCCAACACACCTGGCTAATTTTTGTATGTTTAGTAAGACAGGGTTTTGCCATGTTGGCCAGGCTGGCCTTGAACTCCTGAGCTTAAGTGATCTGCCTGCCTTGGCCTCCCAAAGTGCTAGGATTACAGGTGTGTGCCACCACGCCTGGCTGTAAGGTATCTTTTTTTTTTTTTTTTTTTTTTTGAGACGGAGTCTCGCTCTGTCGCCCAGGCTGGAGTGCAGTGGCCAGGTCTCAGCTCACTGCAAGCTCTGCCTCTCGGGTTCCCGCCATTCTCTTGCCTCAGCCTCCTGAGTAGCTGGGACTACAGGCGCCCGCCACCTCGCTCAGCTAGTTTTTTGTATTTTTTAGTAGACACAGGGTTTCACCGTGTTAGCCAGGATGGTATCGATCTCCTGACCTCATGATCCACCCGTCTCAGCCTCCCAAAGTTCTGGGATTACAGGCCTAAGCCACCGTGCCCGGCCATCCTTTTCATTTATCTTTTTTAATTCATAATGACCCTCTCTATATTAAATTATGTTAAAAGTAAGGCAGAAATTTCCACCACCGAATATTTACTAAGCCCTTTGAAAAGTAATTTTACCTGCTTGTATTTTTGGCTTTATATAACAGAAACATTAGCTATAAGGTAAATACATGCAAAGTCAATATTTATTCCATTAATTTCCAGTCATGCTGTAAATACTTATTGGCTCCTATCATGCTCCAGATACTATGTGAAGCCCAGTAAACTTTAATTTTCTTTGAAAAAGAAAATGGTGCTCTTGTAGACCTAGTCAAAGTTTTATAAGAAATAATTATGCCAATATCTGGAAGAACCTAAATATTTTGATGGTGTGATTTGTGTCTTTCAAATTGTTTTTTTCACTTACATTGCATTTTTTTCATTTTTTATCTTATAGTAAGAATGCTTAGGAAATTACATATTTTAAAGACTCAGAATCCACATTGATATCTCAAAAAAAACTTTGCTATGTGTTATTCTAAAAATGTGCAATTATCAATGTTGACCAGGAGATGGTGCCATCCTACAGGAGAACCTGACTTCATGGTCAGGCGATGACTTAAGTTCACTTATTTTTCATAATATGAAATTTAACTTGAAATTTCATAAATTTAAAATACCTTCATTCCATATGAACCAGACAAGATTCCCTGCTTAAATAATGAGATGTTTATAGGAAGATCTTCACTGAAAAGTCTCAGGTCATTCATGTTTGCTAAGAAAATTTTTTGAAGGATAAGCTACAGTGTGGTTAAGAAATTAACTCCTTTTCTACTTACCATTAAGTATATGGACAGTTTCATCTTAAATATTAGTTTTTAACAAGTTTTACTTGTTGTTTCCCACCAGTAATCTTTATTCAAATTCTTTCAAAGCAACTCTTTTATGAGAATTTCTTATGTCAAATTTGTCATTAATATGGATCAGCTCAATTAGAAGTCTACATATGTTAAATTGTTAAATGTAGATGTGCATTTTGTGGGGGAGGCAGAGTGAGTTATAACTTTATATTTATCGTTTTCCTTTTTATTATAGGAGAATTCAAGACTCCTTCAAGAGCGTGGTGTGGCTTATATTAATGCTGATTCATCTATAGAAGGTGAATATTGTTGGTCTCATAAGAAAAGATGTGATTAAACTAGGAGCAGCAGTCTAGTTAATAAATTATGCACTAACAAGGAAGGCTATGTATTAACGTGTGGTTGGGGAGTCTACTGCAACCTCTGACAGAAAGCAGTGTGTGAACCCTAGTTGAGAGTTGGGTGAGGCCTAGGTGAGCAAGTTTTCCTTTTCTTCTTTCCTTTCCTTTTCCTTTTGTTTTCTTTCCTTACTTTTTTTTTTTTTTTTTTTTTTTTTGCTTTGAAGTATAGAGTACTAATTCAGAAAAGCAGCATTCTTTGATTAGCTTCATCTGGCAGATTTCTTTTTATATATGGCAGGAATTTAGTAAGTATCTGTTGAATGATTAAGTCAGGGACCTAAAGGTTCTATAATTTAGAATGATGTAGGAAAAAAGTATCATTTGTGGGATACGGTGGCTCACACCTGTAATCGCAGCACTTTGGGAGGCTGAAGTGGGTGGATCACTTCAGGTCAGGATATCAAAACCAGCTTGGCCAACATGGTAAAACCCCATAGCTATTACAAATGCAAAAATTAGCTGGGCATGGTGCACACTCAGTATAGATAATATACAAAATCAATCTTGAATTATAATTATATGCAGGTACTTTAGAAAGGGTAGGATCAAACCACTCTGGGAGTTCAGAGGAGAGAATAATAGAAACTTCAGAAAAGGCTTGAGAAATGGGATAGGCATTTGAGGCTGACTTTGAAGGATGGAAATACTTTTAATAAGCAAAGGACCAAACTAAAGGAAATCTCAGATTGATCTCCATGAAAATGAAAGAGTCATTGTCACTACAATCCAGCTCCACTAATATGTCTGTATCTTGACCATATGCAACATCCCAGCCATTGCACTCCTGTTCTCTACACTCAGATCGCTCTTCAACACTCTTTACCTGTTTAATCCTTATCCTTAGACCTTCCTTTGAAATGTTACCTTTTCAGGGAAGACATGTCTTTGTGGCACTCATCACTGTCATTATTAATTATTTGTTTTACAAGTAATAGACTGTATTCTTTAATAAGGAACAGACAGTATCTTGCTTATTCACTCCTGGATTCCTAATGTCTTATTAAATAAATATTTGTGACACGGTTGCAAAAAATAAAGGACTAAATGAATGAACGGGGGATTTTTTAGAATATTTTCTTCAGTGTATTAGTAAATTTGCCATGTCAACACTTGGAACATGAGACCTTGATGGAGTTATATTGGCATTTTCCTTTTCCTTTTTTTTTTTTTTTTGTTTTTTTGTTGTTGTTGTTTGCTGGCTTGTTTTGAGTCAGGGTCTCACTCCGCAGTCCAGGCTGGAGTGCCTGGAGCAATCATGGCTCACTAGTCTTGACCTCCCAGACTCAAGTGATCCTTCAACCTCAGTCTCCTTGGTAGCTGGGACTACAGGCAAGTGCCAAATGTCCAGCTAATCTTTGTATTTTTTTTTTTATTTTTATTATTATACTTTAAGTTCTAGGGTACATGTGCACAATGTGCAAGTTTGTTACATATGTATACTTGTGCCATACTGGTGTGCTGCACCCATCAACTTATCATTTACATCAGGTATAACTCCCAATGCAATCCTTCCCCCCTTCGCCCTGCCCCCTACCCATAATAGGCCCCGGTGTGTGATGTTCCCCTTCCCGAGTCCAAGTGATCTCAGTGTTCAGTTCCCACCTATGAGTGAGAACATGCGGTGTTTGGTTTTCTGTTCTTGCGATAGTTTGCTGAGAATGATGGTTTCCAGCTGCATCCATGTCCCTACAAAGGACACGAACTCATCCTTTTTTATGGCTGCATAGTATTCTATGGTGTACATGTGCCACAATTTCTTAATCCAGTCTGTCACTTATGGACATTTGGGTTGATTCCAAGTCTTTGCTATTGTGAATAGTGCCGCAATGAACATACATGTGCATGTGTCTTTATAGCAGTGTGATTTATAACCCTTTGGGTATATACGCCGTAATGGGATGGCTGGGTCATGTGGTACTTCTAGTTCTAGATCCTTGAGGAATCGCCATACTGTTTTCCATAATGGTTGAACTAGTTCACAATCCCACCAACAATGTAAAAGTGTTCCTATTTCTCCACATCCTCTTCAGCACCTAATACCATAAAAACCCTAGAAGAAAACCTAGGTAATACTATTCAGGACATAGGCATGGGCAAGGACTTCATGTCTAAAACACCAAAAGCAACGGCAGCAAAAGCCAAAATTGACAAATGGGATCTAATTAAACTAAAGAGCTTCTGCACAGCAAAAGAAACTACCATCACAGTGAACAGGCAACCTACAGAATGGGAGAAAATTTTTGCAATCTACTCATCTGACAAAGGGCTGATATCCAGAACCTACAAAGAACTCAAACAAATTTACAAGAAAAAAACAAACAACCCCATCAAAAAGTGGGCAAAGGATATGAACAGATATTTCTCAAAAGAAGACATTCATACAGCCAACAGACACATGAAAAAATGCTCATCATCACTCGCCATCAGAGCAATGCAAATCAAAACCACAATGAGATACCATCTCACACCAGTTAGAATGGCAATCATTAAAAAGTCAGGAAACAACAGGTAATCTTTGTATTTTTATTGGAGATGATGAGGTTTCACCATATTACCCAGGTTGGCCTCAAACTCCTGGGCTCAAGCTATCTAACCATGTTAGTCTCCCAAAATGCTAGGATTACGGGTCTGAGACACAGCTCCCAACCTTCATTTTCTTCTTTGTCAATGCCTCTGAGCTACACTGTTCTGAAAGTTAGCTTACACAGTGCGTATCGTTACTCTTTTCTCCTTCTCTTCGGGTAGTGGCTAAGAGCCTGACCTTTGGCGTCAGATACCTGAATTTATTCCTGGCCATGCAACTTCCTATTTGTGTGAACCAAGCTATTTACTTTTTGTGCCTCAGTTTTCTCACTTCTAAATATAACTTCTAAGAGCCCCTATCTCAAAGGATCCTGTAAGGGCAAAAAAAAAAATTCATTTACAAATCTCCCAGACCTGTGCCTCGGACAGAGTAAACATCAAAAAACGTTAACTTTGATTAATATCATTATACCTACTTAAAACACATAATAAGGTCAAATATATATATATATATATATATTTGCCCACCAAGAATAAATACTCCAAATATATTTTCTTGAAATTGTAGTATTGCCCGGAGTGGTTTCAAACTCCTGATCTCAACTGATCCTCCCACCTCAGCCTCCCAAGTAGCTGGGACAACAGGTTTGTGGCACCATACTTGGCCATAGTTTTTTAAGATTTGATATTTTAATGTATTTTAAAAACTCATTAAGCTTTGCTATGTATGTCATCCCTGGCTTGAAATTGCTTCATTGTGTCTCTATAATTTTCAAAATCAAGAACAAAGGACAGGAGGTGCTATATGATTGGGACACCATTCATCTCACTTTGTTTTATATTTTTACATTGTATTAATGTTTCTTTCTCAAATAATGCCAATAATCATATATTCTGAAATTTCTAATGTTAAAATGTAAAATTTACAAATAAAGCAAAACTCCCCAATGCAAACTACTCTCAAACTTAGTCCTCTCTCCAAAGGTACTACTGTACTCAGTTTTGGGCGTTTCCATCATGTTGGCATTAATATATAGAATTTAGCTCCACGAAGCACCAAGAGTGTAGTGGGTGCTATCTCAGGTGCTTTACATGTACAAAAATTATTCAGTAATCACCATAACTCTCTGAGATAAGTAGGTAAATACTTTTATTACCTCTTTTGTATAAAAGAAGAAACTGACACTCAGAGAGGTTAAGTAACTTTCCCAAGGTCACACAGCTAGTGAAGGGTTGAGCTTAGACTCAAATCAGACTGGTCTGTTCCAACTTTACCCTTCTAACCACTACACTCTTTTGTCTCTCACCACCTTGTACACATATTTGGTATATATTACAGCTAAATGGTTCTACAACTTGCATTTTTCATTCAGCAACACATTATGAAAAGCTTTCCATATCAGCACATATCTGTTTCACTTAAAAAATGAACACTACCACCAGACAAGAAAAATCTACATTGTATTTAATAGGACAAATTCTGTATCAATTCTCTACCTGCTGGACAGATTGTTTCAGTTTGTTGTAGTTAATATTCTTTTATTTGCATGATTTTTCTGTATAATGTGAGGAGAGGGTGGAGAGTTACAAGTGTGTTTATTTCTAGGATATGTGCATTTAAATTGTTGTAAATGCTGCCAAACTATTCCCCTCCCCATTTCCACTCTTATAACCACTTCTGTTTTAAAAATTACATTGGCTGTTTGTAGATATTTATTCTTCCCGATGAATTTTAGAATTCTAATATCAAATTTTTAAGTTCCATAAACAAGTCTGCTGAGGTGTCACTATTTTAAAAGCTTCAACTTTTACTGCTCTCAAGCATGGATCTTAGGCTTTGGGATAAAAGCTAGTTGCCATCCTCTGAGTGTTTCATGTGCTTTTACATTTCTGGGCATTTGCACAGGCTATGCCCTTAGCTGCAAATACCATTCCCCCCCGCCCCCCCCCCCCCCCCGCCCCCCCCCCCCCCCCCCACCCACTGTGTCCCGGTTCTAGAAAACCCAGTTCAAGAGTCCGCTCTCCAAGTTTGTGATGTTGTCTTGACTTGCCTCCCCCAAAACTCCTCCTAAGTCAGCAACCCCTCCTTGTGCTGTCTTGGCTTCCCAAGAACACCTCTCCTGGGTGCTTCACTTGATTGTCACAACCACCAGCCCTTGACCTCCTGAGGAATGGGGACTGAAACTCTAAGAAGAGCACCTGGTTCACAAATTCATTGTCCCAACAAATATTGATTGGTCAAATGCTAAATTATAGGATTGTTCTAAGCACTGGGGTGTGGCAGCAAACAAGAGTGCACCTTCTCCCAGGGGACTTATCATCTAGTTGGAGGGCCAATGGAAAAAAGACAAGTACTTAATATGTTTTATGTTAAATAGATGAGTAATATGGAGAAACATGAGCCAAGGTTAAAAGAGAGAGTGGCTAAAATTAGGGGGTAACAGAGTGCTATTTTAGGTAGGGTGATAGGGGAAATCTCTCAGAAAAACATGACATTAGACCAGAGGAGGACTAAGTCATGCAGATATAATGCAGAATACTGTTCCAGGCTGAAAGGACCATGTGTGCAAAGATGCTGAGGGAGTATTGTTGGGCAGAATGTAAAAGGCAGATTTTGAGAGGTGACCTGGGGTTTCATATATGGCACTGTGGGCTTTGGTGAGGATGATGGAATTTACAGAGTTAGATGGGAAGCCATTGGAGAGTTATAGTTGAAATCGGGTTTTAAAACAACATTCTGGCTAGGAAGTTAGCAGTGGTCTTTGAAGAAAATAATAACAGAAAGAAAATAAATTTTAAAATCTATTCTTTTCTTATTTTTCAGGAAACTACACTCTGAGAGTTGATTGTACACCACTGATGTACAGCTTGGTATACAACCTAACAAAAGAGGTATATAAGTTCTACGAGTGATGTTTTCTTGAGGTATTATTATGTTAAACATTGGTGTTGTTTTATAACTTCTTGTCTTCTTTTCATATAACAAATATGACATCCCATCTCCACAGACCATCACATCTAGTAAACTGTTTATACAGATTGCTTCATTTCTCACCACACCACTGTGAGGTAGCACATGAGTAGTATCATGTCTACCATCTCCATTCTTAAAACAGTGAAACTGAGCTCAAAGAACACTGGCCACCAAAGTCACACATGACTTGTAAAGTAGCTGAACCAAGACTTGGTCCTATGGCTCAACTCCTTAATTTAAAAACTTGTTCATACTCTTCAGTATAGTGATATCAATTAATTCAGGACACAGGAATCATTAAATGTTCTAATTGATTGAGAAAGAATATTCATAAGAATAGCAGGTGCTGGCTTCCAGGAACAGAGGCTAGATGAGACCACAATTACATTTTTTCAAATAGGCATTATAAATAAAATGTAAATGCCATTAAGCTTTGGTTTCAAAAGAATGGAATGGAGGAGTGACCAAGATGACTGACTAGAAGCAGCTATGGTGTATGGCTCTCACAAAGAGAAAGGGAAGGGGCAAGTAAATACAGCACCTTCAACTGAAACGAACAGGTACTCACATTGGGACTAATCAAGGAAACAACCCAACCAAAGGAGAATGGAGAAAAACAAGGCAGGATGACAGCCCACCTGGAAATGACAGAGTTAAGGGAACCTCCCCCATCCAGGAAAATGATGAGTGAATGTGCAACCCCAAGAAACCATGCTTTTTCCATGGATCTTTGCAGCCCTTAAGTCAGCAGATACCCTTGTGAACCCACCCCACCAGGGCCTTCAGTCTGACACACAGCCGCATGGAGTCTTAGCAGAGCAGCCGCTCAGGCATGCATGGAGACACAGGCGCTTTAGATATTCCAGCTTTCCAGGCTTCATGGCAAAAGTAGCTGCAACTCCAGCAAAGCAGGAGGCTAGACACTCATACATACCCATAAAAAAGAGGCTGAATTCAGGGGCCTGAGCCGCAATGGTCTGCAGGCCCCACTTCTACAGCATCTCACAGGATAAGACCCATGGGCTTGGATTTCCAGCCAGCCACGGGTAGCAGTGTTGCACCTACCTGGGAAAGAGCTCTTGGGTGGTGGGGGGAGCTGGGAGTGGAGATAGAGGGGTGGGCTGCCATCTTTGCTGTTTGGGTGGCTTAACCATTCCAACCTTTAGGCTTTGGAGGGCCCAAGATGACTAGGGGTGGAAGCAGTACCCCAGCACAGCACAGAGGCCCCACAAAAATGTGGCCAGACTGCTTCATAAAGCAGGTCCCCAACTGCATTCCTCATCAATGGGTGGAGCCTCCCAACCAGGGTTTCTGGCTACCCCCACTGGTGTTCTCTGGCTGAGAGAGGTTTTAGGACACCCCGGGATGGAGCTCCCAGGAGGGGCAGACCACCATCTTTGCTATTTGGGTGACTTAGCCATTCCAGGTTTCAGACCTAGGAGTGTCCAAGACAACCAAGGGCTGAAGTGGACCCCCACCACAGCATAGTTGCTCTACAAAAATGTAGCTAGACTGCTTTTTTATCTGGGTTCCTGATCCTTTTCCTCCTGTCTGGGTAAGACCTCCCAATAGGGTCTCCAGCAACCTCCTACAGGTCTGTTCAGGCTGGCAACATGTCTATGACTCCTTGAGATGGAGGTCCCAGAGTAAGGAGCAGGCTGCATTCTTTGCTGTTTCACAGCCTTCACTGATGATTCCTCCAGGTACTGTAAAATCTAAGGCAACTAGGGATTGGAGTCAAACCCCCAGCACAACACAGCAGCCCTGCAGAAAAGTGGCTAGACTGTTTAAAAAAGAAAAGAAAAAGCTCCATCCAAAGGTCACCAACCTCAAAGATTGAAGGCAGATGAGCCCACAGAGATGAGAAAAGATCAGTACAAGAACACTGAAAACTCAAAATGCCAGAGTGCCCTCTTTCCTACAAATGACTGCATCACTTCTCCAGCAAGGGTTCGGAACTGGGTTGAGGTGCCTGAAATGGCAGAAATAGAATTCAGAATATGGATAGGAACAAAGTTTACTGAGCTAAAGGAGTGTGTTATAACCCAATTCGAGGAAGTTAAAATTCATGTTAAAATATTGCAGGAACTGACAGTAAAAAAAGCCAGTATAGAAAAGAATAGAGCTGAAAAACTCACTACAGCAACTTCACAATGCAATCACAAGTATTAATAGCAGTGTAGACCAAGCGAAGGAAAGAATCTTAGAGCTTGAAGACTGTTTTTCTGAAATAATACAGGCAGGCAAGCATAGAGAAAAAGCAATGAACAAAACCTCCAAAGAATGTGTGATTATGTAAAGAAACCGAATCTATGACTGATTGATGTACATGAAAGAGATGGGAAGAATGGAACCAGCTTGGAAAACATATTTCAGGACATAATCCATGAGAACTTTCCCAACATAGCTAGACAGGCCAACATTCAAATTCAGGAAATGCAGAGAACCTCAGTAAGATACACCTTGAGAAGATCATCCCCAAGACACACAATCATCAGATTCTGCAAGGACAAAATGAAAGAAAAAATGTTAAAGGCAGCTAGAGGGAAAGGCCAGGTCACCTACAAAGGGAAGCCCATCAGACTAACAGTGGATCTTTCAGCTGAAACCCTACAAGCCAGAAGAGATTGGGGGCCAATGTTCAACATTCTTAGAAAAAAGAAATTCCAATCCAGAAATTCATATCTGACCACATTAAGCTTTATAAGTAGAGGAGAAATAATATTCTTTTAAGAAAAGCAAATGCTGAGGGAATTTATTACCACCAGACCTGTCTTACAAGAGTTCTTGACAGAAGCACTAAATATGGAAAGGAAAAACTGTTGCCAGTCACAACAAAAACACACAGAAGTACACAGACCAGTGAGACTATAAAGCAATCACATAAGTCTGCAAAATAACTAGCTAACATCATGATGATAGGTTCGAATCCAAACATATCAATGCTAATCTTATATGTAAATGGATTAAATGCACCAGTTAAAAGACACAAAGTGGCAAGCTGGATAAAGAACCAGGACCTATTGGCATCCTGTCTTCAAGAGACCCATCTCACATGCAATGACACACATAGATCATAATAAATAGATGAAGGAAAATCTACCAAGCAAATAGATAACAGAAAAATGCAGGAGTTGCAATTCTAGTTTCTGACAAAACAGACTTTAAACCAACAAAGATGAAAAAGGACAAAGAAGGGCATTACATAATGGTTAAGGCTTCAATTCAACAAGAAGAGCTAACTGTCCTAAATATATATGCACATAACACAGGAGCACCTAGATTCATAAGGCGAGTTCTTAGAGACCTTCAAAGAAACTTAGACTCCCACATGATAATAGTGGTAGACTTTAATGGCCTATTGAAAATATTAATTAATTTTCAAGATATAAAATTAACAAAGATATTCAGGACCTGAACTGGGTACTTGTTCAAATGGACCTGATAGATATCTACAAAGTTCTCCACCCAGAAACAACAGAGTATACATTCTTCTCATCATCCCATGGCACTTACTCTAAAATTGATCACATAATTGGAAGTAAAACACTCCTCAGCAAAAGCAAAAGAACTGAAATTAAAAACATCTCTTGTACCACCATGCAGTCAAATTCAAAATCAAGAGTAAGAAATTCACTCAAAACTATGCAATTCCATGGAAATTGGATAACCTGCTCCTGAATGACTTGTGGGTATATAATGAGATAAAAGCAGGAATCAAGAAGTTATTTGAAGCTAATGAGAACAAAGATATGACATACCAGAATTTCTGGGACACAGCTAAGGCAGAATTAAAAGGGAAACGTATAGCACTAGATGACCACTTTAAAAGTTAAAAGTATCTGGTTGGGCGCAGTGGCTCACGCCTGTAATCCCAGCACTTTGGGAGACCAAGGAGGGCGGATCACAAGGTCAGGAGATCGAGACCATCCTGACTAACATGGTGAAACCTCGTCTCTACTAAAAATACAAAAATCTAGCCGAATATGGTGTAGTGGCACGTGCCTGTAGTCGCAGCTACTCGGGAGGCTGAGGCAGGAAATCACTTGAACCTGGGAGGTGGAGAATGCAGTGAGCTGTGATCATGCCACTGCACTCTAGCCTGGGCAACAGAGCAAGACTCCGTCTCAAAAAAATAAGAAGTTAGAAAGATCTCAAGTTAACAACCTAATATAAAACTAAGTATGCTAGAGGACAAAAGCAAACAAACCCCAAAGCTAGCAGAAGACAAGAAATAACCAAGACCACAGCTGAACTACAGGTAGTAGAGACATGAAAAACCCTTCAAAATATTAACGAATCCAGGAGCTGATTTTTTGAGAAAAAATTAATAAAACAGAGTGATAGCTAGACTAATAAAGAAGAAAAGAGAGAAGAGTCAAATAAACACACTCGGAAATGATAAGGGGGAATATTCCCACTGACCCCACAGAAATACAAACATCAGAGAATGTTATAAACACCTCTGTGCACATAAACTAAAAAATCTAGAAGAAATAGAAATTAGCTGAGTGTGGTGGTAGGTACCTGTAATCCCAGCTACTAGGGAGGCTGAGGCAGGAGAATCGAGTAAACCTGGGAGGCAGAGGTTGCAATGAGCCAAGATTGCGCCATTGCACTGTAGCCCAGGCGACAGTGCGAGAGTCCATCTCAAAAACAAAGAAAAGAAGGAAAAAAAGGGATAAATTCCTGGACACTTACAGCCTCCCAAGGCTGAACCAGAAAGAAATTGAATCCCTGAACAAACCAATCATGAGTTCTGAAACTGAGGCAGTAATTAATAGCCTTCCAACCAAAAAAAGCCAAAGACCAAATGGATTCACAGCTGAATTCTACCAGAGGTACAAAAAAGGGCTGGTACTACTTCTATTGAAACTATTTCAAAATAATTAGGAGGAGAGACTCCTCCCTAATTAATTCTATGAGACCAGCATCATCCCGAAACCAAAACTTGGCACATACAAAAACAAAAAAAAAAAAATTGAGGCCAATATCTTCGATGAACACTGATGCAAAAATCCTCAACAAAAAATACTGGCAAACTAAATCCAGCAGCACATTAAAAAGCTTATCCACCACAATCAAGTAGGCTTCATCCCAGGGATGCAAGGTTGATTCAACATATGCAAATCAATAAATGTGATTAATCACATAGGCAGAACTAGAAACAAAAACCACATGATTATCTCAGTAAACACAGAAAAAAAAGCTTTCAATAAAATTTAATATCTCTTCATGTTAAAAACTATCAATAAACTAGGTATTGAAGGAACATACCTCAAAGTAATAAGAGCCATATATGACAAACCCACAGCCAACATCATACTGAATAGGCCAAAGCTGGAAGCAGTCCCTTTCAAAACTGACACAAAATAAGGATTTGTTCTCTCATCACTCCTATTCAACATAGTATTGGAAGTGTTGGCCAGGGTAATCAGGCAAGACAAAAAAATAAAGCTCATTCAGATAAAAAGAGAGGAGGTCAAACTATCCCTGTTTGCAGATGACATGATTCTATATCTGAGAAATTCCATTGCCAAAGTCCAAAAGCTTCTTAAGCTGATAAGCAACTTCAGCAGTCTCAGGATACAAAACCAATGTGCAAAAATTGCTAGCATTCCTATACACCAACAACAGACAAGCCAAGAGACAAGTCACAAATTAACACCCATTCACAATTACCACAAAAAGAATAAAACACCTATGAATACAGCTTACTCAGGAGGTAAAAGATCTCTACAAGGAAAACTGCAAACCACTGCTCTAAGAAACAGAGATGACATATATTCAAATGGAAAAACATTCCATGATCATGGATAGAAAAAATCAACATCATCAAAATGGCCATCTTGCCCAAAGTAAATTATAGATTCAGTGCTATTCCTATTAAACTATCATAGATATTCTTCACAGAATTTGAAAAATCTATTTTCAAATTCATATGGATCCATAAAAGAGCCCATATAACCAAGGCAATCCTAAACAAAAAGAACAAAAAGCTGGAGACATTAAACTATAATATGAGGCTACAGTAACCAAAACAGCATGGTACTGGTACAAGATCAGACATTGCAGTTTATTATACATTATTGAATAACTTTGGCAACTCTACTGACAGGAAACAATATTAAATTGAATACTTTCCCTTAACCATCTTGCTTCTTTTTATTTTCTTTGTTGTGAGAGGATAAATTGTGTTGATTGTAGTATCCTTTAATTCAGAAAAATAGACAAAAAGATCATACACTATGCCATTCATCTAAAGACAGTGGCTTGGTATGAATTTGGTGTAGCATGTTTATGCTATGCACTTCATGCATTTATTTTCATAATATAGTTCACCTATATATAATAACATAAGTATTTTCCCATTTGTCAGAAACTTATAATTCTTGATGACTGCCAATGTATGGATAGCATCCCTTGTTTTTGCTGAATTGTGGCTTATTCACTTCTTGTTAATGGACATCTTGTTTTTAATATATCTGATTTATAAGTATTCTCTTTTTTTGTTTTAATTTGTGTAGCTGGAAAGCCCTGATGAAGGCTTTGAAGGCAAATCTCTTTATGAAAGTTGGACTCAAAAAAGTCCTTCCCCCGAGTTCAGTGGCATGCCCAGGTAAACAAATGAATGAAATTTCCACTGAATTCAGTGTGGGATTGTTTTGAAAATAAAAGCCTATTTTCTTTCAATTATTAAGTGAAAAATTAACTTTAAAAATGGTCTAAAATCTGATAAAGGAAAAGCATTCCTTTGGTTCACAAATAAAATATTACTGTGTATTTTATAGTTAAATCTGCAGGACATCAAAACGTGATTTGTCTTTAGAATATGTAATATATATATATGGAACATTTCAACAGATTATATAGATTGGTCATTTCTTATATGAAATGTGTGGGATGAGAAGTATTTTGGACTTTGGATTTTTTTTTAAGATTTTGGAATATTTGCATTATACTTACTGGTTGAACATCCCTAATCTGAAAGTTCGTAATCTGAAATGCTTCAGTTAGCATTTCCTTTCAGTGTTGTGTAGGTGCTTAAAAACTTTTGGATTTTGCAGCATTTTAAAAAATTTTCTTATCTTTAATTTTTGTGAGTATGTAGTAGGTGTATGTATTTTTGGGGTGCATGAGATATTTTGATACAGATTTTGGATTTTTGGAAAAGGGATGCTCAACCCCTGATAGAGATAATGGTGAAAAGTAAATCTCATTTTTTCTGTCACCTCATCACCTTGTAATTATTCTTTTTCTGAATATCATATAGTTAACAAATATTTTTCTTACTGTAATAAAAATGCAAGCATCACTTCAACATTGGTTGTATCTTCACAAGCAAGGGAAGAAGAATAAATATCTCAGTACTCTGAGTTTATTGATGTCAACAGCACAAATTATTTATATTATAAAGGGCAAAATTTATGTCCAAATTATCTGAAAAATATTTGCTTTTCACTCTATTATGTACAACAGATAAAGATGATAAATGGAATGAAATAATCTTAAGGAAAACGTTTTCCAACTTCAGAAACCTTTAACAAAATGTGACATAAAATAGTCATTCCTACACAAAATAGTCTCATAGAAGGAGATATTTTGTGATTAAAATTAATATTCTTTTCATGTTTTTGCTGCATTCTAAGTCTGTATGTTTAAAATTACATTTATAATAGAATGGAGTTTAGTTTAATGAACATGTAATCTGTACTTAATGAACAAATTACTTTGAAATAATTCTGTTGTTTTATCTCTAAAAGGATAAGCAAATTGGGATCTGGAAATGATTTTGAGGTGTTCTTCCAACGACTTGGAATTGCCTCAGGCAGAGCACGGTATACTAAAAATTGGGTAAGTGAATCTAAATTATTCAAGATTATTTATGAATATGTTTTAATTAAACAAATAATTCTGACTCCAAAAAGTGACTCAAACGTTAGTTGAAAGCAGAGAGAAGTCTCAATGGTTGACAGTATCGCTACTACATAGGATAACTCCTGTATCTGATATTCCTACCCTAAATTCAAGTGTCAGTTGGTATCAATACTCATGTCTGCAAATGTGAACGTCCGTGTACTCCCTTAAACATATTTTCTGTTTCATTTGGTGGCACTGCATTCACCCAGTCATTTAAGTTGAAAATGTAGGAATTGTCTTTGATTTCACCCTCCTCCTTATTCAAAATTAATCAGTATCTCCCCATTATCATTCAAAATTAATCAGTGTATTTGAATTTCCATCTCTTACTATAGCTCTAATTATTAAACAAATAATGTCATTAAACAAATGAAAAATATGTTTAATAAAGAACAGACTATATATATTAGTCTGTTCTCCTGCTCCTAATAAAGACATACCCGAGACTGGGTCATTTACAAGGGAAATATGTTTAATTGACTCACAGTTTCATATGGCTGGGGAGACCCCACAATCATGGTTGAAGGCGAATGAGGAGCAAAGTTACATGTTACGTGGCAGCAGACAAGAGAGCAGGTGCAGGGGAACTTCCCTTTATAAAACCATTAGATTGCATGAGACTTATTCACTGTCAGGCGAGCAGGGCAGGAAAACGTCTGCCCCATGATTCACTTACCTCCCACCAGGTCTCTCCCATGACACGTGGGGATTATCATAATTCAAGACGAGATTTGGGTGGGGACACAGAGCCAATCCATATCAGTATAATACACTTTGAACATGTAAAAGTCATGATTCCTTGTCTTCTGTTGTAGATTTTATATATATATATATATATATACACACACACACACACACACACATATATGGTTTTCATTTTCTTCAAAGTAAAATGGGTACATAGTTTATAAAATGTCAGGTAGTTTTATAAGAACACTGGTGTACAATTAAAAACAGTTGTTTCTTATTTCCATTTCATATTCATACCATCCCTGATTTCTGTTCATCAGATGAAACCTTTGTCAGCTTTTATGATACGTCCATATTTATAAGTAATATTTTAATCCTGATACATCTTCATTTTTAAATTTTATGTTATAAAGAAAAATCATTCTCACCCTTATAAAAATGGTAAGGAAGAGTTCATTCAAAACTGTTCCAATAAGAATATTGCAATAATAAAAGGTTTAGCTCAACTCCAAATACAGAAAAGACATTTGGCGATTTAGAGTTGACATTAAGTTTCTGTAAGTCTTTCCTCACGGGCTATTCTTCCCAGATGGAAAATCTTCAATCTCCTGTCTGTGAGGTAGGAAGTTAGGCAGAGTTATATGGGAGCTGAGAGTGAGGATAAATATTAATATTGTCTACATTTTACTGTGAAAAAAATTACAACAAAGAAAAGTCAGATGACCACCTAAAGTTTTTGGTAGTAAGTCCTGAAGCCTAGATTCAAACCCTGGCAGGGCAATTCCAGAATCCCAGTCTCCTCAACACATCAGTACATAAAATGTCCTTTTATATTAATAATAAAAAATAAACATCTTAATGGTCGAAAGTGATAAACCAGCAATTCACAGTTTGAAAAGTCCTTCCTTCCACCTATATTTTTGGTTTTCCTGACACCTGTCTGGTCCTCCCTTCTCTCTCCTTAGTGAGACTTTAGATCCACTACTGCACCCCTCACCATTCAGACTCTCCAGCCTTCAGCACACTGTTTGTCAATCATTTATTCATGGAATTTTAGTGATTAAACAATTTAGTGTCTTCTCCTATATAATATTGTGTAATACTTGTAATACTTATTTACTTGCCTTTAACAATTCTGTCTTCTTATTTTTACCCAAATGCAAGATTGTCTTGTCTTGTTTTTTCAGATTCTTAAAACATGATTCTAAGAATGCAATCTTCTGCATTCTTAGAGGCAAGCCTGTTTAGTCCCTTTGAAATATTTTTTAAATAATATTTGTTATATTATATACACATATTTTAATTAGTACAAGCTTGGAGTGTGTTTACGTATCATAACATTAGCTGTTTAGGAAGTAACTTATTGAGATGCTTAAGTACTTTCCTTGATCCATCACTGACCAATCTTACTAATACTAATAGTAAATATGGTGCTAATCATTTTATTGTAAGCTATCCTATAAGAGATATGTTTTGTTATTTTTTTCTGTAGGAAACAGGCAATTTCAGCAGCTATCCACTGTATCACAGTGTCTACGAAACATATGAGTTGGTGGAAAAGTTTTATGATCCGATGTTTAAATATCACCTCACTGTGGCCCAGGTTCGAGGAGGGATGGTGTTTGAACTAGCCAATTCCATAGTGCTCCCTTTTGATTGTCGAGATTATGCTGTAGTTTTAAGAAACTATGCTGACAAAATCTACAATATTTCTATGAAACATCCACAGGAAATGAAGACATACAGTGTATCATTTGGTATGTTACCCTTCCTTTTTCAAATTCCTCATCTGTATGGTTCTATTAATCTCCAAAATATAATAGGCTATCTTAGGTCATTTATTATTGATAGCTATTTCAAGTGATCCAATATTCTGTTTATGTCTATAAATGTATTTTTCATTTTATGGATGCTCACATCTTATAATATAAAAATATAAATACCTTGTAAAACACAAAAGATGATGGCTTCTATATTGTTCCTTTTCTTGAACTTTGGACCAATGCCATTAGAAATTACGTTCTTTAAGCATTTGATGATCCCAATTTCTATTTCAGATTCACTTTTTTCTGCAGTAAAGAATTTTACAGAAATTGCTTCCAAGTTCAGTGAGAGACTCCAGGACTTTGACAAAAGCAAGTACGTTCTATATATCTATATCTATATCTATATCTATATCTATATCTATATCTATATCTATCTGTGTCTATATCTACGCACACATATATGTATTTAAAAGGAAACTAACATCGCTGTTGCTAAACTTGCTTTGGGAATTTCTTGCTGTTTTCTGTTTTTTAAATTTGTTTTACTTTAAGTTCTGGGATACATGTGCAGAACGTGCAGCTTGTTACATAGGTAGACAAGTGCCATTTCCTGCTGCTTTCTGTATTTCCACTCTAGCACATCCTATGTAGGGCTGCCCTATCTCAGAAGACCTACTTTCAACATTTGGAGTGGCAACTGTGCTCTGAGAAATGTCAGTCTCTCCCTCCTGCCATTTGATCAGTTACAACATACTCTGCTTAACAATGAAGGGCCTTCACTGTGTGACCCCAGCTTGTTTTTTCAGTATCTGTACATCATAACTCAGCCAGACTATTTAATTTTCAAAGCATGATTTCTTTCTGCCTCTTTTTTTTTATTTCATTACCTCCACATAGAGCTCCTTATTTCCACTTCCATCTGGCAAAATTCTATTTATCCAGAATAGCAAATATTGTGAAGCCATTAATTTTGGAAATGTTAAACATTTAGGATTAATTCTATGTAAGATTACACAAGTACAACACAATTTGAACAAAATTTTAAGATGGAAGGAAAAATACTTGGTGAGAATACTAAGGTAATTTTTTTAAAGTAGAATTTTGAGGGCACAGATATGTGTATTAAATATAGTATCATGATGTAAACATCAAATCCCTAGGAGCTGATGTAAGGATACATAAAAAGATCAGAGTAGATGGTGTAAAAATCGGCTCAGTGATATATAAGGAAGTATTAGTAATAAATGATACAGCAAAAATCAATTGGGAAAGATTAGTCAATCATAACATTGTATAAACTATGTTAGTACCTGCTATAAAATTAAACTCAGAATCACACTTCACATTGTATGCTCACATAAACAACAGCTGTAAAGAATTTTTTAGTAAAAATGGAAATTTCTTGAAAGACAGATGCCAAGTTTAGAAGCAGTGGGGAAATGATGCAATCATATTTGAGATCATTAAAATGGTTCAGAATATGAAAATTAATATTCAAAAGAAAAGAAGTTAAGAAAGTTGAAAACTTATTTTCTAGCAAAAATGGAGAGTAATTTATACATTATAAAAATATTTTTTGAAAATTAATTTGAATAGTCCAAAAGAACAAACTGCAAATATCGGTAAGAAACAAGACAAAGAATTATAAAAATGTTGTCGAAGAAACACCTGTAAAGAAACAGCAAAATATTGCAGTTCACTAATGCATAATTCAGAAATACAAATGAAAGTAATGTGATGTTATTTTTATAACACATTAATAACAATTTAAACCTTGGTTGTGCCCACTGCTGTAGCTGGTACACTGAAGCATATGGTCTCCATGCTTTTCTGATAGCATTATGAATTATTTTAGCTTTTTTGAAAAAGATAGATACATATTGCTAACGTGTGCAAGAACTGTCACAGAGTCCTGTGCTTTGACATAGGTATTCCATTTCTTGAATTATTTCTTAGGAAAAAGTCTCTGTTTTGGAAAAGAAAGACTGCCCGGAGAAAGATTTGAAGTATAAAATTATAATAGCCAGTAATTCAAAATAATCTAATGCCTAAGAGAAGAGAAATTACTAAAAGATTTGATATTCACCAATGTGAACATTTTATAATCCTTAAAACGGATTATTAGAAATACAATATAATAAAAGATACTTAGAATAAAATATGAAGTAAGCAGAAAGTTTATAAAATTGTAAATATAGTTTGATTAATTTTTACTTAACAAATATAGGAAAAACTTAAAAGGAATTAAGGAATTATTTTAATAATTATGTTATCCTCAGGGAATATTGGAAGAATTGTTTTCCTATTCTTTCCAATTCTTTGTAATTTTTGTATGTGGGTAAAAAAGTCAACAATGAGAAATACATCTTAAGGAGATCCCAAACACCATGTATTCTATAAAACTGGTTTTCTTTTTGTATTTAAAAGAAAAAATGTTTTCTCCCTCTGACAAAATGCCTTATGGTTTGAATTCTGGTTTGTCTAGGACACTTGTTCTTTAGCACACTCAGCTTCCCCTTCCTTTAGTATTTCTACAGTTGTTTTATTTTCTCTAAATGATAGTAAAGATCCACTCTGTTTCCTATATATTTACAAATTCGGAAACACCTGTACAGTCCATTGCACATAATAATAGTAAATTCTAACTAAGTAAATTAAACTGAATGTTGAATTTCTCAACCAAAACTTTGAAATCTAAGGAAAAGACATGTCTTCATCCTGCTTTTCTTGTATTACTTCTTGCCCCATCAAAGAATATAAGATGTTGACACAGGATACAGAGAAAGAGAAGTGTGTGTGTGTGTGTGTGTGCACGCGTGGGTGCATATGCGTGCATTTACATGTGTGTAGCCACATGAGTTTTTGTACTTGTAGCAATGCTTTGTGAATTTGATTCCGAAACCCATAGCATCTTATTGAAATTATCCTTCATTCGATTGTCTCAACTGTTTATGGGAGCTGCTAACAGGTATTCTGTGTTTAATTTACCTTTATACTATCACAGAATCTGAATTCATGATGCTAAATACATAAATATTAGAAATAGCTCAAATCCAAATTATGGGGATTTAAGTTGTTCCTGTTTTCCTTTTTTCAGCAAGGTGCAGTTGAAAGGACAATACCGACCTCCTATTTCACTCTAAAACTTTCTAGTGTGAATTTAGGCAAGTTATGTAACTCATGATCCTTTATTATCTCATCTACAAAATGGGGCTATTACCCTGCCCACTTTGCAGAATCGCTCTGAAAATTAAAAATCACATTTTGTATAAACATTCAGAACAGTAATTGGCACATAGGAAATGATCACTAAATGCTAACTGTCAGTAAAACAAAATTATAAAAAGCAAGAGAGAAATTAATGAATAAGATGATTTATGCTTTCTTATTGTAATGATTTTTTCTCATTAGTTAATTAAATTGTGAAAGAATTGGTATATTAAATTCAGTAATTCATTGTTGAAGTATTCAGGGCTTGCTGATAAGCTTTCAATTATATTGAACCATTCTTACTACAAAACAACCTCAACACTCCTTTTGGAATGTAAGTTCTGTAAAAGCAGGGGAGTGTTTGATACATAGGAGGTATCCAAATATTGTTAAAAGACTGAAGTAATCATCATCTCTTGTGTTCATAATAGGTTTAGCTTTAAAAATGAAAGGAATATTGTTAGTTATCACTTGGTAAATAATTCTAATCTGCCAGGCATCTTACTAAACATTAGCAGGTCATCTTATTTTAACATTGATAGTACTTCAGTGAGTAGATTACTAGGATACCTAAGGTGAAGAAAATCTTGCCTTATTATGCCAACGTAAATAAAAATCACTATTATTTTTTCCATTGGCACACACAGCTGTTTCTGTGCTTTTAAAAGCCTCAGCAGTATAGTATTTTATAGGATTTTAAAAATGTGATAGCTATGTATTTTATTGTTCTTAATTAGCATATTACAGAATGTTAAAATTTGCAATTGACATTTGAACGACAGTGATTTGAACTGCACAGGTCCACTTATACATGAATTCTTTTTTCCATTAATATAGTGAGCCCTCTCTATCCATAGATTTCATATTAGCAAGCAAATGCAGATGGAAAATTCAGTATTACTCACTGTAATCCCAGGTACTCAGGAAGCTGAGGCAGGGGGATTGCTTGAGCCCAGGAGTTTGAGACTATAATGAGCTATGATCAAGCCACTGCACTTCAGCCTGGGCAACAGAACAAGACTCCATCTCTTAAGAAGACAAAATAAAATACAGTATTGGCGGACTAAAACCCACATATATAGAGGGCCGACTATTCTTGTTATTTTTAAATATGGAAAACTTTTTATTTTGCCAAATTAAATCTTTTATTTTCAAACTTACATTTGAAAATATTAGCATTGCATACAGAAAATGATTTTGTTAAATATCTAAAAGTAGGATGGACATGAATCTAGAACAAAAGTATTTTAGGTAAGTAAATTCATTTATATGGAAAAAAATCTCAACAATCATCTTTCTTTCAGCTTTGATATATTAGAACTTTTATCACTGAATGATGCTCACTCTGCAGGCTTGAATCTGAGAACCTCAGATGTAGCTAATGAGAAACTAATGAAAAATATAAAGTAAGAGAATTATAGAAACTTAAAAAACAACTGTTACATTCCGTTTAAACTACTAGCCATGTGTTCCGTAAACATTTTCTATTTTATATAATTGCCTATCTCATTGTCTTAACAATATGAAGACTAAGATGTCAAAGAGGGATTAAGCATGTGGTAAGGGTTATACTGGGGGCAGCTAACCCAAGGGAGATCAGATGTGGCTTCAGATTCCACATACACAGCTACATTTCCTCATTGAGGCAGAAGAAGTTAATCCAGAAAGTCATATCACACTCCAAGAATGCTGTACTTAAACCATTCTGAAAATCACTTGAAATGATACAATTTTAAGTAACTTTTAGACTTAAATCTGGATCATTATACCAAGAGATCAATTTAATTTGTTTTATAGTTTGTTCGTTCTCACCCTGTTAATTCCACAGAGGAGGAGGGCCAACTTTTCATATACATGTGTCTTCCTTGCAGGACTTTAGTATGCACAAATTTTGGTGTAGGGGGTGGGCCTAGAAGCAATTCCTGGAGATAACTAAATTCAGTTTTGTTCTGAAGTTTTTATTTTCTGCATAGAAATATATTTTCATGAAGTTATAATTATATTCATTTTCTTTCTCAGCCCAATATTATTAAGAATGATGAATGATCAACTCATGTTTCTGGAAAGAGCATTTATTGATCCATTAGGGTTACCAGACAGACCTTTTTATAGGTAAGAAAAGAAAATATGACTCTTTTCTATAATATCACTGTTTCTTATAATTATTTTTATTTTTTTCATTGTGGAAAAATATTGTAGTTGATTTCTTGCAAGCAAATGGAAAATTTCAAAATATATATAGGAAGTTATAGTGGTATTATTTCTTCATATAATGTAATATGATTTTTGCATATCTTTATTTTGAGTATCTTTGTTCTGATTATAACAGCATATATGTTTATTTTAGAAAATATAGAAGATCCAGAAAGCCACGGCAGGAAATAAAAATCTCCCCAATTTTATCAGAAAAATATAAAATCATGGTTATATTCTTGTGTGTATAATTTTAGCTCCTTTCCTATTTTAAATATATTTTTGCTTATGTATACACACAACCCAAACATCTCTCTCTATATAATATATACAATAAGTTTATATTTATTTATTCTTTTCCCTAATGTTGATTTAGAGATTTTATTTCCTCCTAAATCCTGACAGTTGAATTTTTTCCTGCCAAACATTGACTGTCCCCAGGTTGATTTTCTAAATATTACAGAATGAGATAGATCATTGGACAGCCAGAAAAGGCCCTAACTTTCTTTCTAGGGATTATAAAAGGTTCTGGTTTGGTAGTAAGAGCATCTTCAAACAGGTTGACTGGATTGCCAATGGCAGTATATTTTTATCCATCCCCCACCCCCTTTTTTTTTTCCTAAGAGACAGGGTCTCACTCTGTCTCCCAGGCCAGAGTTCAGTTGTACAGTTGTAGCTCACTGCAGCCTCAGACTTTTGGGCTCAAGCAATCTTCCCACAGCAGCCTCCCAGGAAGCTAGGACAACAGACACATGCCACCATGTCCAGCTAATATGTATACTTTGGTTTGTAGAGACAGGGTGTCCCTATGTTGCCCAGGCTTGTCTAGAACTCCTGGCCTCAAGCAATCCTCCCACCTCGGCCTCCTTAATATATGGGATTACAGGCATGAGCTACTGCTTCTGGCCTTATCTACCTCTTTACTTTGGAGTTTGTCCTTCTCTTCTGTGGGCTATTACATGAAATGTCTTAGCCCATTCTATAAAACATTTTCTGCCTTGGTCATGTGGAACATTACAAAATTGTTTTTGATGATTCTTCAAACTCTATGTTAAGTATTCTAACATGATAGTGTGGATTTTTAAAAAATGACAAATACAGTATAGGGTTGGCTGATCACAAACAAGACTGTAATGATCACAATTGTGCTATAATGTAAGAGGTAGCATGATATATTAAAAAATCAGCACTTGTCATGTGTCTTGTGACAAATCATTTAGTTACTTGATCTGTCAGACCTCAGTTTCCTCCTCTGTGAAATACTAATATCAACTGTGTAGAGTTTATTTCTAATCATTAGAAAAATTGTAAGTGAACATTAAATACCAATACCAAGCATGATTGCTGTGGTTACTATCGTCATTGTTACTTTTGTAGCACTGAACCACTTTATTTGTTTGAAATAAAAATATAATTAATTACTCTAGATTTCACACAATAGTCTTCAGAGATGATTGAACTTGGAAGTTCAGTTGACAAGTGGCTTGTTCAAATTGTTATAGAAATATGCAATCCAGGAATTGCAGAGTGCTCTGGTGTTTCTCTTGTATGTCATTTAGGTACCTAATAAACAGGAAACAATTTTATCAACAGGCATGTCATCTATGCTCCAAGCAGCCACAACAAGTATGCAGGGGAGTCATTCCCAGGAATTTATGATGCTCTGTTTGATATTGAAAGCAACGTGGACCCTTCCCAGGCCTGGGGAGAAGTGAAGAGACAGATTTCTGTTGCAGCCTTCACAGTGCAAGCAGCTGCACAGACTTTGAGTGAAGTGGCCTAAGAGGATTCTTTAGAGAATCCATATTGAATTTGTGTGGTATGTCATTCAGAAAGAATCATAATGGGTATATTGATAAATTTTAAAATTGGTATATTTGAAATAAAGTTGAATATTATATATAGTTATGTGGGTGTTTATATATGTGTGTTTATATTGTTTCTTTTGTCTTGTCCCTATGGATTAAAAATTAAAAATCGAATTTCATAATTATAAGAGGTTATTCTGAAGTGGAAAAATTTAACTCAGTATTAAATCTAAGGAGAATGGCATAATACAGTAAAACTCTCATCTGGCATTATCAGGTAATCAAGTCTAATCTATTCATGTCATTTCACACATAAGAAAACATCAGTATGTCATAGAGCACACCGGGGAATATGCACAAGACTATTCCAAGCCAGAGGCCTCACGGCCTGCCTGGTCACCCAAGGCTGAGAAGATCACTATCTCAGCACACTAGTTGGGAAATGGATCAAATTACACTTTTAGTAAATGTAATCACTCTATAGTATAAGAAATAATTATTTTTTAAATTTATATAAAAGGCTATAGTATAACCTATATGTATAGTAATTAAACGAACATTTGTGAACCTAATAGCCATATGAAGAAAATAACTTTTCCAATATCTTTGGATGCCCCATGTACTAATGACACTTATGCTTTTCCATTTTCTTGAATTTTATGTTTATTTATCTTTCCTCTGTTATTTATAATTATACCACACATGGCTGTATTCTTTACATGTTTTGGCATTAGGCATTTTTGAACTTTTTATAAAGACAGTCATACCATGTGTATTTCTCAGGTACTTGATTTTTTTCATTGGCTTTTAAGGGTTCAAATATATTATCACTGTGGCTGTAGTTTGCCGTATTTTGCTGATATAGAACATTCATTCACATGAGAGTAAGATCCAGGGTCCATCAAGACAGAGAAAACATACAGTAATGTGAATAGGGAACGTTAATATAAAGAATTATTAACTGTTACAGCATTGGAGCAATGAAATATTGCCTAGTAATATGTAAAGAGAGGTCTCAAGAAAATGTGATGAGCAGATATAAGGAATTGCTCTTATCTCCATGGTGAATTTGGAGCAGCCAATGAAGAGTCCCCTCACACTGTGGCCTCACTCAATGTTAAGAAGTTGCTATGGTGTTGCCCTTGAACCTGTTTCAAATTGATACTTCAGAACTCCCCAGAAACTTGTCTTCTGGGCCACTGTGTGAAGCTGTTTATGAAGAAATGTCAAGCCAGAGGGGCTTTACTACAAATTCGGCAAAGGACAGTTTCAGGAGAAGCTCTTGGCCACTGGGTTCTCCTGGCCACCATGAACTTCAGGAAGTGGGTGCCAGAGCAGCAGCCACAGAATCTGGGCACTGGTGTCGGCCTGTATGCCCTCCGTGTCAGATGCTGGAGTTGTCATTTACATTGCCAGAGTTTGCCAAGGGTGCACACAGAAAGCAGATTGGAAAGCACCATCTTGGAACATCTTTCCAATGCCTTCTACTCACGAAGTTTAACATCATAACACGTGACAAAGAACAACCATTTAATGGGCCCAGATCTATTTATGAAAACAATCAAGAGTGAGTTTGGAGTGGATAACCCAAATTTGGATAACTGGTGAATAATAAAATATATTCATTCATTTTCTGCTGGTATATATTTGGAATGTTTTACATGTTTTGCTTCTGTGAACATGTATCCTAATGCCAATATTCAAGAGATTCTCTTTCCTGACAGTATCTACCTATAGGTTGAATGTCTGTGTTGTAAAGTTTGTGCATCTTCAATTTTACAATGCCAAGCTGTTTCAAAGTGATTTTATTTATTTATATTCCCACTGGCAAAGTAATCATGTTATTCAAGATAAAAAACAAGTACAGAAGATTGTGTCATGTTAAAGAAATACAAAGAACTCAGTGTTATTAGAATCCAAGGGATTTGTGGGAAGAACAATCCATACATTGAGCACCAAAACAACACATAAGGCTTAGAAGACATCCAGAGGAGTGTAACTACTTTCCTGTAGTTTATCAAAAGCCCATAATAAGGTTAAGCAGGATAGGGATATGGGCATATTTGCATTTCAGAAAGCATTCTGGCCTAGAAGGATTAGAAGGGCATCAACCCAGCAAAAGATAAGAACTTTTTTTTTTTTAAATACAGGGTCTCACTCTGTCACCCAGGCTGGAGTCAATGGTACAATCCCAGCTCAGTGTAACCTCTGCTTCCTCGGCTCAGGCGATCCTTCAGCCTCAGACTCCCAAGTAGCTGAGATTACAGGTGTACACCACCATGCCTGGCTAATTTTTGTATTTTTTGTAGAGATGGGGTTTTACCAAGTATCCCAGGCTGGTCAAGAACTCCCCAGCTCAAAGTATCAACCTTCCTTGGCCTCCCAAAGTGGTGGGATTACAGGCAGGAGTCACCATGCCAGGTCCCAAAATATTTTCTTATGACAACAGTTGCCATGTATTCTTTATCCCCAGAAAAGATAAGACTACCCTCATCCTTCAGGTCTCAGCTTACATGTCATCTCTTCTAGGAATACTTCCAGAATGACTGCCCCTTCCCTTATATTCCTTACTAGACCATAAGCTCCTCAGAGACTGAGTCTTGTTTTTTATTTTGGCTTCAATCTCTATCAGTATGGAGAGTCCATAGATGGCACTCATTTTGTGAGTAATCAGAGTAGCGTGCATGTGAGACTTTCTGAGACATTCTGTGCTTTGAAAATAGAAGCTGCACTGCTTACTAGGATTTCCACAATGCCTTTGTTACAGAGTTTGACTGAGCATGCTAACAGGCTTTTTGTCATGTCATTGTTAGAGAGTTGGACAATATTATAGATGTAGGATAAGCTGAATAAAACTATTCTAAAAACTGGACCAAAATCTACATAATACTTGAAAGCTTTGTCAACTTTCAATCGATTCTGCAAGCATGCAATAAGCATCCCCCCAAATTATTATATGTAATTCAGTGGCTTAGGAACATACTTTGGCAACATATTTAATGTCACTGTCATTCATAAGAGATATTGCAATGACAGGAACACAATTGTTTTGTTTTTGTTTTTGTTTTGAGACAGGGTCTCTGTCACCCAGGCTGGAGTGCATTGGCGCGATCTAGGCTCACTGCAACCTCTGCCTCCTGGGTTCAAGTGATTCTCCTCTCTCAGCCTCCTGAGTAACTGGAATTACAGGCACCCGCAGCCATGCCCAGATAATTTTTTTGTATTTTTAATAGAGATGGGGTTTCACTAGGTTGGCCAGGCTGATCTCGAACTCCTGACCTCAGGTGATCAACTGCGTCCACCTCCCAAAGTGCTGGGATTACAGTTGGGAGTCACCTCGCCTGACCAGGAACAGAGTTTTTAGAGACAGACTGCTTGGGGTCCAACCCTAGTTCTCCCACTTACTTACAGTATGGCTATGGGCAAATTATTAAAGCTTTCTGTTACTAAGAAAGTCAATGGTAGCTTGATGGAGATAGCATTGAATCTGTACATTACTTTGGGCAGTATGACCATTTTCACAATATGGAGTTTTCCCATCCATGAGCATGGGATGTTTTTTCATTTGTTTGTGCCCTCTCTTATTTCCTTGAGCAGTGGTTTGTAGTTTTCCTTGAAGAGGTCCTTCACATCCCTTGTAAGTTGCATTCCTAGGTATTTTTTTCTCTTTGTAGCAATTGTGAATGGGAGTTTACTCATGATTTGGCTCTCTGTTTGTCTATTATTGGTGTATAGGAATGTTAGTGATTTTTGCACATTGATTTTGTATCCTGAGACTTTGCTGAAGTTGCTTATCAGCTTAAGGAGATTTTGGGCTGAGACAATGGGGTTTTCTAACTATATAATCACTTCATCTGCAAATAGGGACAATTTTACTTCCTGTCTTCCTATTTGAATGTCCTTTATTTCTTTCTTTTGTCTGATTGCCCTGGCCAGAATTTCCAATACTATGATGAATTGGAGGAATGAGAGAGGGCATCCCTGTCTTGTGCCGGTTTTCAAAGGGAATGCTTCGAATTTTGCCCATTCAGTAAGATATTGTCTGTGGGTTTGTCATAAATAGCTCTTATTATTTTGAGATACCTTCCATCAATACCTAGTTTATTGGGTGTTTTTAGCATGAAGAAGTGTTGAATTTTATCAAAATCCTTTTCTGCATCTATTGAGATAATCATGTAATTTTTGTCATTGGTTCTGTGCATGTGATATATTATGTTTATTGATTTGCATGTATTGAACCAGACTTGGATCCCAGGGATGAAACCAACTTGATCATGGTGGATACGCCTTTTAGTGTGCTGCTGGATTTGGTTTGCCACTATTTTATTGAGGATTTTCGCATTGATGTTCATGTTCATATTTGGCCTGAAATTTTCTTTGTGTGTGTGTGTGTGTGTGTGTGTGTGTGTGTGTATCTACCAGGTTTTGGTATCAGGATGGCATTGGCCTCATAAAATGAGTTAGGGAGGAGTCTCTCTTTTTCTATTGTTTGGAATAGTTTTAGAAGGAATGGTAACAACTCCTCTTCGTACCTCTGGTAGAATTCAGATGTGAATCTATCTGGTCCTGGGCTTTTTTTTTTGGTTGGTAGGCTATTAATTACTGCCTCAATTTCAGAACTTTTTATGGGTCTATTCAGGGATTCCACTTCTTCCTGATTTAGTCTTGGGGGGGTGTATGTGTCCAGGAATTTATCAATTTCTTCTAGATTTTCTAGTTTATTTGCTTAGAGGTGTTTGCAGTATTCTCTGATGGTTGTTCGTATTTCTGTGGGATCAGTGGTGATATCCCCTTTATCATTTTTTATCATGTCTATTTGATTCTTCTCTCTTTTCCTCTTTATTAGTCTGGCTAGCAGTCTATCTACTTTGTTAATCTTTTCAAAAAACAGCTCTTGGATTCATTGATTTTTTTGAAGGGTTTTTCATGTCTCGATCTCTTTTAGTTCTGCTCTGATCTTAGTTATTTCTTATCTTCTGCTAGCTTATGAATTTGTTTGCTCTTGCTTCTCTAGGTCTTTTAATTGTGATGTTAGGATGTAGATCAATTTTGGATCTTTTCCACTTTCTCATATGGCCAATTAGTGCTATAAATTTCCCTCTAAACACTGCTTTAGCTGTTTCCAGAGATTCTGGTATGTTGTGTCTTTGTTCTCACTGGTTTCAAAGAACTTATTTATTTCTGTCTTAATTTTATTATTTACCCAGTAGTTATTCAGGAGCAGGTTGTTCAGTTTCCATGTAGTTGTGCAGTTTTGAGTGAGTTTCTTAATTCTGAGTTCTAATTTGATTGCACTATGGTCTGAGACACAGTTTGTAATGACTTCCATTCTTCTGCATTTGCTGAGGAGTGTTTTACATCCAATTATGTGGTCAATTTGGAATAAGTGTGATGTAGTACTGAGAAGAATGTATATTCTGTTGATTTGGGGTGGAGAGTTCTGTAGATGTTTTTTAGGTTCACTTGGTCCAGAACGGATTTCAAGTCCTGAATATCCTTGTTAATTTTCTGTCTCATTGATCTGTCTAATATTGACAGTGGGGTTTTACAGTCTTCCATTATTTTTGTGGGGGAGTCTAAGGCTGTTTTTAGGTCTCTAAGAACTTGCTTTATGAATCTGGGTTCTCCTATATTGGGTGTGTATATATTTAGGGTAGTTAGCTCTTCATGTTGCATTGATCCCTTTACCATTATGTAATGCCCTTCTTTGTCTTTTTTGATCTTGTTAGCTTAAACTCTGTTTTATCAGAGACTAGGATTGCAACCCTTGCTATTTTTTGCTTTTCATTTGCTTGGTAAATCTTTCTCCATCCCTTTATTTGGAGCCTATGTGTGTCTTTGCACTTGAGATGGGTTTCCTGAATACAGCACACCAATGGGTCTTGACTCTTTATCCAATTTGCCAGTCTGTGTCTTTTAATTGAGGTATTTACACCATTTACATTTGAAGTTAATATTGTGTAAATTTGATCCTGTCATTATGATGCTAGCTAGTTATTTTGCCCATTACTTGATGCAGTTTCTTCATATTGTTGACGGTCTTTACAATTTGGCATGTTTTGCAGTGGCTGACACTGGTTTTTCCTTTCCATATTTAGTGCTTCCTTCAGGAGCTCTTTGAAAGGCGGACCTGGTGGTCACAAAATCCTTCAGCATTTGCTTGTCTGTATAGGATTTTATTTCGCCTTCACTTATGAAGCTTCGTTTGGCTGGATATGAAATTCTGGGTTGAGAATTCTTTTCTTTAAGAATGTTGAATATTGGCCTCCACTCTCTTCTGGCTTGCAGAGTTTTTGCAGAGAGATCCACTGTTAGTCTGATGGGCTTCCTTTGTGGGTAACCTGACCTTTCTCTCTGCTGCCCTTAACATTTTTTCCTTTATTTCAACCTTGGTAAATCTGATGATCATGTGTCTTGGGTCTGCTCTTCTTGAGGAGTATCTTTGTGATATTCTCTGTATTTCCTGAATTTGAATGTTGTCCTGTCTTGCTGGGTTGGGGAAGTTCTCCTGAATAATATCCTGAAGTGTGTTTTCCAAATTGGTTATATTCTCCCCATTACTTTCAGGTACACCAATCAAACATTGGTTTGGTCTTTTCACATAGTCCCATATTTATTGGAGGCTTTGTTCATTCCCTTTTATTCTTTTTTCTCTAATCTTATCTTCACACTTTATTTCATTATGTTGATCTTCAATCTCTGATATGCTTGATTGATTCAGCTATTGATACTTCTGTATGCTTCACAAAGTTCTCATGCTGTGTATTCAGCTCCATCACGTCATTTATGTCCTTCTCTAAACTGGTTATTCTAGTTAGCAGTTCCTCTAACCTTTTATCAAGATTCTTAGCTTCCTTGCATTAGGTTAGAACATGCTCCTTTAGCAAGATAATTTCCTGAAATTGAAAGTAAAAGTACAAGAGAAATTCAGATGGTTCCTAAGTTTTTTGACATTTAGAAAAAGGTAAGCAGGTTTTGTCAGGGAATTTGGGAGTTCTGATTTTTGAAATGCCCATTACCTATCCCAGTGCATATAAGAATCTGGAGCCCAAATAATAGTTTACTACTCCATAATACGTATTACATTTGTTTGGTTCTGTTAAAAAACCAAAATGATAACCATTAACTTAAAGATACTAATTGGCTTTATCTGTATTCCAGAAGTTGGCAACACTTTATTTCATAAAATAGAGTCAGTGTTCTTATGAGCTGAGAAGAGCGTGGTTTTATATACAGAGCTGAAGAAAGCAGAAGCAGAAACAATGAATAGAAACCAGGCTGGTCATTTCAAAGTTATGTTGCTTGTAAGGCAGGGACAGAGAGAAAGAGTATAGAAAAATAACCGCTTGGTTAATATCGGAATACTTCAGGTTATCTTTTTAGTAAACATTAAAACCGACAGAACCTGAATATCATGCTGATTGAAACTACCCTGTTTGGGAATTTACTTGTCATCGTCTCTGTCTTCTTATTTATATTAATAGAACAGTCAGAAATCAACCCAACAACCAAAATTTAGTTTTGGTTTGATGATGGAGAACTTCAGTATGGGAAACTTCATTCTGGTTTTTAGGCTGCTCTGTTGGGGCCTAGCACAGGAGTTTAGTCCAAAACAGGGACCCCTATAATTTTTATTGAACAGTTTAGAATCTAGAACAATGCCTTGCACTCACATTTAGTGAGTAAATATTGAATAGATGAATACATCAGTGAAGTATAACTTTGGGTAACGTTATCAGGTATTAATTAAAGCATCAGACTATACGACACTAATTTTGAGCATAATCAAGGAGGGAAAGGTAGCAAAACTGAGCACTTGGACAGTCCAATAGTTGGATATGAAACAGAGAAGAAGGAGGCTTCCAAAAAGTCTGCTAAAGGGTGTTCTCTGAGGTAGGAGGGAAGTCAGATGAATGTAAATTTTGTCTGAGAATCTAATAAAAATGAGTGTTTTCAGAATATGAAGTTATAGAATAAAATGAAATCAAGAAGAAATAAGTAACCAACAGTATTATTGAAAAGAGAGTGATTAAAAGGAGGTTAGAGATAGGGTATTGTATGTAACAACGTTGAAGTGGATGGTGACTTAAACAATCAAATGGAGTAGACATGATGGAAGGCTGTAGAGTTGGTTGTAGAAGGAAAGGTAAGAAAATTTAAGGGTTAATTTAGAAATATTTTATCAAAGGGGCTATTTCATGAACTGTTTTTAGTAAAAGTGGATTTTTAAGGGCTGCTCATTTTAAATAATATAATCCACAGACATTTGTAAGAGTTTATTTAAAGTTCCAGGCACTGATTCAGACATACATAAATTGATCATTATCTGTGTGGTGGAATCATTCGTACCCCAAATCTCAGCATCATGCAATATACCCACGTAAAGAACCTGCATATTTACTCCTTGAATCTGAAATAAAAGTTGAAATTATAAAAAAATAAAAATTAAAAAAAGAACAAATCATATATACACAAAATCATGATGAATCTCTAAAACATATTAAATGACACAAAAGATTATATATTGAATGATTACATGCGTAATATTTATTAAAAGTCGAAACCCTATTGACAGGTCAGGTGGGGTGCCTCACACCTGTAATCCCAGCAGTTTGGCAGGCCAAGGCAGGAGGATCACTTGAGCCCAAGAGTGTGAGACTAGCTTGGGATACAGAGTGAGACCCTATCTCTACAAAAAATTAAAAACTAGCTGGGTGTGGTGGTGTTTGCTTGAAGTACAAGCTATACAGAAAGATGAGGAGGGAAGACTGCTTGAGCCCAGGAGGTTTAGGCTACAGCGAACTGTGATAGTGCCACTGCACACCAGCATGGGCAACATAGCGAGACTCTTCTTTAGAAAGCAACGACAAAAATAGCAACAACAAAAACAAAAATCTTACAGAGAAAAAGCAGAGCAGTGGTGCCTTGAAGACAGGGATGTGAGTAGAGATTGACTATAAAAGGGGAGAAGAGATGTTTTTGGAAGATCAAAAGTGTTTTAAAAGTGGATATGGTGATCGTGCATAAAATGAATTTAAGAGCAATTTATTAACGTCATTAAACTGTATACATTAACTAAATTTTATGGTACATAAATTATACCTCAGTTAAGCTGATAAAATAATTGAGAGTCTCCAAAAGGTCTTGTTGATGTGAGTTTTTTAATGTCAAGATATGCCATATTAGAAATTAAAGCTGAGAAAAATAAATATCTATTTATTAATAATTTAAAATAACAATTATAAAACCATAATTGGTAACATAATATTTCTTTAAAAAGTAAGTATACTTTCCAAAACCATAAAAATAAATAAAAGAGTGGCTTTGATTACATGTTTATAAATCCCTTTAATGTCTGGCTTAATAGAAGTCATATGGATTCTCACATCTGCTTCTCCATTCAATCTTTTGTGATATTACGTGTCATGTAGCCCCTGGGAAAATCTCCTGTATGCTCATGTGATAATAAAATTTCAAAGGACAATTCTTCATGCACCCTAAAAGTATTCACAGCCACACATTGTGAACCCCTGTAGTAAGGGCCCATTTCCTGATTACGTACTAGTTGCAAGGTTGGGGTAAGAAAGGGAACTGTTGAAAACTAGGGCTGCCTGGGACCCTGGACATAGGGTCTATATCTTGTTCCTTGAGTTCCTAGACCCTGAGAAGCAGGAATCCTGCACTGTAGACTTCCCACAGTGCTGTGGTTGTATGGGCAAAAGGGGATGCATTTCCTACCATTCTTTCCACCCACCACAAACCACAAGAAGCTACAGTGGCAAGTTTACATCCTGGACTTCTATTTTTGTGCTTTCCAATTAATTTTTAAAAATCCTCCATCCTTGTACGACCTAAACATATCACCTTTTATGAATATTGGGTAAATCAGAGATTCTCAAAGTATGGTTCAGGGACCAGCAGCAGCCTCTTACAAGTTGCCTAATACTCAAACTCTCTGGCCCCAGCCCAGACCTACTGAATGAAGAACACCCATGGGTAAGCCTCAGCAATCTGTGGCCTCAGAAGCTTTTCAGGTGATACTGATGCACCAACTAGGCTATCTCATCAGCCTGGCTGTTAATCTAAGAAGGGTGCCTTCTCAGAGAGGAAACAAAGCACAGCTGGTAGTGAAGACTTTAGCCTTCTTCCATCTCCTCCTCTTCCGGGATCTGGACAGTGTGGGCAGCTACAACGCATCAGTTCTGAGTGGTGGGGCAGGCAGGATAAGACAACGGAGGCTCCTTGAGGAGAAGCAACAACTGGAAGGTGAGAAAAGTGAGCTACATGTACTAGGCTACCTGGCTTCTGGTTACTGTTTGCTTTTCTTTCTCCGTAGTTTTCAAGGAGGCTTTAATAAAGCCTTTAACCAAAGGTCCAGTCGCATCTCTTCCCTATGTTTCAGAATAAATTGAAGCTGAATTCAGCAAGCATATTAATGTTGAAAAGCTCCATTTGTGGTCACCTTGATGGTGGCAGTGGTTATCCAGAAAGCTTTTAAAGGAATAGAACTGGAATGAGAACCACTCTCTGCACCTGGAACCACCCCTCCTGAGTGCCTTAACAGGTTCTGGACTTTTTATGTTAAAAAGTTTTGTTATTGCTAATTCAAAAGCCTATAGATATTGTACCGATACCTGTTTACTTTTATTCTCCCAATTCAACTGTGCACATATACTTTTGCTACTTGTAAAAAACTTTCACAATGAAAAATAGCATAAAAAATCAATTACATTAAATTATTTTAATCCATGATACCTAACTAGTCTTTGTCACTATTATGTTAATATTCATTAACATAGTTGGTGTAAATTACTTTAAATGTTGTGTTTCAGTGGGAGAAACATTAAGAAAATTAAGCAAAATATCATCAAATTCACTGCAAAGGGTGCTTTTATGTGTATTGAGAGAGGCAGAGACTGAAAGAAAGATCTGGTGTGAAATCACTTTCACTTTTAATATAGTGCTTGGGGAAAATGCATGGTGAGCAAAGCTCCTAGGAATTAAAAGATGTTTTAAAATGTAGTTTTTCTCCTTCAACGTTTAAGTTCAGGAGTACATATGCAGGATGTGCAGGTGTTACACAGGTAAACGTGTGCCATGGTGATTTGCTGCACAGATTACCATCACCTAGGCATTAAGCCCAGCATTTATTAGCTGTTCTTCCTGATGCTCTTCCTCCTTCCACCCCCTACCCTTGACAGACCTCAGTGTGTGTTGTCCCCCACCATGTGTTCATGTGCTTTCATCACTCAGCTTCCACTTACAAGTGAGAACATGTGGTGTTTGGTTTTCTGTATCCCACGGTTTGCTGAGGATAATGACTTTCAACTTCACCCATGTCCCTGTGAAGGACATTGTCTCATTCCTTTTCATGGCTGCATAGTATTCTGTGGTGTATATGTACCATATTTTCTTGATCCAGTCTATTATTGATGGATATTTAGGTTGATTTCATATGTTTGCTGCCATTTTTCTCTCCCACCCAGTACCACAAAAAGGGAAAATTTCTCTTGATTCTTCCTGGTTTTCCCTGCAAGAGCCTCTTGGCATTTCTGTTGGAAAGGCCTGCCCCTTGGGTGAGTATTCTTCTATGTCTGTGACCCTAAGGGTCTCTGCACACTCACTGTAGCCCAGCTTTGGGTTTTAGCAGTAAATTAAAACCATTTGGTTTACCTTCTGTTTTGGTAGAATCTGCCCCAGATAAACATATGCATGGGTCCTGTTTTTCTCAGTGCTGTACCTGTCTCTATCCAGAACTGATTAAGATGTCTTATTACCTCTGTTCTCTAATGGTTTACAAAACAAACAAACTAACTAACCCTCATTAATCTTTAGATTCTCTTGCACTTTTTTTCTTGCAGGGAGGCAGCAATAGTATTTTCATCCTTCTCCATTTCTGAGCTGCAACCATAAGACCCTATTAGGTTTTATGATATCCCTGAATATCCTCATAATGTCCTAATTGGCTGTTACTTTTTTCAAACCAGGTACAAATCGATGATACTATAATTACATCATAGTTAATTTTTATATTTCTTTTAGTTATCTTTACTATATAGCTGTTTCCAAACATTTTCTCCTTAGAAATTAAAATTATTTTAATAGACCAGCCTTTTTTTTGCATAGTGTTTTTCAAATGCATTTATCTAATTTCCTCCCACGGTTATATGCTGGTAAAATGTTTTTGGCAAAAATACTACAGATGTGTTTTGTGTCCTTAGTCATCTACCTCTGTTTGTATACATTAAATTATACACTTTCACTTATCTATTATGCCTCAATAACACTGTGGATAGAGCTGGCATGTGGGGTAGAACTTTGATAATATGTAAATAGGTTCTTTCACAAAATCTATGACTTAGTTATTTTATTTTCCATTAATGATTCTTGCCTGATTCAGTTATTTTTATGGCATCTGTAAAATGATGATTGTCCACCATTCCTTCTATTTGCATTAGTTGGCCTCTCCAGAATTATGTAATTCGTGTTCTATTGTATTATTAAAGATGCAGGTTCTTTCTGCCTTTCTGTTTTCCTTAGAGTATTGACTTTTGTCTTAGATTAGTTTACTATGAGTCCACAAAATGGTTACACAAGCAAATATTGCATCCAAGTAATGTCCAGAGACAGAAAAAGCAATTGTTTCTTCCATGTGTCTCTTCTGTAGCAAGAATACCTTTTATAGAATTCTCCTACGAAGTCTACTTTCTTGTTCTCTTGGCCAGAATTGGAGTACATGTCTTATGATGACCAATCAGAGAGAGAGAAAAAAAGGGGGAAATCTTGATAGCTTTGGACAAAATAATGACCTACTGCCTGTGGCTACAGATGAGCCCAAGACTTGTGATTTTTGTTTTTGTAGAAGAGATAACAGACATGAAAAATATTGGATTTCTATTAGGGAACTGGAAAATAGTGCTATAGGCCAAGGTTGTCAAGAAAGAGGGCATGTGATCAATCTGTTGCACTGTTTGTGCCTCTCCATCCTATTTTAGTCATTCAGAAAATATGGCCTGTCCTGCTACACTGCATACACAAATTAGTAAAAAAAAAAAAAAAAAAAAAAAAAAAAAAAAAATTATTAACATTTCATATGCCTTGGGGGAAAGAATGACACTTTCCTTTTATTTTCTCAGAAACATGGCTTCTGCTATCACGCAGTGTTCTATCAGTGAGCTCATCTGCTCGATCTGCACAGACTATTTGACAGACCCTGTCACCATTTGCTGTGGGCACAGATTTTGTAATCCCTGTCTCTGCCTCTTGTGGGAAGATACACTTACTCCTAATTGCTGCCCTGTGTGCAGGGAAATATCACAGCAAATGTACTTCAAACGCATTATTTTTGCTGAGAAACAAGCTATTCCTACAAGAGAAACAGTCCCCTGCCAGTTATCAAGCTCTGCCATGCTGATCTGTGGGAGACACCAGGAAATCAAGAACCTCATCTGTGAAACTGACAGGAGCCTGCTGTGTTTTCTCTGCTCTCAATCCCCAAGGCATGCTACTCACAAACACTATATGACAAAGGAGGCTGATGAATACTATAGGGTAAGTAAATGCTACTGATTGCACTTTGAAATGTGAAGAACCCTGAATCCTACAGGTAATAAGGAAAGATATGCTTATCATTATTATTAATAATAATATTTTTGTGCAACAAACAGAATTGCTGATGAGCATAAATTAGACACTGTTCTAGACACTAAGATAAAGCACTGAAGAAACCAAACATCCCTGCTGGCCTGAAATTTAAATTTTCTTGGGCTGAGGGAGAAGAATGATGATAAAGTTGATGAGCATTAGGGTTCTAGTATTTCAGTGTAAGGAGCTCTATATTAATCACTAGTTTCGATGATAGTCATTGGCTAACACAGTCATGGTTGCAATGAACCTATTATAGAAAATTCTAATAAATACTGGTCAGTATGCTCCAATAGTACTGTAGATAAGTTGAGGGCTAGCATTTTAAAATTAAATATAAAATAATAATTACTTCTGAAAATTGACAAGGTTGTATCAGTTTCAGTGTCAGACTGTTAAGATAATGGGTATTATTTTCCAAATTTGGGAATTCTACCTTTGATTTCATTGGCCTCTCAGACTTGACAATCAGTGCCCTCAAGAAAAGCCCCTGCATGTCTGCATTCTGCACTCTTTATTTGTCCCATGTCTATACCTCTTTTGAAAGTACCTGAGATATGCTATATTTTCTTTTCTAGTGCTCAGATTTATAGTTTTGTTTTTCAGAAGAAACTCCTGATTCAAATGAAGTCTATCTGGAAAAAAAAGCAGAAAAATCAAAGAAATCTAAACAGAGAGACCAACATAATCAGAACGTGGAAAGTAAGCAGTAAGCTCATTTCTCTCAGAACCAGTTTGGAATAGAAAATGTGACTTGTGGGTGAGTTAACCATATGTCCCCTGAATAGGATGATCAGAAAAAGGACCTACATGTGTTTCTCTACAATATAACTTAACCTTTAGAGTCAGATTTCATGTTGAATCTAATATATAACAAAAAATATCCTGATTTTTCTGAATAAAGCAATATCTACCAATAATACATCAGCAGTGATAAGAAATGTGCTATAAATGGCATGTAAGATCCCTAGCATGAAGGTAAAAATGTGGTTCTACAGCAGTTTAGCAGACATGAAATGCTAAAACAAAAAAAAAAAAATAGCTTCTAGGTGAAAATCAATCTGATGCTAATGCTTTAGTAAAATTCAGAAATTTACTGATGAAAATGTTGGAAAGATTTTAGGAATAAGAAAGCTGAAAGTTAGAAAAGTGGTAAAATTATTTGGACATGTGAGTAACTCCTCTTGATTAGTTCGTGAAAAAGAGTCAGGCAGTGATGAGAGATATGGCTATAAATGTAATTATGGCCAGGTCTAGAATGTGAATGCTTAGCTAAGAATTTAGGATTATATAATCCATTCACAAATATTAATTAAGTACCTAAAACTGAATAAGTAAATCAAACAACATTTTTATTCTCAAAGATCTCAAGCACTTCTGAAGGGGTCATATAAACAGGGACCAGTAGATAATAATAATAATTGATACATGACACTGTGAGAATGCCAAAGGGGAACAACAAAATCATGTTGATCATTTCAGATGGATTTTCTGAGGAGTCCTGCATTCTCATGAGGGCCTATCATGTGTTGCTCACTGCTCTAGCCCAACAAAATGATACAGATGTAGACAAAAGAAGAAATAGATTACTTACCCTAGGAGACTATAATCTAGTGGGGGAATTCAATATACAAATTAAAATGTAAACTTTATAATAAATAATGTTCATGAAGTGCTTCGGGGAAAAATAAAACAGAGAACGGGTACAAAGAATCCAGGTTTGTAGAATCTATGCTGGCCAAGAAGAACCCATTTGCAGGGATAAGAAGGTACAGAAGAAACGAATCAGTGGCTTTGTAAGAATGTATTTTTCTGTGGCAGGAAAAACAAGGTATGGTTAAAAAGAATAAGTAGAAAATAGTGTCAAATGCAGAATGAAGGTGAATTCTAGGACTAAAGCATAATACTTGAATTTAGAAAAAAGAAGTTCTTGGTAAGTTGTAATGTTTGGTTCAGGAAAGAGTAGAGAATAGAGGTAAAGGGGTCATTAATCACACACATGAGCACAGCAAGTTTGATCACATTTGATCAATAAATTTAGCTTTGATAGGGATAGTAATGTTTTAGCAAGAGAAGCTAGATGAGGTAATTGAGACAAGAATATTTTCATTTTTTTCCAAAGTAATTTGCAAAATTTGCATGTGTTTAAAGGTGGTGTGGAAGGAAGGGAAAAATTGTGTGAAAAATTAATTGAGGTCAGGCGCGGTGGCTCATGCCTGTAATTCCAGGACTTTGGTAGGCCGAGGTGGGCGGATCATGAGGTCAAGAGATTGAGACCATCCTGGCCAACATGGTGAAACCCTGTCTCTACTAAAAATAAAAAAATTAGCTGGGCATGGTGGTGCGCACCTGTAGTCCCAGCTACTCGGGAGGCTGAGGCAGGAGAATTACTTGAATCCGGGAGGCAGAGGATGCAGTGAGTTGAGATCATGCCACTGCACTCCAGCCTGGGTGACAGAGCAAGATTCTGTCTGAAACTAAAAAAATAAATAAAATGAAAATTAAAAAACAAAAAGTAATTGAGTAGCCTGGCATGGCGGCATGTCTGAAGTCGCAGCTACTCAACAGGCTGAGGTGGGAGGATCTCCTGAGTCCAGGAATTCAAGGCTGCAGTGGGCCATGACTGCACCACCGTACTCCAGCCTGGGTGACAGACTGACACCTTGTCTCAATAATAATAATAATATAATTGTGTGAAAGAGAGATGGGGGAAATAAAGACATAGTGACAGAAAGACAGAGACAGAGAAAATCAAAGACAGGCCAGAGAAAGAATGAGACAGAGAAATGGAGCCAGAAAGAGAGAATAGGCAAACAATAGGGACAGAGACAGGAAGACAGAGGCAGGCAGAGGAAAAGAATGAACATTGTAAGAGAGTAATCTAGAGAAGGGGTGGCTAGAGATGAGTAGTCTTAGGTAATAGGCAAGCATAGCCAACCACTGGTAAAAACACCAAGTGTTTTGGAAATGGAGGTAATTTAGAAAGATGCAGCAATGTCTTATGTTCTCTATTTTCCTGAGGAAGTAAATTGTTATGAGTAGGAGTATTGAGAAAAATAGAATACAATTTAGATACAGTGATGAAGAGGTTAGAACATTATATAAGACAACATCAATGTGATCTTAATTTATTTTTAAAATGAAAATATGGAGGTTTGAGGGAAAGTAGGTTGAGCAATGCAGGGAAATGGAAGGGAGGAAGGGAAGGAGGAAGAAAGGAAGATTTATGCTGTATTTAAGGAGGAAAGGCATTAAACTAGATTTAGTAGAATAGCACAAAACATGAAACAAAGCAGAATAGCTGATAAGGAAAGAATAAAACCACTTAGACCCGTGATGTAATTAACCCAATGTCACTACAGGTTTTTATACATTTGCGGAGCATGATGATCAGCGCTGAATATCCTAAGGTGTGTCAATACCTCCGTGAAGAAGAGCAAAAGCACTTAGAGGGCCTGGCAAGAGAAGGCAGGATAGTTTTTCAGCAACTCAAGATAAGTCAAAGTAGAATGGCTAAGATGAGTGTACTTCTGAGAAGGATGTTTGAGAAACTGAAGGAAATGAGCTGTAAAGCACATGTGAACCTGCCTCAGGTAAAAACTGAAGGAGGTCAGGGTGCTGAACACCACCCTGCTTGGGAATCGTACCTGCTAGAGTCTATATGCTTTTTGATCTATATTACTTTTCTGGTTCTAAATATTCAGATTCTGCCTCTCCTGACCTTATGGTGGCACGTTTCACTCCTCTGTAGACCCAGTCTCACTCTTTCTTGTCCCATAGAGGAGAAGGAAAACTATTTGGAAAGGTTCTAGTAACAAATTCAAGAAAATTCTCTTCTAAAGTTATCTTACTACACCCACCGATTCTTAGTAGTTGGAACAGAGCAGCTCGTGAATACATGACTCAATTTTGTATAAGGATGTGTCAATAAGTGAAAGTGTGAGATTTATGACATTTATTTACTCTTTGAGTTTTGAAGTCCTCGATTTGGGCCCCACACATCCTTGTAAGAACTTTGTGGAGACCTCTATCAATCTTGCTACAGATGTTTGTACAGCAGCATGTCTTCCCTTCCTCTTCCCCTTTGTTCAACCTCAGTCCATCTGACTATGTTTCATCAAGAGTGCAATTTTATAGACTATAAAATGTAGATATCAGACTGGGTTTCTTATTTATAAAGAGAAAGAAAATGAAAAATACCTTTACCCAAAGAAGGAAAGTGGAAGACATTAAGTTTTCCAATTCAGTTCATATCCTCAGATTGCACTGGACTAGAGAACCCTATTGTGCTGCAAACTAAGCCATCTTCTCTCTCTTTATAGGATTTGGGAGACATAATGAAAAGGTAAGTTTGCCCGTCTATCCAAGTCCTGGTAATTGTGACAATAATCAGGCTGTTTCTGCTGGGATCAACCCACACTTTTAGTGAGGAATTTCTGTCTGTATTTATTCCTTTCTTTTCAAAGATCATCCAGGCTTTATATATTGACTACTTCAGATGAAAGTGAAGGATAGGAGCAGTTTTAATTGCAAGACCTAATGTGGAAGTTTCAATAAAACAACTATTTTTCCAGCCTCTAATTTTCTACATCCTAATTATTTGAAGGTTATTCCAGGTTGTCAATGGGAAAGGCAAATAATCTCAGAGAGGTAGCAGATGGAAAGATGGTGAAAATAGGAGAAAGGGAACATTACCAAGAAGGAATGTAGTATAGAGCTGAGGCTCCATATGTAGCAGGTGGCATGCTCCAAAAATTTGACACCTATCAGATTTCAGAAATTAAATGAGGATTTCTGCTTGGCTCACCTAGGGAAGCTGCAAAGGTGAGAACTGATATGATTATGACTGAGATGACATATTCTACTGGCATAGAGATGTTAAAAGCAGCAGAGCACATCATAAAATACAGTTACAATTGCAATATGTCTTGGTTCTTGAGTTCAAGTCACACTCTTCAACCTAATTGTGAGGATTCTGATCAAGCATCTTATTATGGATTGCTAATGATTCCTTTGGTACTGGTAGTAAAAAGTAGGTATTTTTCTTTGCAGGAATGAGTTTCTGAGGCTGGTCATGCCTCAGCCTGTGAACCCCCAGCTCAGTGCATGGACCATCACTGGGATGTCAGAAAGGCTTAACTTCTTCAGAGGTAAGAGTGTGAACTGCACTAATGTTTCCAACATAAGTATTTTTATATGGGTGGCCTATATTCACTTCAGTCTATATTCACTTCTCTGTATTATTATTTTCAGTGAACAAGCAGGCAAATATGGAAACATTTTTAACCAATTTTAAAACTGTTAATAAACTTTCAGGAAAAGCTAACTGAAGTCTGGAATAAATAAACAAATAAGAAATACAGTGCATAACATGATTATTTTAAGTGAGTAAAACAAAAAACAATTAAAGGCCTGGAGGAATGCTATAAATAAAGCATTAATTTTTCAGTATAGCATATAAAACTGCATATTCTTTCAAAGCATTTCAACTCTGGTTATATTTACATGATCCAATTCTTAGAAACATCTTAATGTTGTTATTCAAATATTTACCGAAAGATTGAAGTTTTAAGGAATACATTTGAAAAATCACAGGATTCTCAAAAGCATAAAAACAAGTTTGTAAACAATAGGTACAACAACAAAGCAGTCGGAAGGAAAATCCCTTCACTGTGCAGAGGGCTACACAGACAAATGGAAATGGAGGGGGAGTCTGGCAGGTAGAAGAGAGGCAGCCATGGGATGAGATGAAGAGAATTCTGATTTAATGATGTCCGAACCAGAAATTCTGGGAGAGAAACTACCTTTTTAAAAAGGCATATATAGATTTTTAGTTTATTTCACTTTTGCTTGCTTAAGTTGTGAAGCCCTCATTACTTCTTGGCCTTTTGGCTAAGATCAAGTGTGAAGCCCTCCCCTCTTAGGCAAAGTGGTCATGGTTTAGAACTAATGATAATAATATCATATCTTAAGTATAATTAATATGTTTATTATTTTTAGTATGTTTATTTTATTTTGTGAAAATTGGTTAATAAGGAGGCTTAAATAAAGGGCCATTTTGATGTTTTCTTGGCATCTTATGAATGAGCTGGCAAATTTTTAGTGGTCTAGTAAAAATTAAATCAGAGCTTGACATCCTACGTCTTTATGTTTTCTCTAAATTTTCTTTCATCTTAGTTGCTTGATTAAAGATTCATTTGCCCTGCAAATGAACAAGAAGCTGTTGCTGAACTGTCTCGATAATTCATCTGATCTACTCTGTGTGCCACTTGTGATAGAGCGGTGTGCCAGAGCCAGTTAGTACTGACTCATGAGAGCTAATTGTTAAATGTTTTGAATTTTTTCATTGATTATTAAATTGTTGGTAGCTTGAAACTGGCCTTAGTGAGATGGAAATATTCCTAATAAACAAAACAAACCAGTTGCTTTTGTTTGTTTGTTTTCAGAGATTGGTTGTTAAGTATTTGCCAGACTGCCTCTGCACCTGTACCTCCAAACTTTTAAACTGTTTTTTTGCATTCACTGTTTCATTTTGCTACAGTGTATATCACCTTGGATCATAAGATATGCAGTAATCACAAGCTTCTCTTCGAAGACCTGAGGCATTTGCAATGCAGCCTTGATGATACAGACATGTCCTGCACTCCAACAAGTACACAGTATACTTCTTCATGGGGAGCTCAGATCCTCACTTCTGGCAAACATTACTGGGAGGTGGATTTGAAAGACTCTTGTAACTGGGTTATAGGACTTTGCAGAGAAGCCTGGACAAAGAGGAATGACATGCGACTTGACTCTGAGGGTATCTTTCTACTTCTGTGTCTTAAAGTGGACGACCATTTCAGCCTCTTATCTACTTCCCCGCTGTTACCTCACTATATTCCAAGGCCCCAAGGCTGGCTAGGGGTGTTCCTAGATTATGAATGTGGGATAGTGAGCTTTGTTAATGTTGCCCAAAGTTCCCTCATTTGTAGTTTCCTCTCTCGCATTTTCTATTTTCCTTTGAGACCTTTCATTTGCCATGGATCTAAATAATCAGGGACAGATCAAAAACCTGACCAAGGCCTTGGTAATTCTAATAGCAGAGGAAGCTCCTATTCTGGTTACTTTCTTAATGGGGAAAATCAGGCATATCTCATTACCTTTTACTTAATTTTACCTCATGGATATATATTTATTGTATCATTTTTTAAAATGTTAATAATGTACAGTATATACATTTGTCATTTCTATTTTATTTGATTAGATGTAATGTCTTTTATTATATTGTGTAGGATGCATGCTCTTTTAACTTGTTATCAAAGCTTACTGGAGGTGAAAGAATACGTGAGCATGAAAACCCAGCTAACTGAGTCAAATTAAAGCACAGACAAGTTGCCTTCCAGATAGCCCTTACGTAAAACTCAGTGTCAGCCTAAAATTCTCTGTTCCTTCCCTTCATCTGGATAAACCCTTTCCCTTCACCAGTTCTCAGCTTTCTGAACTAGATAAAGTCTCAGATGTCAAGAACAGCTCATACATTTCCTTCGTAAAACTTCTAATAGAATTTGGGTCTTTTTTTTCAAGTTTGTAAATTACAAGAAGGGAAAGTCAATGACAGTTCTTCTCATTCGTTACAGGAATAAGAAACAGTCTGATTTTTTGCAAAACAGTCTGATTTTTTTGAGAGATATTCAAGAAATAGGTAAATAATTAAATGAATAAACATGTAAAAAGTTATTAAAATTAAAAGCTATAGAACCAACAAAAATATACTACAATATAGCCATAATTAGCAAGACAGAACAGGTTGAGAAATATCATTACATAAAGGATACATAGATATGGTACTATGGTACTTAAGCCTTCTTGTTCAACTGAACCTTTATCATTTTGTAATGATCTTCTTAATTGTTTTTGGTTTAAAGTCTTTTTTATCTTATGTAAGAACAGATGCTCCTGCATTTTGTTGTTGTTGTTGTTGTTGTTTTTATTTGCATGGTAGATCTTTCTCCATCCTTTACTTTGAGCCTGTGGATGTTACTATATGTGAGATGGATCTCTCAAGACAAATACACATGGGTCTTATCTTTTTATTCAGCTTGCTACTCTGTGCCTTTTAATTGTGAAGTTTAGATCATTTACGTTTAGGATTTGTTTTAATATGTGAGATTTTAATCCTGTCATCTGTTTGTTTTGTAGAGTTGATTGTATAGTTGCTTTATAGTGTCTGTTAGCTATATGGTTTACTCAATATTTTGGTCTCTCTCAGTGGGAATGGAGCTTTCCAGTTGCATCTATTTGGCCATCTTCTGTTCTTTTTCAGCTGAGTGGCTTTTCGTACCTTGAATACACCACATTTTATTTATCCAAACACCAGATGATGTGCATCTGAATTGCTCCCAGTTTTAGCAACTATGATTTATATTTCTATGCAAATCAGCCCACATATCTTTCATTTATTGTGGGTAACTACTTGGGGTGAAGTACTGAATTATTTAGTGGATTTTTTCATCATTTAAGAACTTGTCAAAATACTTCTTTTGAAAGTGACTATACCATTTTACATTGCCACCAGCATCTTGATAAGAGTTCTAATTCCTGTATATCCTCACTGACGCTTAGTATTTTCAACCTTTATTACATAGGCCTTTTTATTTTTTAGTGTGTAGTAATAGCTCATTGTGGGTTCATTTGCATATATATTACTAGTGATTAATGATGTTGAGCATCTTTTTTTTTTTTTGAGAGAGGATCTCCTTCTGTTAACCAGGCTGGAGTGCAGTGGCAACATCATAGCTCACCTCAAACTCCTGGGCTCAAGGTATTCTACCACCTCAGGCTTCCAAGTAGCTGGGACTACAGGCACAAATCACTATGTTCAGCTAATTTTTAAAATTGTCTGCAGAGATGTGGTCTTTCCATGTTGCCCAGGCTGGTCTGGAACCACTGGCCCTAAGTTATCCTCCTGTCTTGGCCTCCCAAAGTGCTATAATTATAGACATGAGCCACCACACCTGGCCTTGAGCATCTTTTACTATCATTAGTTTCCATCCAAGTATCTTCTTTAGTGAATCATCTGCTCAGGTCTTTTAGGTTGTACGATGATTTCATTGGATAGTTTGTCTACTTGCTGAGCTGTAAGAGTTCTTTTTAATACAAATCCTTTATCACATATATGTTTTGCAAATATAATTTCTGCCAGTCTATGGCTTACATCTTAATTTTATTGTTTCCTTGGAAGAACAACATTTTTAATTTTAATAAATCCAGTTTGTCATTTTTAATGTTTCTTTTTTTGATGCCACATGTAAGAAATACTTGTCTAACACAAGGTTACTAAATTTTTTTATAAGACTACTTCTAGAAGTTTCATAATTTCAGCTTACATTTAGGTCAGTGATCCATTTTGAGTTAATTTTTATGTACAGTGTAATGTGGGTTTGAAGTTCATATTTTTTGCACCTGAATTCCAAAAATTTAAGTACTATTTGTGGAAAAGATTATCCTTGAATCTTTTGAATGATCTTAGCACCTTTGTCAAAAATCAATTGACCATATATGTGTTATCTGCTCTGGACTCTAATTCTGTTTTATTGTTGTAGATATTTATTTATCTCACCATACACCAATATACCTTCTTGATCCCTACATACTTATAGCACATTTGGATACAGATAATGTAAATCTTCTCATTTTATTCTTTTTTGAAAAGTACTTTGGCAATTTTATAACTTTTATATTCCTCAGTACTTTCAACAACTTCATTGAAATATAATCTGTTACCATAAAATTCTCCCATGTAACATTCTCCCATACGTAACATTCAATAAATTTTAGTATGTTTATTGTGTTCCGCAACTGTCACCATAATTTAGTTTTTAAACATTATCATTACTCCAAAAGGGTGCCTTGTGCTGGTTTACAATTAATTTCACCTTCTACACTAGTTCCAAGAAATCAATTATCTCTTTCTAGTGTTCTGCCTCTGAATGTTCCATATCTATGAATTGTACAATATGTAGTTTTTACTGTGTCTTTTAATTTGGCATAGTATTTCCAGTATTTATCCATATTGTAGTATAAATCAGTATTTCATTATTTATTATTTTTCTGATTAGCTTTTCAATGTACAAATAGTTCACATTCTGATGTTCATTGAAGAGTTGATCAAGATTTGGATTGTTTTACCTTTTTAGCTATCATAAATAATGCTATCATGTATATATGAGTTTAAGTCTTTGTATAAACATATTTTTATTTCTTTTAGGTAGATACTGAGGAAAGGGATTCCCGGATTTTCTGGTACATTTATGTTTATTTATTTATTTTTTTAAGAAAACAAACTATTTTTCAAAGGGGCTGTGTTATTTTACATGCTTACCTGGAATGCATTAAACTTCCCATTTTTTTCATAACCTTAACAATGAATATTATTGTCTGTGTTTTTTTATTATAGCTGTTGTATTGACCTTATAGTGGCATGTAATTGTGGTTTTAATTAAAATATTCTCAATGACTATGATGTTGAGTATCCTTTTTGTACTTATTAGTTATATTAGACATGTTCAATTCATGTACCATTTATTAAATAAATGTGAAAGGTCTTAACTTACCTATTAAAAGATAAAAAATAATTTTATAAGCTCAAATAAAATTCCCAGCTATATCCTATATACAAAAAAAGACACCTAAAGTAAAATAATTCAGAAAGACTGCAAGTAAAGAGAAGGACAAAATTATGCTAGAAAGATGGAGACATTAAGAAAGAAGGATCTGAGAATCTAATAAGAAAGTAAGTAGAATTTAAACCAACAACTTTCAATGTGACAATTTAATGCTATCAAAATTTGCAATAAAAAATTATAAATTATAAATAGCTATATACCAAATGTATAGGAACCAAAGTTGTAAAGTTAAAAGTTAAAACAGATGCTAGAAACCTTAGGTAGAAACACACTCAATATAGAAAACATTTATATAGGACTTTTAGTATCAAATAGATAAAGAAGCCATTAATATATATGGAATATTTATATACATACACACACACACACACACACACACACACACATAAACACACACATATATATTGTATAAAAGACCTTAAGATCATGATCAATATAGATCTTATGTGTATTTTAACACCATGGAATTTACTAATATTTTCCTTTAATTTATGGTTATGGTTATTTGGTTTACAGAATATTTTATATTATTTAAAAATTGTATTTTCTATGATCAGGTTAAATAACTACACAAACATACACACAGATACACGAAGCAGTTCTGATTAAGCCTCTGTTATAGGCAGATACTGTATCTCTGCGACTTGTGAATGGGATCTTCTCAGTGATCTTGCTCTGCCTTCGGTTCTAGGTCTTAATCTAACACATATTTATGCTATTTCCCATCTTTTAGTTCCTTGTTTCCACCTATGAGCTGGAACAAATTTTTACCAGTACCTTAAGGGAAGCTATGTTTCTCGATCTTCCTGCAGTGGTTTAGACTTCTGTTATAGTGCGGAGATAGGGAAGAAGAGACAGGGAAGGTCCGGGTCTTTGTGTGTGACATAATGTTTAGACACATTGTAAAGAAGTAAAGAAAAAAGTGGGGAAAAAGAAGAAAAAGCTTTAGATACAATAGAACTTGCCTGTTGTTAATATTTAATATTCTTCAATATTAAATATTCTTTAAGAATAAGTTTTGTCCAGATTCGTTTCTTAAAGTGATGTTTGATATTCTTTAATTTTGTTGCAAGTAGTGAGAGTTCATTCTTTTGCTTTGCTTCATAAAATTTATTTGCATGAATATATCACAATTTATTTAGGCATTCTACTAGAGATAAACTTTTTAACTTAAATTTTAGTATACTATGAACAGCAATGGTATGAAGAATGTTGTACTGTTGTACACATATTTTAATTAATACATGAATACAGCCTGTAATTCCAGTACTTTGGGAGGTCAAGGCGGGCAGATTGCTCGAGCCCAGGGATTTGAGACCAGCTTGGGTAACATAGTGGGACCCCATTTGTACAAAAAAAGACAATGTATATATGTTGGATGTATATTTAGGAGTGGTCATAAAGAATACTTTATGTAGATTTCCCAAAATGTCTTCAAAGTGGTTGTATAACTTTACATTCCACCGTGTATCACTGAAATTTCATTCGTTCAGCATCTTTGTCAACACATGGTAATAAATCTCTCAGTAAATTCTGGTCACACTTATGGGTGATTAGTGATTCATCTTGTGATTTTAATTTGCCTTAATCTAATGATTACTAAGCACTTTTTCACATAGAATAGCAATACGATATGCATCACGAGTGATGATTTTCATAAAATGAATAAGTACTATATATAAGCACATTTTGAAAAGTATAAATAGGCCAGGTCCAGTGGCTCACACTTGTAGTCCCAACACTTTGGGAGGCTGAGGCAGGCAGATCACTCGAGGACAGGAGTTTGAGACCAGCCTAGCCAACATGTTGAAACCTTGCCTCTACTAAAAGTACAAAAAGCAATTAGTCAGACATGGTGATGCTCACCTGTAATCCCAGCTACTGGGGAGGCTGAGGCCTGAAAATCACTTGAATATGGAAGGCAGAGGTTCTAGTAAGCCAAGATTGTGCAACTGCACTCCAGCCTCCAACAGAGCAAGACTCTGTTTCAATAAAATAAAATAAAAGTATAAGTATGTCCAAAAATGTCCAATAGTATTACAGTAAATGTACTTTCATTAAACTGGAAGGAACTTAATCAGATATAAGCCATGCATCTTATGTGAGAAGACACACACACTAGAAGGGCTCTTTCAGGTACTTCTGTTACTCCCTAGATGGACAATTTCCAGATTTGTTTCTGGTCAGAAATGACTGCAGTAAAAGACAGGCCTGACAAAGAGAAGGAGTGCTATATAAAAGGAAACTGAACAATATTAACAAAGTTCACAGTTCCACTTCCATTAACTAGAAATTCTTCTGACTGAAAGACTGTGGCACATATTGAAATAAAAGTGAGGAAGTGGTAAATAGATTGTAGTGAAAGTTCTCTTTAACAATCTAAGAAGAGAATATCTCTACATCATTTATCTCATTATTCCTATTCTTCCCTTTCTAGTCATAATTACAGACACCAAAAGCCCAATTTCAAGAGTCTCTCATCTCCAAGTAATGTCTGCCAAAAGTGAGACATTGAGAACATCTGAATTCTCATTGAAGAAAACACTTAGATCTTGGATTTGTACATGGCAGATCTTGAGGATAACGTCCAACATTCACACTTTGCAAATCTCCAAGTAGGAGGATATGGCTATTAGCTTTGTCAGGATACAGAGTAACATTCATTGCAAAAAGAAAAAAGATACACGCATACATATACATACATGAATAACGGGATCTTATCTCCCCAGAAAAAGTGTATAAAGTGTATTTCTTCTCAAGATATTATATAACTGAGCAATATGAGATCAAGAGACCAATGACAATTCTGTTTAAATTATTTAATACAGGATTACTAATACATCTGCAGAACAAACAAATCCCTAACCACAGACATTAACCATTTTCTGAAAATTCAAATAATAAAAATCAAATATAAGACTAATATCTTTGAGTTCAATTTTCACAACCAAATGCCCTATAAATTATCTGCCATTAAGTCCCTTCACCTATCAGAGATGGCTGAAAACATTCGTTAGTTCTAAATAATAATTTCCAGAAAAACATTTCTTAGTTCTAAATAACAACAACATTTACCAAGGATGTGAGCATTTGCCATTTATTCAAGTTCTTCCCTAGAAACAAAAGAAAGTCCACTTATGTTATTTTTTGAAGTGAATATATATATATGAACATTTTAGAAGTGTTATTTACAAATAATTTTCTTAAACCTCTAGTCTGTCTGATTCTCTGAATTCACACTGGGCTACCCTGAATTTTCTGATTTAACATTAGCTCTTCATACTGTAAGTTAAAATGTTTTGCTTCCTTGCTTAGTTTTTGTTTTAGTTTTTTAAAAACAATTTTAATATTTATTCAAATTTTATATCACACAAATAATATAGGCCATTGTAAAAAGTAATATAAAGAACAGCACACCAGTACAACAGACACCCCCAAAAATCTACCCTTAGCAGTTGAAAATTAAATATACTGAATAAATATAGAATTTTATAAGTAACATTGGATAATTTACCTCAACTCTGAACATTGCACCATTTATTCATTTTCCCCTTACTTTGTCATTCTGTTTGCCTATTATGTAAGTCATCAATTGTGGGCCTGGATCTATTTAAGTTTCATACTGATTCATTCTCCATCTTGCCAATATGATTACAAGGATGTATGCAGTTATAAAGAGTCTGCACAGTCAAAATGATGTACTAATTTCTGAAAATAAATTCAATAATTAAAGTAAAAAGGTTGTCCATATGATTTCACAAAAAATACTAGATTATGAGCATACTGCTAATGGGCTGCCCCTTACATAGAAAGCAGTTGAACTTTTTAATCAGTCTAGAAATCGGCCCTGCTCTGAGCTCTGAGTTCACAGCCTAGGGCACTTGCAGCTATACTGCCTCACTTTTATAAGGAAAAATTTGCAGTTAACATTTATCCAGTTACAAAAAAATCACTAGTATTATGTATTTAAGATGCTTGAACAACATCTTATTTCAGTCCACAATTTGAAAACTACAATATCATCACTTTGTTTTTCCCAGATTAGTTCTTATTTGTGACTCCTAAATTTTCAAATCAAATGAAAATTCTCAGTCAGAATTGAGTCTATTCTTTACTTATAACAACCAGTAATTTTTAGAGACCCTGACTCTCGTATGTCTTGAGAATATTCAGCAATAAAATTCTAGTATACAGTTTTTACCAGACTCCACTGCAATGCTCCCCGTGTGGAACAATGGGACTTTTTTCAAGGCTAGTAGTTTATGTTGTTTGTTTGCCAAAGTAGAGGCTGTGAAATTGGTTTATAGAGCTGCCCTTGGCAGCCAATTGTCCTCACACTTATAGGGTCTCTTTCGTCTAGACTCCTTCTCTACTTTTCTATTCCTGCATCCACTATTTCTACATTCACTAAAGTAATTACCTCTGTTACACTAAAAAACTTAGCACTTTCACATATGCATAGGAATTTTAGAACTAAAAAATTAACCTGGAATAGATTAGTAGAATTTTGCTTTTGCTTTTTTTTTTTTTTTTTTTTTTTTGCAACTTTTCTTTTAAACCATGCCAAATGAAATTACTGAATACTGGAAACATTTCTATATCAGAGGAAGGGAAAAAATAGATTCATAAAAAATTGAGTTAACATGTTAACAATGTACGAGCTCATTTCGGTAGCTCTTGTGAAAACTCTGAAAGCACATCTGCTGGAATCAGGGACAGACTCAACTGCGCACTATGTCTCCAAAAGCCAGTGAAGGCAAAAACAGGAGGCTTAGTGGTCTTCACAGGACACCTCTTTCACTAAGTCCTGTCTAAGAACTTGAGACAATTTTGAAAAATAGTCTTTCCTCAGTTTCCTCATATTTGAGAAGTCATTGTCTATTTTCTTTACAATAGAGACTCCCAATTGAGCAGATTGACAGAGGAGAAACCTCTGAAGAAGTCTCATTTCTAAGGATCTTCTCCGAGTGAGCAGGGTGGAAGGAGATCTGAGAAGTCGATGTGCTCTGTTATAAACATAAATGAGTTGTCCACCAATTTCCAAGTTCTCATTCTTAAATATATCTGACTCAAAGATGACTGGGATACAAATCTAGTGATAAAAGTTAAAGAGAAAATAGAGGAGGGAAGTAGTTAGTTGGAATCTCAAGCTTTCCTCATATTTCTATGACCAAAATATTAACTTAAATATTATTTTACGGATTTTCAAAAAGCTAAATAAATTTTTATTCATTTAAATGGCCAGTTTTCCTTTGGCCTTGTACCTTCATCAATTCGCAAAATTCATTTGTTCATGGATAAAGTATAAGTAAGCTGCACGATTTCTAGAGAATTTTTTGAGGGGAAACAATAAAGCAGCCACAGTTATAGAAGTATGTTTTTGGAAACAAATAATGAAAGTTGGAGGGAATGTGGATTTCATCTGAGAGAAATAATTTCCATGCACGTGAATGTTCGGCACCCTTACACCCTAAATCTCCTTTCTCACCTGGAGCAACTCCATGTCTGGCTTGTCGAGCATTCCCTTTTTAAGATACCCCCTTTTGGCTGGGTGCCGTGGCTCAAGCCTGTAATCCCAGCACTTTGGGAGGCCGAGGCGGGCGGATCACGTGGTCAGGAGATCGAGACCATCCTGTCTAACATGGTGAAACCCCATCTCTACTAAAAATACAAAAAGTTAGCCAGAGGTGGTGGCGGGCGCCTGTAGTCCCAGCTACTGGGGAGGTTGAGGCAGGAGAACGGCGTGAATGCGGGAGGCGGAGCTTGCAGTGAACCGAGATCACACCACTGCACTCCAGTCTGGGCGACAGAGCTAGGCTCCGCCTCAAAAAAAAAAAAAATAAATAAATAAATAAAAAAAACAACCGTCTTATGAGCCATTCTGGTCTTATATGTGCGTGTGTGTGTGTGTATACATAAACATATACATATACATATATGTATACATACATATGTGTGTGTGTGTGTATGTATATATGAAGTTACTAAAAGTTCTTCTTGCCCTCGATTTTCAGTCTTTCTAAATTATGTTGTCTGTCCTCATGGAGAAATAGAGGCATCTTCTAAAACTAAACACTGATTGTTTTTCTCCTTACATTCATATAATTCTGCTGTGGTATTGGGTTAGACGGAATGTAAACCCATTCATCCATCTATTATTGAATCTTACTGATACTTCCCTGCTTTATCACAGAAATCCATTATACTTCAGGCTTATTTGTCAATTGTCAGAATCCACAAAACCTTATGACCTTTTTTCTCTGCACCAAGAAAAACTATTATCCACCCTACTTAATAAATTCTTGATGAAGTGCATGTTAAATGAGTCACCAAGAAGAAAAAAATTGCTTATTCCTATCTTGCAACCCTTTTTTTTTTTTTTTTTTTTTTGGTCAGTTAGGACAGCTAGTCTTTAAAAGATGGGTTTTGAAGCTAAATAGGCTGGACTGGAGTTCATTATGGACTCCTATTTCCAAGATTAGACATCTCTAATTTTTGTAATTACTTTTGTTCTGATAGGTTATTTTTAAATTTTCCTATAATGTTATTGGGTTTTCTTTCTGTTTGTTTTTGTGTCTCCCCCACCCCGCCCTCTTTCTCTTTTTCCCCGCCCTGCCCCCCTTTCTCTTTTTCCTCCTTCTTAGTATGACTGTAGAGCAGCGGTCCTTAACCTTTTTCGCATCAGGGACTGGTTTCCTGGGAAGCGGGAAGGGGAATGGGTTTCGGGATGAAACTGTTTCACCTCAGATCATCACGAGTTAGATTCTCATAAAGAAAACGTCATATAGATCCGATGAATGCGCAGTTCTCAATAGGGTTCCAGCTCCTGTGAGAATCTAACGTCACCGCTGATCTGACAGGAGATGGAGTTGAGAGGATAATACTTGCTCACCTGCTGCTCACCTACTGCTGTACGACCGGGTTCCTAACAGGCCAAGGGGTTTGAGGACCCCTGATGCAGCAGAGAATGCTGGTTATGGTTGTTCTTTCAGCTTCTCTCATACAGTCGTAGGCATTTCTGTCCACAGGTTTTTTACACTGGGCTGCGCAGTTCGACCTTCAAGCCAGTAGGTGGTGCTTATGTGTTAGAGTTGGTTTTGACCAACATGGCTGGATTTATACTTGACCCTTGTTTACCAAGAGAAGCCCCAGGCAATGGGCTGATTCGTGGAGTACACAATGTTCCCAGCTCCCTCCTCAGCTCTGGGGGCAGTTGGGGCAAGATGGGCAGGACCATACTGGGCAGGTCCGCCTGTAAGTCTCCCATTGGCAGGCACAAGCACCAGCACCAAGTGAGAATCCAGTGGGTGGCCACCTAGTGCCCATGGAAAGTGGTTTTTCAGAAACAATTTGTGAGGCTAAATCCAATGGCAGAAGTAAGTCTAAAAATTAGAAGAAATTTGCAAGAGATAATAAAAGCTTGAATTAAGAAAGAAGAAATCAGATATGTGAAGAACAAAATATACCTGACAGACATCTAAGGTTTAATCACTTAATAACACTATGTAGGACTTGATAGAATGTAGAGGATGAGGAAGAAAAGAGTGTCTAAACTAAATCTTAGTTTTCCAGTATGGATAAGGAGGTAAATAGTCATACTGATTCCTGAAACCAGGAAGACAAGATGAGAATAAGGACATTTCAAGAACAAAATCTGATGGATTCTTTTGGATGTGAGGAACTTGAAGTGGCTGTAATTTATATTGAAAGTCTGGGAAATATTAGGTGGCTTTATGAATCTGCAACTCGGAAAAGAAAATAGAGCAAGAAATAAGAATTTGGAAGTCCTAAGATTAAATTGCCTCTTAAAATCTGGACATATATAAGAAAAAAAAAAGGGAATTCAAACAATATTTAGTAAAGTGAAAATAACCTGTTTTTATTTTAATTTGTTGACTATAACTTTCCATGTTATATTATTCTGTACTATTTGGAGTTGACTAAAGAAAATGACTTCTGAAATAAGTTCATAAAATGCAAAGCCAGCTGAAGTGGAAAACTCACAATAGCGTTGACCTGAGTCAATTGAGAAGTTTCTAATATGTCTTTCTTATACTCTCCATGGTTTTCTCTTAGCTAACAAAATGTTTAGTATATATTAACTTTACGAGAGTTAAATCTCCCAAATATAAAGCATTAGCTAACCGTATGTGCATAGATTATATTAGTGAGATTAGCTTAGTCTGCCAAAGAATGATATGCAGAGTAATGAAGAAATTATATAAAACTATCTTAATAGTGAAAATAAATCTGTTAGTCTTGTATCAGTCAGAGTTCAACTGGAGAACCAGAACCGGTAGGAGGGAGGGAGGGAGAATAAAGAAAATAATGACATATTACTATGGAGACTGACTACACAAGTTGGAGATCAGTAAGGCAGTCATTCTGGGAAAAGCAGCAAACAAACAAAAAAACTGGAGCAAGCAGAAATGTAACTGGCACAGGACAAAGATATTGTCCACAGGCAGTCAGGAGCAATGTAGAACTTTTTCTGTTTGCAGTTTTATTCAAGGAATGCCTAAAACTTCCTTTAACAGCCGGCCATTAAATTAGATCCAAGTAGATAATTTCCATAGATTAGAGTCAAGATTGGGAACTTTAATTGCCTCTACAAAATCTCTTCACAGTAGCAACCTAGGTTAGTACTTGCTTGAATAACTGGGAGAAGTGTGTCTAGGCTACAAAATGGCTGCTTCCCTCTCTTACATTCTTGTAATTTAGCCAGATTGACATATTACAAAAACACCATGCCTTTTGATTTAAAAAGTATTTAAAAATATAAATATGGTTTTATTCTAGATTTACTATGCAGCATCCCATAAGGAAAGAATGCCCTGAAAATGTCATTCATAATTCAATGTATATTTTAATTAATATTTTTATTTTAATGCTAATAAATTAAAATTTTGATTGCTTAGATTATTCACTGTGTGCCTAATATCAGTACATTTTTATATGTAATTTTAAATTCTTCAGTAGTATGAATTGTTCTATAGTGGTGGTTGTGGCCAGGTGCATGCATTGGATCTAAAATGTTAATAAATCATTTCATTAAAAACACACAAGATAAAATAGGCTACATCAATATTTGCTATTATCTTCACTTATATAATGGTGTTGAATAGTATGTAGTATTTTTATTAAGTTATTACTCATGTCATAAAATATTCAGTTTATACCCTATTTATTTAGCTATTGAAAATAATGCTACAAAATACATTCTTTTGTATATGCCCTTGTCTGTGTGAAATTATCTCTGAAAGATTACTAGGTATGATATTGCTCAGTTAAAGGAATTCTGGATATCAGATTTTGACAGGTACCTCAGGACTATGCTAATCCAGAGTGAGAAGGTCTTTCTCTGTCTTAAGTGGTCTATGATCTATGCACAAAATGAAGAATACAGTGAGTGGACACAGCTCAGATTTAAGTAAATTGAGTGATTCCAAGTTACCTGCAGCCCCCAACAGGAAGAACCACAATGAAACCACCTGCTGGGGATCTGCCTCTTTACAGACTGAGAAAAATTTGGGAACAGTTTTTTTTTTTTTTTTAATATGTTTTTATTTCCATAGGCTATTGGGGAACAGGTGGTGTTTGGTTACATGAGTTGTGAGATTTTGGTGCACCCATCACCTGAGCAGTATACATTGCATCCAATTTGCAGTTCTTTAATTCTTCACCCCCTTCCCATCCTTTCCCCCTGAGTCTCCAAAGTGCACCGTGTCATTCTCATGCTTTTGCATCCTCATAACTTAGCTCCCATTTATGAGTTAGAGCATACGATATTTGTTTTTATATTCCTCAGTTACTTTACTTAGAATAACAGTCTCCAATCTCATCCAGGTCACTACAAATGCCAAATTCATTCCTTTTTATGGCTGAGAACTCCTTCCTCTGTCTGTCTGTCTATCTATCTATCTATCTATCTATCTATCTATCTATCTATCTATGTCACAATATCTTTATCCACTTGTTGACTGATGGCCATTTGGGTTGATTCCACATTTTTGCTGTTGCAAATTGTGTTGCTATAAACTTGCGTGTGCAAATATCTTTTTCCTATAGTGACTTATTTTCCTCTGAGTAGATACCAAGTGATGGGATTGCTTGATCAAATGGTAGTTCTATTTTAGTTATTTAAGGAATCTCCACACTGCTTTCCATAGTGGTTGTACTAGTTTACATTCCCAGCAGCAGTGTAGAAGTGTTCCCTCTTTACTGCATCCATGCCAACATCTTTTTTTTTTTTTTTTTTAATTTTTTGATTATGGCCATTTTTGCAGGAGTAAGGTGGTATCACATTGTGGTTTTGATTTTCTTTTTCCTTATTAGTGATGTTGAGCATTTTTGCATATGTTGGTTTGCTATTTGTTTATCTTCTTTTGAAAATTGTCTATTCATGTCTTTAGCCCACTTTTTGTTAAGATTGTTTGTTTTCTTTCTTGCTAATTTGTTTGAGTTCATTGTAGATTCTGGATATTAGTCCTTTTACAGATGTATAGATTGTGAAGATTTTCCCCCACTGTGTGGGTTATCTGTTTACTCTTCTGACCATTCTTTTTGCCATGCAAAAGTTCTTTAGCTAAGTCCCAGCTATTTATCTTTGTTTTTATTGCATTTGCTTTTGGTTTCTTGGGCATGAAATCCTTGCCTAAGCCAACATCTAGAAAAGTTTTTCCAATGTTATATTCTAGAATTTGTGTAGTTCCAAGTCTTAGATTTAAGTCTTTGATTCATCTTGAGTTGATTTTTGTATAAGTTGAGGATCCAGTTTAATTCTCCTACATGTGGCTTGCCAATTACCCCAGGACCATTTGTTGAATAGGGTGTCCTTTCCCCACCTTATAATTTTGTTTGCTTTGTCAAAGGTCAGTTGGCTGTAAATATTTGGGTTCATTTCTGGGTTCTCTATTCTGTTCCATTGGTCTGTATGCCATTTTTATACCAGTACCATGTTATTTTGGTGGTGAATAGAGGCCTGGAGAATGGGGATGTAATGTTCAGGGGTCAGACAGCCAGGTTCAGCACAGTCTCACTAGCAATTAGAGAGGGGATAGGAAAAGGGAAAGGTGGTGAAGATTAGAGGCAGATTTATGAAAGGAACCAGAGCCCTTGGTTGGGTAGATACGGGAGTGGAGGGCGATTCCAGCTTGTCTTCTGCAGCATGAACACCCCGAACCCCTGCCACAAACAGACATCTATACACAGCAGCCCTCCTGTGACTGAGATTCCTGGTTATTTCCTTGTTGATGCAGGAGTGAGAGGGGTTAGAGAGGTAACTGACCAGGTACCTAAGCCCTCTGCCCATGGGTAGTATTGGGAACCTTGGCTTCTAGCTCCAAAGCAGCTACAGCAAATTTGCAGGGCAATGGCCTGGTTTGTGGCCCAGACTTCCTGGCATTGTCATGTCCTACTGGTTGGCAGCTGAGGGTCCTGCTGCTCTAACCTAAGAATAGACAAAACACATGTTGGTTACTCTAAAGCTGTTCAAGGCTGGCTGTCATATCTGTGGCTGGAAAAAGTTTTAGTGGCTTTGCTTAGTGTTTTCAGATAATTTGTAAATCAGTTTTCAGTTAAATTGTGAAGTTGATCTGTTTTATTCTGTTGTTTAAAAATTAAGAAAGAAAATTATAGGAATTCTGTTCTTTTAAGGATATTTTATTGTTTCTGTTTAATGTTTATTTAGATAAGTATATTTAATTTTCTATTATTTTGTGTTACATTTTAACTGCAAATCATATTGAGTTGCAGTTTAGTTTAATTTTCTATTATTTTATGTTACGTTTTTAACTGCAACTCATATTGATTTGCAAATAAAAAAGTAACATAAAATAATAGAAAATTAAATAGGACTTTATTTAGCTTTAAGATGTTTTATTTTGGAAAATGTTTAACTAAATGTATAAGTAAAACTATGGAAAAAATTTGCATATATAAGGGTAGAATTGGTCCTCAGATCCAGCAATTGCTGAGCAAATAATTTTAGTGCTTTGGGAGGCAGATGTTGGAGGATCCCTTGAGCTCAGAAGTTCGAGGTTACAATGAACTATGATTGCACCACTACACTCCAGCCTGGGCAACAGAGCAAGAAAGACCCTGTCTCAAAAAAAAAAAAAAAAAAAAAAATCTGCATTTTACTGGAGGAGGGACACCGATAGTGTTACTCTCCCCTCCCATTATTAGATAGATCAAAGAAAAATGTGAGAATAAAAGCCACCCTGCAGATTGCAGTGAGGATTGTGTGCAGTGTGTGCCAAGAACAACAGTGTCCAGCATGACATCCTCTTCACTGATAATCCTCGTCCTCTCTTCCTGCCATTTTCTTTTTTTATATACAAAATTCATAGCTTTATAAGGAGGAATGGGAGGAAAATATGACATGGCTGGTCCAAAACTATAAAAGAAAAAAATAAAATGAAAAGTTACCAGATGACATAGCAAAGGGATCCTCAGACATATAGAGGCCAGGAGACAAAAGAGAAATGTTTTCTTAGCAGGGAGGAAGAACTCTGAAGATGTTTCTCTGTTGTGAGAAATCCAGCAGCCAACACATTAGCAATTAAGTATTTTATCGAGGGGATATATTGGTTTTACAAAGTTGTTAACCATGAGTCTGCTTCGTGATAGTATATTTTCATACTACAAAATTTATTAGGAATCAATTTTTACACTACTTTCCAGGAGTAAAAATTTTACCAATCAATTCACTATTCTTGTTGCCCAGGAGGGTAGAGATGATCACAAATCACAGATCTGCCTAGTGTTAACTAAGGACAATTTATTACACAGAAAGACTCGTGTGTGTTCCTGCACATGTGTGTGTGATTTAATCACAAACTGAAGGTTTAAAGTTTGCATTGGTAGAAGATAATTCTTTCTGACTCCTGGCTTCAGAGTCCCATGTTTATTGGGAGAAAAGAGAGTCAAGCTGGGAAGAAGAGTAGCCCTGTGCCCTCCAGAATGGCAGCATGTTTGGGAATTGTGAGGCTTCATGCTTTCCAGGAGACTCTGGAACTAGGAGGATGTCACCAGTGACTAGCACAGTGCCACCTTCCTTACATCTGCCTATCAGCCCTCCTCAGGGCATCCAAATGTGGCCCTCTCCTTAACTCCTTCCTCTGCTTCTCTTCTCCCAACCCTGGGATCTGAGCTCTCTCTTTACCTGTGCACAGTATCTACTTAGGGAAGCCCCAGCACCTGCTGCAGTCAGGGCTGCAGCCCTGAGCTGAGTCTAGTAGAAATTTTGTAAACTAAAGATAGCATAAGATTGTTATACACTGCAGGTGGAAATGTAAATTAGTCCACCTACAATGGAAAGCAGTCTGGAGATTTCTCAAAGAACTTAACACAGAACTACCATTTGATCCAATTATCCCATTACTTACTATATGCTCAAAAGAAAATAAATCATTCTACTAAAGCAACACATGCACTCCTATGTTCATGGCAGCACTATTCACAATAACAAAGACATAATCAACCCAGGTGTCCATCAATGGCACACTGTATAAATAAAATGTAATACATATACACCATGGAATACTACACAGCCATAAAAAAGAATGAAATCATGTCCTTTACAGAAATGTGGATGGAGCTGGAGGCTGTAATCCTAAGCCAATTAATGCAGCATCAGAAAACCAAATGCTATATATTCTTACTTACATGCGAGAGCTAAGCACTGAACACACATAGGCATCAGTATGGGAAACATAGACTCTGGACTACCTGAGGGTGGAGGGAGAGGGATGGGTTAAAAATCTACCTCTTGGGGGCGGTCTCTACAGCCTGTCTCGCCTGTCTCTCTCCGGATCGCTCCTCCTGCTCCTCTTCTGCTCCTGGCAGGCCTTGCGCCCACCGAGTTACCTGCCCTCAAGCTTCTGCCCAGAGAAGCACAGCGGCAGGGGCGCTTCCTGTCACTCCGCCCCGCCATTTACCCTCCCCTGAGCCCGGGTGCCTGGCTCAGGCCTCTCGGTGCGAGGAGACCTGGGACCCCGCACCTGCCTGCACTACCTAGCGCTTCTGCCCTGGCGTGCGAAGCACCACACCCTCCTCTGCCCTGTGCCGGGCCTGGAGGCGCCCCTTTCAGATCTCAGCCGCCACCACAGCGGCTGCCGCACGCGGGAGGGCGTGACATAGGGATGGCTTTCCCAGCTGGCTGCCACGCAGGAGCTCTAGTTGCTTAGCTCGCCCCGTGGAGAGACCTGAAATCAAGGCATGACTTAACAGCTTATCTTGTAAGAGAAAAGCTCAACTCAAAGGCAGATTGCTAGAACGGACTTTGTTACAAGCAGGACTGCGATGATGCTTAGAGCACCGAAGTGAACTCCAGGCTAAGTACACAAAGTGGCTTCTCTGCTTTCCCTCCCAAGTACAAGTGTATACACGTTGCAGACTTGAATCACTGAAGATGTAAGCCAGCTGTTACTCTCATATTGGGAGACACCCTGTGGACAACATGAAGACTGTCCCTTATCAAAGTCTTTAGTAAACAGAAAGGAGTCAAAGTTAAAGAATGTGTTTGATTACCCGGACTGCAGTATTTTGGAAAATGAACCAAGGCCCGGGTTTTACTCTGGAAGTCTGCCCTGCCTGCTTCTGTAATCTGGTGCTTGCATCCAGATCTTGGCCTTTTATGGACACTGTATGTTACTCTTATGATTCTCTGCTCTTCTGTTAGTTCAGATGTGGCACCTTATTTCATTTCTGAGCCACTCTCTGCCGTCCAGAAACTTAGTGGACCTATAGAACTCTGTTGTTCTGCTAAACCTGTGACCACTCATATCTCAAGGTCACATAATGTAAAAAATAGAAGAGAAACACGGAATATATTAAGATTCATCAGGGGACTTTAACAATTTTTTTCTCTTAACTCCTCCCTTTTGGGTCACTACCAATGCATTTTCAACGATAGGTCGATGTTGTTGTAAGTGGCCCTGTAACAGTATCCACAGCAGTTCTTGGTGATTTTGGTTCACCCACAAAGCATGTTATTACAGCAGAAGAAAAAAGTGCTGTTTTCATTGGCTGCAGTGAACCAGAGAGTAACCCCAAAGCTGAGGTGTGCTCTAAAATCCAGGGAAAGTGGCTGAAGCATTCCACAAAGAATTACTTAATCCTTCCATCTTTACATTTTGAATGTATCCTTAGAGGACAAGAAATCATACAAATGTGTGGCTTATAATCCTGTCACACCTGAATTAAAAGTTGAACCCATTGGCCAAAAGCTCCTTGAGAGTCACCTTTCTTCAGATGATTTTGACATTCTTCATCCTGCTTGTTCACAGGTATTAGTTTTTTTTTCACATATTCCTCTAACCTTGGAGTGTGTGGTTAGTGGGGTCTCAGCTCCTCAAGTGTGTTGGCTAAAGGACAAGCAGGATATTGCCCCAGGAAGCAACTGGAGAAGGTTGTATTCTTATGTTGCCACAGATAGCATTGACCCAGTGGACTCTGGAAACTATTCCTGCATGATGGGAAACACGACTGGAGATGTGAAATATGTAACATACATGGTTAATGTTCTTGAATATGCTCCCATTTCTAAAGGACTACAGGATCAGATAGTGTCTCTGGTGCCACAGTACATGTTACCTGTCATATTCATGGAAACCCACCTCCCAACCATACCTGGTTTTATATTGCACAGCCTATTCATCCTTCCCCATGATATCTAATTGCAGGAAATTGACTGAAAGTCAGTGGGGTTATTGTGGAAGATACTGGGCTGTATCAGTGTTTAGCAGATAATGGGGTTGGATTTATGCAGTCTACTGGAAGACTTGAAATTGAAAAAGACAATGGATTCAAACCAGTTATAATCATGGCACCAGCAAGTGCAAAGGTGATAGGTGGAGACTTTGTCATTCTGTCCTGCCATGCCACTGGGCTGCCAGTTTTGGTCATTCCTTGGTTATGACAGCTATGGGTTAATAGCCAGCCATCTTGCTTAAGTCCTTAGACCTAAATCCCAAAAGTCACACTTATCAAGGTCTGCAATCTTGGACGTGAAGCCTGGCTAATTCCTCATGTCCCAAGTTGACTCAAGCTCTCTCCATATTTAGGATGTGACTCAGAAACATGTGGGGAAACAGCTTTTATCCGAGGTTAAAACAAATGTCTCTCTCTTTAATCCACACCTACTGGTAAGGTCCAGGGGATAACTCGGCTACAGGTTTCTGAACTTCTGGCTTTTGAGGGAAAGACTTTGTCACCCTCTATGCTGAAGGTATTCTGTGTACTATGAACCCCAGTCAGTGGCTCTTAATATCAAGAAACCTTGTTAAGTACAAGGCATTCAGAAGGCTTGCATGAATAGTTTGCAGCGACATATATACATCAGAAGGGGGTTCCTGACAAGGATGCACTGACATTTTTTATCTCAGTGTCCTAGAATTACTGTGTCTGTCCCTGGTCATCTTGAAGGAGATGGACAACCCCTTCCACCCCTCTACTCCAGTATCGTGTGCGTCTACCTCAGTGATTTTGCTGTGTTGTGTTCATGATTGTCCAGTTGATACCAAATCTTGAAGAAAATTTCCAAAAGAATATTAATGTGGTCAATTGTCGATTGTCCTTTTATAGGAATCTGGAACTTGAATGGTGTTTCTATAAGGGGCTCGTTGGATCTCATGTTTTACAGGACTTGAGTCTCTGGATGTAGAGCCTCAATTTCCACTTCTTAGGAAAAATAGGTGTAGTAGGTTATATTCCTCCCCCATTCTCTCTAAAAAGTGCCAAAATATATATTCCATCCCCATTGTCTTTCTATGATGTAACTTCAAGACTGCTACTGCTGTGTGTGTTCTAGTCTCTTTACTGTGTGTAGGGTTGTGACTACAGCTGATGTTTTACTCTGTAGCATAATGGTAGTATAGATTTCCCTGACTCTATGGGAATCTTCACTGTGGAAAATTATCCACCATGCTGTGAGCAAGACCAAGCGACTACCTGGAGAGGCCGTTTGAATATATTCTAGGCAACAGCCCCAACCAAGGAACCCCAGACATCAGCCAGGATCATCTGCTGGACTGGAAGTAGAATGTTTGTTTCCATTATTTAATCAGTGATCATGAAAATGACCATTTGGTGGGTAGACAGACTCAATGGACTCACTATAAACTGGGTTTTCATCAGAACTGGGTTGTTTGTTTTGTTTTTTGATTTGGTTTAATTTAGTTAGTTGTTTTTTTTCCCTGATACTAATATGTTTCCACTGTAACATGAGGTGATGGTTATGTCTCAGGTCTCTAGATTATCAATGAGAATTCACAGTCTATGTGAATTGGAAGTATAAACACATTTAAAACAGACAGTCTGCTCATCTCTCTATTTTTCCCTGGGTGATGGTGTTTGCTTTAATAAACAGTTACAGAATTCCATGTGGGTTGAACCCTTTTGGTTCTTGCTCAGACATTGTCAGCAACTTCTCTGAGAAGCGATAGGCTGTACCATTAGCCTATGTCTGTAGGTGGATATTCTATGTACGTTTTTGTAGTGTGTTCTGATGTTCACACAATGATAAAATCGCCTAATAATGCATTTCTCAGAATGTATTTTGTTGTCATAGGATGCATGACTGTTAAATTCCTATTCTAGCCCAAAGATTCAGTGAAAACTTCTGTGTAAAGTACATTTTTCCCCCTAAAGTGATGAGGTATAGAATTCACTGTATTAATAGGAGGGAACTTTCACACTTACAAGTGCATTGTACAAAACCCTGTCTGTCCATGATGTGCAAATTTTGTTCCTGCATGAGATCATTAAGTTGGAAACATACACCCACATATTTCCAGAATTCCATCCAATCAATTCACAAACACTTGAAAATCACAATACATATTTTAGGAAATGGGCCACAGGAGATTATTTTAATTGTGAGAAAATGTACAGAAAGGTTTTGCATTTTACATATTTTCTATTTAATAACAACAAAATGAAGTGACACTAAAATAGACTAAAGCCTGAACAGTATTATTTCTTTGTATCAACAGTGAAGGGGTCCCTCGTATATGGAGTTCCCAAACAGTCAGGTTTCTTAATCCTGATCATCTGTGGCCAGTGTAAAAGAAAGGCCTGACAGGAAAATTTAAGGAGCCAGCTGGGTAACTCCATATGAGAGAACTCCTGGTGACATTCAAAAAACTCACACTTCCACTTTCAAAATCAAGAAACACACCAACCCGGCCCAGAGGCTTCTCTACATAGTGAGGAAACATTGGGGAGGTGGTCAAGAGACTGAAACGATTATCCAGCTTCACACACAAAAGAAGAAATATGTCCTTAGATGTAACCATTGTGCCATTCTTCCTTATCCAGGAGTCCTTACAGACTCCCAGAGCCCAGTCCCAAGAGTTGTCCACATCCAGCTCCCAGTAGTGTTTCCCAGAGAAGAAGACCTGGGTTCCCCATGCAGCAAAATAGTCAGATCTGTCAGAATTCAAAGATCCACGTCTAAGCATCAAACTTCTCACATCCTCAAACAGCCTGATATTGTGACTGGTTACTTCCCAAGTCAAGGCAATTTCCACTGTAGAAAAAAGAGAATGTTCAAGTGAAAAGTAGTTTATAAATTCTCATGTTTAGATAAGAAAGAGACTCTCACTAGAAAACACAGGTCAAGATTACAAAGAAACTTCTGTCTGGAAAAATGTTGGAATCAAAGGGTGTTAGGATATCTGCACAAGTAATTGGCTAAACTACAATGATCACAATTTCTATAAACTCAAAAAGTATAAAGGGGAGGAAGGTCATGTCTACGTCTAGTTGAGCGACCTTTCATAACAACTGAAAAACTGGAAGCTCTTGCACTGCAGCCAAATCCATAGCAATAAAATTAACCTCCATTGCCTCTTCTCCGTCAGGGCAGAGCAGGAGGCTGGGGACAGGAGATGAGGTGGGGAGCATTCCTAGACCCAAATAAAAAGTTACCATTTTGCCAGAAATATTATAATCTGTCCCTGAAGCTAGCAAATTCACACTTAAAAGAGAAAATCTGAATCTGCCTTCTGAAAAGTGCAGATTCCTTGCAAGAATTATTTGACTTTCATGTCAGATTCAGGCACAGGCTTCTTTTATCTGCTGGATTTATCATGATCTATCCTGGAGTTCTATCTAAGGCCTCATCAACCACCAAATCACGTTTCTATGGTTCACAGATTCTCAGTTTTTGCACTGTTATATAAGTTACTCATGTATGCTTTCGTTGATTAAAAACGTGACTAAAATTATAAATGCTATGAAACTTCACCTGAAATGTATTTTAAAAAACACTGTCACTCAAATCAGTTGTTAACTGCACTAAATTTGAAATTGAAATGTCCTAAATTAATTTAGTTCTGTATATTTCATGTTATAATTGTATAGATGAAATTGTAGGAGAGAATGCTTCCTAAAGTCCTAAAGGCCCCTTCTGCATGTTTTATTTTTCTAAGAAATTTGTTATGTGGCTGATTCCTATTACATTTCACCAGATTTTATTTAGTTTTGTCTGTTTGATGATAGCGAAACTATAAATATTAAAGCCTATTCACAGAGTATTCTCTTCTTCTAGATGAAAGATGAATACACTGGTAAAGCTGCCCATAGAAAACCATAATTGAAGGCATTGCATGTTGATCCCACCAAGAAGGCGACACTCACCTCGGAAGCGGTTGAGCCTGTCCACCAGTCCAGTGATGGGCCTTGCAGTGAGCTCTGGATTGACAGGCTGGGGCATGTACAGCAGCACAGACTCACTCCTGCAGGGAAGTTGGTTGAGTTGGTTAAGTTTCCGATATCTGTGTTTAATAGATTCCAACAGAAAATGCTTCATTCAAATCCACTTCTGATATGGTAATGTACCTTCACAATCCTAGGATGGGTTTGTGGCTCTTAGGGAACATTTCTAAATTTTCACTCCATTTCTAACCTACTGCCAATGAAAGATAAATGCCTCTCTCCCTATCTGCCACCAAATAGTTTATCTCTAATTAGGATTCTGAATCCTAAAACCAGGCAATTGTATTCTAGCAACTTCTGCATTGAACTGTTCAAAACATAACCCCCTGAGTCACTTGGGAAAGTAAGAAAATGTTAATGTCTGATAAAAGGCATAGGTAACATTCAACATAACACACAAACACGAGTACACACACGTACACACACAATCACACTGACACATTATGGTGTTAGTAAATTATGTTTTCACTTTGTTGGAAATAGCTTGATGTTTTCATAGCATGCCTTGTGCTCCAGCTTGCACTGATGACCAAAGACATACCTTGCCACAATGTCTCCCAAATCCTGTAGAGAGAGAGAGAGAGAAAGAAAAAATGACTTCTTTAGAAAGTTGTTATTCTTGTTGGATGAGGTGGCTCACACTTGTAATTCCAGCACTTTGGGAGGCCAAGGTGGGTGGATCACCTGAGGCCAGGAGTTCCACACTAGCCTGGACAACATGGCAAAAACCCATCTCTACTAAAAATACAAACAAATTAGCTGGATGTGGTGGTGCATGCCTGTAGTTCCAGCTACTCAGGAGGCTGAAGCAGGAGAATTACTTGAACCGAGGAGGCAGAAGTTTCAGTGAACTGAGATTGGGCCACTGACTTCAGTCTGGGTGACAGAAGAAGACTCTCTCTCAAAACAATCAAACAAAAAAATTGTTATTCTGCCCATCTGGTCTTTAGGTTTTGAAAACTTTAGAATTGCCATATACTATCACTGCAACTCTTTTAAAATGTATTCTCATCTCTAGCAATTATACCAGTAAGACCTATTGACAGAATCAATTTCTGATAAATTCAGGACCCTAAATTTGCATGAGAGAGAAAGGTGTGAGTAGTGACTGCGCATTGCTGCAGCTGTCTACAATGTAGTCTTTTTCAGGGCTAGCCCCCAAAGGGTAATATGGCTGAAATTAAGAGCATTTCAAACCTAGGACTTCCCAAAAGGAGGAAGAAGGAAATGTTAGTTTTTCCATAATTTCTATGGATTATCCATTGGAGACAAAAGTAGAATTTTCACATGAAATTTTTTCTTCCACAGTTTTAATGAAATGTGCTGGAGGAGGAAGCTTGTGGTAGAAAATGTTCTATGGAAATCTAGTTGCACAATTCCATAAAGGTTTATTTCCAGGATTAGGTTAGCAGTTATCGTTTATCTCTGTAGGGCTTTCACCATCAATGTGGGAGAAGAAGAAATAATGTCTTTGGTACCCAATGGAAGGCAAAGATGTAAAGGTCAGCTAATACATAGTATCTCAAGGGGCATCCTCCATTCTTACCTGGAGCAGCTCCACATCTGGTTTATGACACATTTTCATTAGTTCCTGATACATTTCTTTCAAGTGTTTACTCTTTTGATCCATTTTGACCCAACTTCTCTGGAGTTGCTGAAAAATCTCTTGGTACTCCTTGTTCAGCCTCTCTAGATGTTGTTTTTCTTCCCTATGGAGAACTGGATGCAACTTCCTATACTCATTCCTGATCATCTGTGCCCGTAAAACCACATCGACCTGTAGGGACATGGATTTTGTAGGTTACATATCCAGGCCTACTTCCACCTCACAGAACCCACAAATTCATCCTCCTCATTCCTTCTTTTATTTTCCATCATTTACAGTGTGATGAGTTAAACAAGACCTTCCTTCAAAATTTATGTAATTCATCAATTCCCGAACACCTGCAAAATAGCACTTTAGATTTAAATGTTTAAATATATGTCCTCTTAAATCTGAAATACCATTAGAAAACAACTAAAATTTATGATTGATTGTCAAATTGTCATGGATAATATATATAATCTTTGTTACTCAATTAGTTTGTTGTTTCAAATCTCTGTACTTCACAGACTAAACAATCACTGTCAGTAGAAATGATTTTAGTATATTATAATCAGAATCAGAAGCCATCACACAAAAAGGATCTTAGTAAAAAATTTAACCCCCATCTCTCAAACCGACTATCTCTTTTCTGTCTCCTATCTTTCTTCCGTCAAAAGCCATAGGCTCTGTATTGCCCTGCCATTCTAAGAACAGGAATCTCCATTCCATTGTGTCTCTCCTCTCAATATTGACATAGTTATTCTCTCATTCCCCCAGTCATTTTTTATCCCTTCTCCTCAGCTTTTCATCATGTTACATTTTCTCCTACCTGAACTGGCATCATCTGGGTCCTCTGCTATCGGACTTCACCAGCACAGGCACATTTCTTAAATTACTGTTCCTACCTGATTTCTTCCCCTTGGCCAACATCATATTCAACATTAAATAACTATTTTTCAATTATGTACTATGTAATTAATATTACATAATTCATCTTATTCAGAAAACTCTGTCTGAAATACTTACTAATTTTCAGCACATACTTGCCCTTCAGAATTTATATTTATTTTTTACTTATCTGAAAAACATTCCCAAAAAACCTGAACAAGCATTATATTGAACAGTCTGGTTGTTTTCCAGCCTATGAATAAACACATGACAAAATCTGGCATATGAGAATTTCAATTCAAGTTGCTAATATAAATGTTGTCAGCATGCCTGTCTCAAGCTGGTCGTGAGGACTCACGGTCTCATACTTACCCTCCAGAGGAAGGCTGTTCTTCTCTCCTCATTTAGATTTCTCTGATTTTCTTGAATCTTTTTCCATAAAATCCTCATTTGCTTTAAGAGCTTCTCCTGCAAAAGAATTATGAGGTTAAAAAACAGAAAGTCAAATACCATAGATTATACACTCTGAATGATATATGCAGGCAAGGTATGTAATATATAAATACATTAGAGAGAAGGAAAAAAAAACAAATTTTTTCACTGCTCATCCTCAATTGATATTTTCAGTTCTGAGGTTTCAGAATACAGAACGGTTTAGGGAACTGAAGAGTGAAGATTTCCTGTAACCTGGCTGATGTTCAGTGAAACATCCTGCTTCAGAACCCACTATGCTAGTCCCCTGATTTTGTAGTGTGCTATTCCCATACTCCTTTGTCCAGTAATATAAATATATTTCAAAAATACGTTTCTTTGCACTTGTAGTTTTGGTTGCTTTTCAATGCCTTTAGCCTTGAACTGTAGAGTCAATAATAAGGACATTTACTTAATCAGTCTCTTTTTGGATGCAAGCTCCATGAAGGAAGGTAGAGTTGCACATTTTAATCAAAATGTCATAATTGATACCTAGAACAGCACCTGGCACTCAGTAAAGAAGGGAGTAATCACCATAATGATTCTCATCGTCCTTCTAATCTCTTTAACTCTGCCACCCTCCAGCTTTCAGGTGATCGCAGAACTATCTCTTACCCGGTGTTCCTCAGCTGCCCCTTCAATGGGATAGTGTTTGTGAGTTCCGTGCTCCTGAGAGTTGGAGCACAGCAAACAGAGCAGACTCTTTTCCACGTCACAGAACATCTTCTTTGTTTCCCTATGGGTCCCACATATTTGCTTCTCAGAGCTCAGGAATTGCCAGAGACTGGCTTTTCTCGCAATGGTCACTAAATTCTTCAGAAGAATGTTGGTTTTGAAGTCCTGTTTCTGTGATGGTTCTCTGCATGCAGGGCAGTTGGCAGGACTTTGTGCTTCTTCCCAGGAAAGGCAGAGACAGGGCCTACAGAAGCTGTGCCCACAGCAGACGGTGACAGGGTCTACCAGGTAGTTCAAACAGATGACACAGATGAGTTCCTTCTGGAAGGCATGTGAGAAGTCTGAGTCCATTTTCCTAAGGAAAGAAAACCACAAGAATTTAATCTCCTACCCTGCAGAGACAAAGATTCAAGCAAGCAAAGTTTGAATCAGGTTGTGATGGAATAATATCCTTTTTTTCTAGAGAAGTGTAGGCTTTAATTTGCAATGACAGAAATAGGAAAAATAGAAAAGTAAGGCACAAAGAGACATCAACCTCGAGAAAAAAATGACTGTTCTCCAATCAACACATGTCCAGCTTTCCAAACTCTACTTTCTTGCATAGAAGAATATCAGATTTTCTGAGGTGTTAGTGTCCACTAAATTGCTTAGGCTTCAAGGGTTTCATCAACCTATAAACTCGAGAGGTGAGTCTGAATGATCTGAAAATCAGTAACACTCTTAATTTCCAGTAATTGGTTTAGAGAAGGAAAGCTCACTAAGCTCTTCTACTCTCATTATTTTCTTTAACTACAACAACCATCTGTAATGACTTTTCCAGAAGGACCCTGCTTGAAAATGTTAGAGCAGAACTCATACGTTGACCCAAATCAGAAAAAGCTAGCCTTTACTCTCCAAGGTAAAACAGTCAAATCAGGGTAAGGTACCTCTCCAAGGTAAAGCTAAGAATCATTGTTTTTCTAGGATGCTATGTTAATTCAATCAACAAAAACTTTCTGGCATGTTTACTGTTCCTGCACCCTCTGTTAATTTGGGGATATACTGGTTAATATTACAACATCCTTAAAAGACAGATAATTAAATTTACAAAAAGATAATGATAATTGAAGCATTATCATTACTCTTTCACAGAGTCAAAAAAACAGTAAGTATCATGCAATAATAATAGGTGCTTGAGGCCGGATGCGGTGGCTCACGCCTGTAATCCGAGCACTTTGGGAGGCCGAGGCGGCCGAGGCGGCGGAGGCGGGTGGATCACGAGGTCAGGAGATGGAGACCATCCAGGCTCACATAGTGAAATCCTGTCTCTTCTAAAAAATACAAAAAATTAGCCAGGCGTGGTGGCGGACGCCAGTAGCTGTAGTCCCAGCTACTCAGGAGGCTGAGGCGGCAGAATGGTGTGAACCCGGGAGGCGGAGCTTGCAGTGAGCCAAGATGGCGCCACAGCACTCCAGCCTGTGCAACAGAGCAAGACTCCGTCTCTACAAAAAAATAATAAAAGTAAAACATTGGCACTAGACAATAAGTCAGCGTTTTAAATGAATGTATGTTTTGCTAAAATAAAAATAAAAATCTAGGCTAGGCAAGGTGACTCAAGCCTGTAATCCCAGAATTTTGGGCGGCCAAACAGGCAGGTATTTTAAGCTCAGGAGCTCTAGACTGGCGACACAGCAAAATGTCTAGATCATTCTGTCTCTAAAAATACTTACATAAATTTTAAAAAATAGGCCCAGCGACGTCACTCACGCCTGTAACCCCAGCACTTTAGAAGGCCGAGGTGGGCGGATCATAAGATCAAGAGATCGAGACCATCCTGGCCAACATAAAGAAACCCCGTCTCTACTAAAAACAATACAAAAATTAGATGGGCATGGTGGCAGGCATGTAGAGTCCCAGCTACTCTGGAGGCTGAGGCTGAAGAATCGTTTGAACCTGGAAGGCGGAGGTTGCAGTGGACCGAGATGGCGCCACTGCACTACAGCCTGGCAATAGAGCATGATTCCATCTCAAAATAGATTAATTAATTAATTAAAATAAATAAATAGCTGAACATGGTGGCCCATGTTTATTCCATAAACCTATGGATTATGTTTAATATAATTTTAAAAAAGAAATGGAGCCATTTTTAACACTCAGAAAATGAGATCATTGAATCAAAAATAATCTAAGTTTGCAGATAAATTAAAGTACCCAAATTTTGTTTTGGTTTGTAACCTAATAGTAGCTCCTACTCTGGAATCTGTGTACTTACCTCAAAAATGTATCTATGTTCTCACCAAAGCTTGCTGTCGAATATGATGAATTCCGCTCAGGGATGAGAGTCTCACAGTGCGGTGTTTGTAGCTTTTGGAAGTCTGCAAGGCCAGTTGCAAAGTTTCTGTGTGGGCTCTGGAGAAGAATGAGCTTGATTCCTGAAGTGTCCTTTTATAAATCTCTGAAGACCACACCCCTTTCTTCCAATTGATTGCATTTCACAGGGCGTAGGTGGGTGTTAACATAGATGATTAAGTTTCTACAAAATAGAATTTTATTTTTATTTATAGATATATATTTTTTGAAAGGATTCTGGCACTGTCACTGGCTAATTTTTTTTTTTTTTTTTTTTTTTTTTGCATTTTTAGTACAGAGTGAGTTTCTCCATGTTTGCCAGATGCTTCTGGAACTCCTGACTTCAAATGATCTGCCTGCCTCAGCCTACAAAAATGCTGGGATTACAGGCATGAGCCACCACACCCAGACGATTGATTTTTATTTTAAAGTAAGAATTTAATCTAAGAACACCGTTGGCCTCCATTTCAGAAGGGATATTTCTCCTGCTCCTCATGCTCCGGATAAGGCCTTCCCAGGGTCTCTCAACAACCACAGGATGTAGGATTCCCTCCTATATTACCTGGCACTGCCCAACCCAACTCAAGGGGTAATGGAGAGAAAGCCTAGAAAGCTCCATCTCAGGGACCTCCCTCGGCCAAGCTAGTGTAGGACATGTTGCTCTAAGGTTAATTGAAATGTATTTCTACTTGACAAAGTAATGATGACAGGATTTCATCTGAATGCATTTATTCCACTGCTCGTGGAGAGGAGTGACATGCCATGTTGGACACATGAGAACATTCTCTGCCTAGTTAGCAGTGGCTCCAGATCTTCATGAAGTCATGGAAAACCATGCTGCAGATTCTGGAGAAGCAGCTCAGCCCTCATGCAGACAAGAGTTCTTCTAGAACCACCTTGGCTATGCAAAAACTATCAGGTCCAGCAACAGTCTGAGCTGGATGAGAGACAGAGTAAAGCTCCCAGGAGCAGCAGAAGCTGTAAGGCAGGGAAAAGGCAAGGAAGAAACTCTAGATTTCAGGATGTCCCCTTTATATCTTTGAGAATCTCAGGACTCACAAGGCTCCTGTTTCTTTGTCTGACTCCTCTGGGATCCAGGAGTTTTCCTGGGTTAAACCATCCAGGACAGGAGATGCCATTTGGTTCTAGGAGCAGAGGAGAGAAACTCAGCGGGAAGAGAGTTTCTATGGGAGGAAAATTCAGTTGAGCAGGTTTATAAGGTCACAGGACTGGATATGGGTAGAGTTCTGTGTATATGTTTAGAAGCCATAGTTCCCCCAGATCTTCTGATTCTAACATAAGTACACAGAGCCAATCAAATGAAGGAGGGGCAGGTCAAGCGAATTCTAAGACAAGGGAAGTGAGGGATGAGTATTTGCAGGAGGGCGCTGTCGACGTCAATAGACAGACATTCTCCACTCCTCTTATATTCAGAAACAAGAAATGAAACATAAAAGTGTTGCTTGTGCTCTGTGCCAAAGGCAGCAGAGCACTTGTCTCTAGTCTCCATATACACTTGTCATATTTACTTTCAGTATTCCGAGTAAGATTTTGATTTATTTCACACAGAATAAAACTCACTTACCATGTTTAAATTGCTATACATATTATGAGACTTTACTGATCATAAGTTACTCTCAACCTTGAGGCTTGGCTTAAATTTTCTCTCTTCTCATTCCTTCTCCTTCATATCAGAAGCTTCATAATAAACAATGGGGGCAAATATGGTGTAGAGAAATAATCAGTTTGAATTGAGATATTTTTAATGTAGTTATCGTTTCCTAAAAAACTAGGAAAAAGCCAAAATACATGCAATAGCCACATGCCTTAGTTTCTAGCATCCTTTAGGTATGTGCCCACAGATATGCTATATTATATCTTTTCTGAATACGATATTAAAAGTTCAGTTTTGTCTATGCTACTTTCTTTCTTTTCCTTTCCTGCTGTATTTTTCTCTAAAGCACTTATCACAATGTGCCACTCTATCAAAAAAAAAATTTTTTTTTTTTTTCGAGATGAGGTCTTGCTCTATCACCCAGGCCTAAGTGTGGTGAAATATCAGCTCACTGCAGCCTTGACTTCTCAGGTTCAAGCAATCCTTTCACCTAAGCCGGTATCTGAGACTACAGAACTTGCCAAAACACCCAGCTAATTTTGTTTATCTTTTCTTAGAGATGGGCTCTCACTTTGTTGCTGAGGCTGGTCTCTAACTCCTAAGCACAAGTGATCCTACTGCTTCAGAATCCTGAAGTGCTGGTATTACATACCAGAGCCACTGTGCCAGCTTCACTTTTTGAATGTTATACTTTGACTTGTTGACTTGTGTTTCTCACCCTACAACCTCACTAGCTCTTTAGATGCAAGAAAATCTGTCTCTTTTTTTTCATTTCTGCATTGGCTTAGAATGCTTATTAAGACACAGTAGGCACTTGATATATTGAAGAAGAAACTATTGTAAGTAATATCCTTAAAGATATCACCTTTAAATAATCAGGATGACTTATGAATAATTAAGCTGATGATCTCTCTCTCTGTCTTTCAGACAGAGCTATTTGATTTATTTCTTAGTACATAGAAGTGTTCACAAAGAGCCACTGGATTTCTTTCTTAGTGCTTAGAAGTGTCTTTAATATCATTTGGTTTTGGCCAGGCGCGGTGGGTCATGCCTATAATCCTAGCATTTTGGGAGACCCAGGCGGACAGATCACAAGGTCAGGAGATCGAGACTATCCTGGCTAACATGGTGAAACCCCATCTCTACTAAAAAAAAATACAAAAAATTAGCTGGTCATGGTGTGGGGCGCCTGTAGTCTCAGCTATTCAGGAAGCTGAGGCAGGAGAATGGCGTGCACCCGGGGGGCGGAGCTTGCAGTGAGCCAGGATCACGCCATTGCACTCCAGCCTGGGTGACAGAGTGAGACTCCTCTCAAAAAAAAAAAAAAAACATTGTTTTTACTTTTCCATCAGGAAATTTGTACTCCTTTTAGAATGTATATGTACTTTCATTTCATCTTTTCTCTTAGCATATTCATTTTATGTTTGAATCAATAAATAATCAGTACAAATTCTTCAGCCATGCATTTGGGCCCCATCTTGAACTACCCTATGCTACCTTTTCTGCTACATCTCTAAGCACTGCCTCTCTCATGATATATCTGTAAATCACGTATGTGAACTATACGGAATTCCAATAGTATGATGGATCTTGTATATAGTTGCCAAACCCTCCTCCCCAGTTTACCTGCCTGAAATTCTCAGGAATTTCCCTTTTTTTTTTTTTTTCTTGGAATGTAGTTTAATTTTATTTAGAAAATGGAAGAGAATATAGTTTTAAAACTTTTGACTTACATATACTGTTGATCCTTGAATAACACTGGTTGGAACTATGTGAGTCACTTATAATTGGAGTTTCCTCTGCTTCTGCCACCCCTGAGACAGAAACCCCTCCTTTTTCTCCTCCTTGTGAGCTTACTCAACATTAAGATGATGAAGATGAAACCTTTATAATGATCCACTTCCACTAATTATATTCACTGTATTCATATTTTTTAACTTACCCATTGCCCCCACTTATGTTGTTGTTGTTCTTAAGAGACAGGTTCTCACACTGTCTCCCAAGCTGGAGTTCAGTGGTGCAATCTCAGCTCACTGCAGCCTCAAACTCCTGAGCTTGATCTATCTTTCCACCTCAGCCTCCAAAATCACTAGGATGACAGTCATGTGCCGCAATGCCCAGCTAATGTTTGTATTTAGATTTGTCGAGACAGAGTATCCCTTTGTTGCCCACGATGGTCTACAACTCCAGGCCTCAAGCAATCTTCCCACCTCAGCCACCCAAATTTATGGGATTACAGGCATGAGCCACTGCTCCTGGCCTTATTTATCTCTTTACTTCCATTTGTCCTTCCTTTCTAGGACTGTTGTGTGAACTGTCTTAGCCCATTCTATAAACATTTTTCTGCCATGGTCATGTGAAACGTTACAAAATTGTTTTTGATGATTCTTCATGTTTTATGTTAAATATTCTAACATAGTAGTGTGATGTTTTTAAAAAGGACAAAAACAGAATAGAAGGTTGGCTAATCACAAGACTTTGATGATCAGAGTTGTGCTATAATTTATTGTAATGTAACAAAAATTCAGCACTTACTTGTAATGTGCCTTGGGACAAATCATTTAGTCACTTGATTTCTCAGACCTCAGTTTCCTCCTCTGTGAAATACTAATATCAACTGTATGTAGTTTATTTTAAAGAATTAGGAAAATTATAAGTAATTACTTTAATACCGATCATGATTGCTGTGGTTACTATATCATTGCTACTATTATAGAATTGAACCACTTACCACTTTACATTTTTTTGTTGTTTGTTTTGTTGGTTGTTTTTCTTTGTTTGTTTTGCTTTGTTTGTTTTGTTTTGGAGACAAAGTTTCCCTCTGGAGCCCAGGCTGGAGTGCAGTGGCACCATCTCGGCTCACTGCAACCTCCGCCTGCCAGGTTCAAGAAATTCTCCTCCCTCAGCCTCCTGAGTAGCTGGGATTACAGGCACGTGCTACTGTGACTGGCTAATTTTTTTGTATTTTTAGTAGAAAAGGGGTTTCACCATGCTGTCCAGGCTAGTCCTGAACTCTTGACCTCATGATCCACCCACCTTGTCCTCCCAAATTGCTGGGCTTGCAGGCTTCAGCCACCGCACCCGGCCACAGGAGTCTTTAGAAATGATTGAATGTGGAAGTTCAGTTGACAAGTGGCTGATTCAAATTGTTAAATTAGAAATATTCAGTGTTAGAATTGTAGAGTGCTCTTGTGTTTCTCCTCTATATCATTTGGGAGCTAGTAAACAGCATACTGTTTTATCAACAGGCATGTCATCTATGCTCCAAGCAGCCACAGCAAGTATTCAGGGGAGTCCTTTCCAGGAATTTCTAATGCTCTGTTTGAAATGAAAAGCAAAGTGGACCCTTGCAAGGCTAGGGGAGAAGTGAAGAGAAAGATTTCTGTTGCAGCCTTCACAGTGCAGGCTGTTTCAGAGGCTTTGAAACAAGTAGCCTATGAGGATTCTTTAGAGAACCTATATTGAATTTGTGTGGTATATCACTCAGAAAGAATCATGATGGGTTCTACTGATGAATTTTTAAGTTACTATGTCAGAAATAAAGCTGGACATTATATACAGTTATGTGAGTGTCCATATATATGTTTGTGTATATGTTTTCTTTTATTTTCTTGTAATGGATTAAAAAATAAAAAAATTAAAATTTATAATCATACAAGGTTATTCTGAAGTAGAAGAATCAAACTCAGTATTAAATCCAAGGGGAATAGACAAATATCATAAAACTCTCATCTGGCATTATCGGGGAATCAAGTCTAATGTGTTCATGTCTCTTCACACATGAGAAAACATTAGTTTGTCATATGCGGAATATGCACAACTGCTCCAAGCCGGAGGTCTCACGCCCTGCCTGGGGTCTCCCAAGGCTGAGAGGATCGCAATCTCAGCACACTAGTTGGGACACTGGTTAAATTACACTTTTAGTAAATGTAATCCCTCTATAGCATAAGAAATCGTTATCTTTTAATTGAAAATATTTTATTTATATAAAAGACTATCATGTAACACACAAGTATAGAGAAAAATAATAATGAAATGAATATCTGTGAACTTACTAACCATATTAAGAAAATAACATTTCCAATACCTTTGGGTTCCCCATGCACTAATGACAGTTGTATTTTTTCACTTTCTTGAATTTTATGTTTATATTTATTTCCCCTCTGTTATTCTTTATAATTTTATCACACATGGTTATATTATTTACATGTTTCATGGTTTGGCTTTAGGTAGTTCTGAACTTTTTTAAATACAGTCATACCATGTATAGTTTTACGGTACTTGATTTTTTTTCCACTGGTCTTTAAGTGTTCAGATAGATACATAGGTAAGTAGATAGAGAGATAGATGGATAGCATTTATTCAAATGAAAGTAAGATTGTCCGTCAAGAAAGAGAAAACATATATATGATAATGTGAATGGGGAAAGTTAATATAAAGAATAATTAATTATAACAGCATTTGAGCAAGGACGTATTGTCTAGTAGAATGTAAGGGGAAGTCTAAATAATATGTGGTGAGCACATATAAGGAATTGCCATTGTTTCCAGGGTGAAGTTGGAGTAGCCAATGAAGATTCCCCTCACCCCTCAGCCTCACTGAATGTTTAGAAGTGGCTGTGCTGTTGCTCTTGAAAAACTTGCTTTAAATCCACACTTCAGAGCTCCCCAGAGACTTGCCTTCTGGGCCACTGGTGAAGCTGTTTATGAAGAAATGTCATGCCAGACGGGCTCCACTGCAAATATGGAAAAGGGCAGTATCAGGAGAAGCTCGTGGCTGCTGAGTTCTCGTGGGCCCCAGTGAACTTCAGGAAGTGGGTGCTACAGCAGCAGCCTGAACTACACAATCTGGGCATTGGTATATCCCTGTATGGCCTCCGGGCCAGACACTGGAGGTGTCATTTCCAAAGCAGATTGGAAGTGCTCATTTGGATTTTCTCTCCAAAGCTTTCTGTTCACAAAGATTGGCATCATAACACGTGGCAAAGGAAAAGTATTTAAAGGATCCAGATCTATTTATGTAAACAATCAAGAGTGATTTTGTAGTGGATAACCCAAAGTTGGATAAACGGTGCATCATAAAATATATTTATTCATTTTCTGCTGTTGTACATTTGGAATGATTTTTGTATTTTGATTTTTGTGAACATGTCTCCTAATGCAAATACTCAATAGATTTTCTTTCCTGACAGTATCTTCTGATTGGTGGAATGTCTGGGTTATACAATTTGTGGATCATCAATTCTACTGGGCAGTGCCACAGTGATTCAAACTACTTTCACTTATTTATATTTCCACTGACAAGGTAATCATGTTATACAAAATAATAGAAGTACGGATGATTGCGGCAAGTTAAAGAAATACAAAGAACTCACTCTTACTAGAATCCAAGGCATTTGTGGGAGGAACAATTCGTACATTGAGCACCAAATACATCAAGTATGTTTTGGAAGACATTGAGAGGAGTGTAACTACTTTCTTGTAGTTTATCAAAATCCCATAATGAGGTTAAGCAGGTAGGAATATAGGCACATTTGCATTTCAGCAAGCATTCTGGCCTAGATGTAATTGAAGGACATCAAGCCAGCAAGAGGACAGAACTAATATTCTCTTGTGTGTATGAGACAGGATCTCACTCTGTCCACCAGGCGAGAGTCAGTGGCACAATCCCAGCTCAATGCAAACTCTGCCTCCTGGGCTCAGGCAATTGTCCAGCCTGAGATTCCCAAGTTGCTGAGATTACAGGCTTGCACTATCATACTTGTTTAATTTTTCTATTTTTTGTGGAGATGGAGTTTCACCATGTTGCCTAGGCTGACCTTGACTGGTCAAAGCACCTAAGCCTCCAAAAATGCTGGGATAACAGGCATGAGCCATCATGCCACGTCCCGAAATCTTTTCTCAGGATAACTACTGTCATATAGACTGTACTATCAGAAAAGATAAGACTACCCTCATCCTTTGGGTTTTAGCTTAGATATTGTTTCTTTTAGGATGACTGTCCCTTCCTTCTATCAACTACTAGACCATGAGCTCCTTAAGGACTTAGTCTTGTTTTGTTGTTTTAAACTTTTTTTTAAAATTTACTTTAATTTTCAGGATACATATGCAGAATGTACAGGTTTGTTACTATTTTGGCTCCAATCTCCAGCAGTAAGGAGGGTTCATAGTAGACACTCATTTTGTGAGTGATCAGAATAGCGTGCACATGAGACCCTCTGAGACATTCTGTGCTTTGAAAAGAAGAGCTGCACTGCACACTAGGATTTCCACAATGCCTTTGTTATGGGGTTTGGCTGAGCATGCTCACAGGCTTTTTGTCATGTCATTGATAGGGAGTTGGACAGTATGGTAGATGTAGGACAGTGTGCATATTATTATTCAAAAAAATGGACTACTTGAAAGATTTGTGAACTTTCAATCAATTCTGCCAGCATGCAAGAAGCATCCCCCAAAAATATTGTATGTAATTTGATGGCTTAGGAAGATACTTTGGCAACGTATGTCAAGTCACTGAAAGGAAAACAGTTTTCAGAGACTGCCTGGTTTCAAACTCTAGCTCTCCTACTTCATTAGAGTATGCCAATGGGCAAATTATTAAAGTGTCCTGTTCTTACATTTCTTAATCTTTAAATCGGTATAAAATATTATTTATCTCATGGGGTTGTTGTAAGAATTAAGTAAGTTGGAACATGTGAAGCACTCAGAACAGTTTTTAGTACAGAGTTGGTAATCAATAAATGTCTGATATTTTCACTTGAATGACAGGGTATTTTTCAGTTAGGCAAGGAAATACTGCTTTTTCTCTCTTACCTATCCTGCATGGTAACACAGTTGTAGTAAAATAGATAATAACTTTTTCAGCTACTAGCAATACAATTTGTAACTATTTTTATTCTTTTATATGCATCTGATAAGTTGCTTATTGTTTATTTCTGTCTAATACAGGGCTGTCTACAAAATATAGAATTGAATTTTTACTGAGAAGTGAGAATGCTAGAAAGTCTTTCTTCTCTACACTTAGCTAGATAATATGCACCATTTTAAGAAGTGTTTGAAGCAGTTTTCAAAGAACAACATTTCTGGAAAAGTCTGCATATAAGTATCTATGATTACCTTTTCTTAACTTTATTGGGTGTATTTTTTGAAGCATAATGCTGATCAAATGACACCTCAGAAAACATACTAATTTGCAATGCCATGGACTGATTAAAAAGATAGCCACTTCATCTTTTCCTAGGATATTCTGGCTTTTATAAATTTTATAATTTTTATTTTATTTTTTTTTAGGATTTTTTTTTATTATACTTTAAGTTCTAGGGTACATGTGCATAATGTGCAGGTTTGTTACAGATGTATACTTGTGCCATGTTGGTGTGCTGCACAATTTTATAATTTTTAAATGTCCATTAATATATAAATGGCGATTTTTATATAGATTTTTAGTTTTTCAACTTCTAGAAAGGTTTGTAATTTTCAGTTTATAGAAATGACCTAAATTCCCAAACATTAGATAATTTATGAATGTATTAAATCATGGTAAATGACAACAAAATCTATTAGTGTGGCAACTGTGTTAAAAATAACTTTCATACACTGTTAAAGGTAATTATGCACATAATTGTGTAAATAGCAGCCAGGTGCCATGGCTCATGCCTGTAATACCAGCACTTTGGGAGGCTGAGATGGGAGGATCATCTGATGTCAGGAGTTTGAGACCAGCCTGGCCAACTTGGTGAAACCTTATCTTGACTAAAAATACCCAAATTGGCCGGTCATAGTGGCAGACACCTGTAATCCCAGCTACTCGGGAGTCTGAGGCAGGAGAATCACTTGAACCTGGGAGACAGAGGTTGCGGTGAGCCAAGATCGTGCCATTGCACCCCAGCCTGGGCGACAGAGGGAGACAGCATCTCAAATAAAAGTAATAATAATTATTATTATTGTGTAAATAATTATTATATAATTTTTAAAACATGAATACATAACATTGATCTAGATAGTTATGTACATATATGTAAAGTATCAGTTTTAAAATTATTGGAAAAGGTAGATGAATAAAAAACAGATTTTATTTTCATATAACACAGTCATTATGAAATAGTCATAAAATAGTAAAAATAAGAAAAACAGTCTGATACAACTAATTCTATCAACCATCACATATACAATTATGTAAAACACAATTGAGTTCCTTGCTGTACATTTTTAAACAAGAGAGTTACACAGTACAGATATGTTGGTAATCCCAGTTAATGTTTTACCTTTGAACATATTCAGATAAATAATGGTTAGGCACATAAGCAATTATAATTTTAAAATAGAGTGAGAAATAAAATTTTAAAGTTAGCATGTGGCCTGGTGCAGTGACTCATGCTTATAATCCCAGCACTTTGGGAGGCAGAGGTGGGCAGATCACCTGAGGTCAGGAGTTCAAGATCAGCCTGAGCAACATGGTGAAACCCCGTCTCTACTAAAAATACAAAAATTAGCTGGGCATAGTGGTGGGTGCCTGTAATCCCAGCTACTTGGGAGGCTGAGGCAGGAGAATCACTTGAACTCGAGAGGCAGAGGTTGCAGAGAGCCGAGACCGAGCCATTCCACTCCAGCCTGGGCTACAAAGCGAGATACCATCTCAAAAAAAGCAAAAAAACAAAACCCAAAAAAAACCAATTAGCATGTGATAATATTTAATGAAATAATTGTTATAGTTAAAATATTTCTTTGAATAACCTGTGTTAAGTCAACTTTCTTGCCTCTCATTTCAAATTTGTCTGTTAAGCTCTGTGCCCCCAAGTATGGTTTTCAATACTTTATAAACCTAATCAGTCAATTTACCCCTTTCTGTACAATCCAATCAACCTCAGGAAGTGAATGTGGTCTTTCAGGGTCCCATACAGTTTAAAAGGATGCTTGTCCAGAGATTTCTCTCTCCTTCAGTGAGGACCCACCGGATTTGTGGCTGCTGGGCTTTGGAGCACCAGGAGTTATTTCTAATCTTGATATCTACAGCGCTTCTAGACTGAGACCATTCATAGTAGCCTTGTGAGTATAAAATTTGCAGTAAATCCATTAGGAAATAGTCAAAACAATCATTAGGAAATAGTCAAAATAGTAAATATAAGAAAAACAGGCTGATACAACTAATTCCATTAACCATCATATATACAATTATGTGAAACACAATTGTGTTCCTTGCTACACTTTTTTAAACAAGAGAGTTGCACAGTACAGGTGTGTTGGTAATACCAGTTAATGTTTCATCTTTGAACATATTCAGATACATAACAGCTAGGCACTTAAGCAATTATAATTTTAAAACAGAGTGAGAAACAAAATTTTAAAATTGGCATGTGGCCCAGTGCAGTGGCTCACACCTGTAATCTCAGCACTTTGGGAGGCCAAGGTGGGCAGATCACCTGAGGTCAGGAGTTCAAGATCAGTCTGAGCAACGTGGTGAATCCCCATCTCTACTAAAAGTACAAAAATTAGCTGGGCTTAGTGGTGGGTGCCTGTAATCCCAGCTACTTGGGAGGCTGAGGCAGGAGAATTGCTTAAACTTGAGAGGCAGAGGTTGCAGTGAGCCAAGACCAAGCCATTGCATTGCAGCCTGGACGACAGAGTGAGATACCGTCTTAAAAAAAAAAAGAAAGAAAGAAAATTAGCATGTGATAATGTTTAATGAAATAATTCTTGTATTTAAAATATTTATTTGATTAACCTGTGTTAAGTCAACTTTCTTACATCTCATTCCAAACTTGTCTGTTGAGCTTTGGGCACCCAGTGTGGTTGTCAATGCTTTATAAACCTAATCAGCCAATTTACCCCTTTCTGTGCAATCTAATCAATCTCAGGAAGTGGGTGTGGTCTTTCATGGGCCCATACCCTTTAAAAGGATGCTTGTCCAGAGATTTCTTTCTCCTTCAGTGAGGACCCACCAGATTTGTGGCTGCTGGGCTTTGGAGCACCAGGAGTTACTTGTAATCTGGATATCTACAGAGCTTCTAGGCTGAGACCATTCACAGTAGCCTTGTGAGTATAAAGTTTGCTGTAAACCCATCATGCTCACTTTTTCTCTTAAAAATACTTTAAATTTACCTGGCAGCATGCTTGGTTCTTTTCTAAGCAAACAGGTAATTGTCTTAGTGATTTTACAGAAAATCAGTATGAAGTATCTTCAATTTGTAACATCTGGTTTTTGTTGCCTTGCTATTTGATTCTTCCTAAGTGACTATTTTCTGTATTGTTAGATTTTTTTAAGTGTGAGACGATATATTTCCATAGTTTCATGCAACGATAGAACACATAAAATACCTAAAATGTTCACTAGAATGTGGGCATGTAGTAATGGTTATAATGTACACCAAAGTCAATGTTAAAAATGTTGAATTACTTTGAAAATTCTTGTTGCGAAGGTCTTATTTGCTGTCTCTTAAAAATTTGCAGTTTGCAGACTAGATTGGAAAGCTGTTGAAAATAGTTTTAATTGGCCAGACACAATGGCTCATGTTTGCAGCCTAGCACTTTGAGAGGCCAAGGCAGGCAGATCGCTTGAGGTCTAGAGTTAGAAACCAGCCTGGCAAACATGGTGAAACCACGTTTTTACTTAAAATACAAAAAAATTATCCTAGCCTGGTGGTGGGTGCCTGCAATACTAACCTTTGGGAGGCTGTGGCAGGGGAATTGCTTGAACCTGGGAGGCAGAGGTTGCAGTAAGCTGAGATCACGCCACTGTACTCCAGCCCGGTGACAGAGTGAGACTGCACCTCAACAACAACAACAAAAAAAAAAAGAAAGAAAAGGAGGGGAGAGAAAGGAAGAAAGGAAGAAAGAAGGAAGGAAGGAAGGAAGGAAGGAAGGAAGGAAGGAAGGAAGGAAGGAAGGAAGGAAGGAAGGAAG
>NC_045446.1:79771038-80005171 GCF_002776525.5 Piliocolobus tephrosceles
AAGGAAGGAAGGAAGGAAGGAAGGAAGGAAGGAAGGAAGGAAGGAAGAAAATAGATGTAACGCTCTGACAAAGGCTTCCAAGAGGCTGCAACTCCCAAGTCACTAAGAGGAGAGATGAATTGGTAGCCATGCTTCCATTAACTGCATTTCCAGATTTTCTAGTGTAGAGTGGAAAACCTAATACTTGTCTTCACTTTTATTGTTATTTTAGAAGATAATTAATTGTGGATTAACTCTTATAAATTATTATAGTTTAAATATTCATTATTTCAGAATGTGACAATGTTCTCTCTAATCATCTGAATTGACTATGGGAAAAATTTTCTAAATTAAAAATAATAGATATTATTTATAATTAATGTTTTGAAAGGATGAGTTTTGATATTAAAGTTAAAAGGACAAATTTAATGATTGATAATTTTAGGAGTTGATAGTCCACTCTGATTAATCAATCTTGATAAAACCTACTTCATTTATAATTGTGTGAGCAAACTTCATAGGTGAGTTTGGAGGCATGGAGTATAAAATAATAGCATAGATACTAAGTGTCTTTCATATATTATCATCATGGAATCTTTGAGAGAGAATGACAGAGACAGAACGAGATTAAGAATGTTTTTAAGAATGAGATTAAGATATAAGAATCAGCTTATATAAGTGACTGAGAAATCATCTCAGCTTTTACCCTCTACCCAGTCTTTAAGCTTGCTAAGTAACTGGGAATGATTGAGAGCATGGCTTGTTTAACAAAAATACCATGAGGGCTCTCATCTCATTTTCTCATTTGAATCACAGTGGTTGTTCATATCCATAAGTTTCATACCCGTGGATTCAACTAATCTCAGAAAAAAATATTTACAGGAAGAAAAAAGCAGCTGTACTGAATAACAACATATCCTTTTTTGTTTGTTTTTTTTTGTTTTTTGTTTTTTGTTTGTTTGTTTGAGACAGAGTCTCATTCTATTACCCATGCTGGAGTGAAGTGGCATCATCTCCACTCACTACGACCTCTACCTCCTGGGTTCAGGCAATTTTCCTGCGTCAGCCTCCTGAATAGCTGGGACTACAGGCACGTGCCACCAAGCCTGGTTAATTTCTTGCATTTTTAGTAGAAACGGGGTATCACCATGTTAGCCAGGATGATCTCGGTCTCCTGACCTTATGATCTTTCCATCTTGGGATTACAGGGATGAGCAACCGCGCTCTGCCAAACATGTACATATTTTTAACAATCTTCTTGCTGTTCCTAAACAGTATGGCATTACAAGTAGTTATACAGCATTTCCATTGTATTAGGCATTCAAAGTAATCTAGACATAAAGTATTCAGGAGGATAGGTTTAGTTTACATACAAATCCCACATCATTTATTAATAAGAACCTGGAACATCTTAGGATCTTGGTATATCAGGGAGTCCTGGACCCAATCTTCAATGGCTATTGAGGGAAAACTTTATAAATGCGGCCTGTTTGCATTTACTATGTCTCAGTTTGTACTGGAGCTAACTTATTAGACATATTGGACAGACCTCAAGTAGACAAGGAAAAAAATCCACTGGCCTTTTTTCCCTTTCCATTGGGCAAATAAAAATAAGAAAAAGAAATTCTCACCTTTTTTTAAATTTTCAGAGATATGGATTCAGACACCCTGCAAGCCTTCCAGAATGAGCTCATTTGCTCCATTTGCATGAACTTCTTCATAGACCCGGTCACCATTGACTGTGGGCATAGCTTTTGCAGGCCCTGCCTCTGCCTCTCTTGGGAAGAAGGCAGAGCACCAATGCGCTGCCCTGAGTGCAGAGAAATCTCAGCGAAGCCCGACTTCAACACCAATGTTACACTGAAAAAGCTGGCTTCCCTAGCCAGACAGACCAGACCTCAGAACATCAACAACTCACACCATGAGGAGACTAAGGAGCTCTTCTGCCAGGTTGACAAGCAATTGCTCTGTGGGCCCTGCTCTGAGTCACCAGAGCACATGGCTCACAGCCACAGTCCAATAGGATGGGCTGCTGAGGAATGCAGGGTATGTGATGCCTCTAAGGCAGTTTGATACGTATAGAGTCCCAAATAAGAATGATGAGGGCCTGTGACAATGATAGTGATGAGAATGCAGATGGTGGAGGTGGTGATTATTCCATGTCAATCGTAACACATAAATGTGTCCTTTCAATGTTGCTGACTAATTTGGCACTCTAATCATAGCTGTGTTGAGACTTCACTAAAGGAGGTTTCCTTAAAAACATTGTTCGAACGTATAGAATGGAGCTGTGGAACAGGTGACTAGCACCAAGAACACTTTTCAAAGTCATGTTATATAAAGCCAGTTTCTCAGAAAATTGATGATATTATCTGAAGGGTCCCTTAAAACTCTCTATTATATTTCTATGACTTTTCACATCCAAATTATTAGAACCAAATTTGTTTAACATGGTAAAATCTGACCACTCCACTCTAACTTGAATTTATGTTTCTTTCAATTACAGCCTTTTTATGTAATTGATAAGGGAATGAAATCTAGTATACTGTCTTCATTATTACTAAGCTTCTTGCTTCTTTTGCAGGAGAAACTTATAAAGGAAATGGACTATGTATGGAAAATCAATAAAGAGACACAAAGTAATCTAAATCAGGAAACCAGCAAATTTCATTCGTTAGTGGTAAGAATGAAAGTATTTCCTTTATTTTCATGCAAATAAACACAATGTTGGCTTATACTTTTTAGCTAAATTCAAACTACCAGTTAAAAGATAGTGATTTCATCCCAAGAAAATGTAGTGATTTCAATTGATATAATAGGAATCGCAAAGAGAGCAGCCCACACAAGCTAGCCAAATTATTTCTAGTATATGGGATAAATAACATGGTATGCATTCTAGTCAAATTTGAAGGTTGGTATAAACCTTTTCAGACACTGGAGATGAGACAACATTTCACTAAGACTGGGTGTGAGGAAGAGGACAGAAGTAGAAGAGTATATAGAGTAAAACTATAGTAAAAGCAAAAAAGAAAAAAAAGCATAATATGTTGTATGGCTAAATGTTCTTTAACATTTAGGCAAATCAGATACGGAAAAATCCTAAAAGAGAAAAAAATAGAGGAAATAATTGACTCAGTAAGAACTGTAAAGAAGCATCACAGTGACAGAAACCAGAAATCTTTATATAGGTTTTGATTTAAAAAGGGAGAGAGAATGAGAATATTGAAAAAGATGGACAGAAAAAAAACACCAAATATTCAAGTCTCTTTGCAAGAGTGAGGCAGAAAGTTTACAAATTGCTTGATTACACCCAGCATATAATTATATGAAGTTTTCTACTGAGAGTGAGAACATGTAATTCTTTAATCCAAACATCTCCGCAGGACTATGTGTCATTAAGGAAGGTGATAATCACTATTCAATATCAAAAGATGCATATATTTCTCGATGAGGAGGAGCAACTGCATCTGCAGGCACTGGAAAGAGAAGCAAAAGAGCTTTCCCAACAACTACAAGACAGTCAAGTGAGAATGACCCAACATTTAGAAAGGATGAAAGACACGTACAGAGAGCTGTGGGAGATGTGCCACATGCCTGACATGGAGCTGCTCCAGGTGAGGAGGGAGGGTCCATCTTCAGAGACAGGAAATCCTTGTTGGACATTGCTGCCAGGACATGCAAATGTCACCTGAATATGTCACTGCTCTAAGCTAAGTGACACATGCTGTCTAACCCCCACCATTACATTACATTTGTCCAGTCACTTATTTACTGGATACTTTGGTAATCTTTGGGAAATTATTACCATTTTAGCAGATCACATATAACAAGATTCTCTTCAATATAATTTGGAGTAATATCCACACAAAGAGATCATCTAAAATCATTAGAAGTTGAGGCTAGGGGAAGGTTACTAATACTCCATTTATATGCCCTAGTTCCTCCTCACTCTCTGATGTCCCATACAACAGCGATTTGCTGAAGACGTTGAGGGTTTTCCCCTTGTCTGGGCGAGGTTTATGAAGGTTGCTCATCAATGTCCGTGTACTCTGTTTCTCATATGGTTCTGCTTTGTTTTAATAGTTGTCATGTGTGGTCAGACCTTTCCTTGGAAATAAGATTAGGAAATTAATGACACTGGAAACCTAGATATCTTTGCTTTACTCCACCATCTCTTGCTCAGCTCCTTTCTTCTTCATGCCCACTAATGATGCTTTTCATTATTTAGTTGATGTTCTGTTATTAACGTAGCCTAGAATGATTCCTTAGAGGGAAATAAAAAGATTCACATTTTTAAAACAGTAAAACAGAAAGAAACAAGAATATGAGAAAAGATGCAGAAGGAAAAATCTCTCATAATTAACATTATCTTTTATTTTTTGCAGGATGTGAGAAATGTATCGGCAAGGTGAGTTTACACTAAAAAAATGCTATTTCTGAAAAGTTCATTCTCTTGTGAATGAAGCGGTTGTATACATTTTGAGGTACTAATATCATTCTGAGTGGCTATCTCCATTTTTGTTTCAAAAGAGAGCCTGAGGTCTTCTTCTCTTTGGTCTGGAAAGTTTTCATCTTAAAATTTGTATGAATTCAAATATACGTAAAAACAATTTGCCATTCTGAAGTTTGTTCTTCCCAGTCCATCCATCCTGTCCAGCCCTACCCCACAGATCTTAATACAAAATTTCTCTGAGTAATCATAGAGGTGTCTTCTACTGTAGAGGGGTGGGAGGTTAAAAAAAAAAAAAAAAAAAAAAAAAAAAAGACAGCGGGAGGAGATTCCCTCAGGGTGGGCTGAGGAGGAAGGTTTTGTTCCTAAAAGCATCAATGACCTGGACCTGCTCCATCACAATATACCCAGTTCTAGGAAAGACCTCAGGAAAATGGTTGCCTCAGGACCCTCAGCAGCAGGGTTCTCAGGCTGGAATTAGACTCCTTTGTTTTGCTCAAAAGATTAAAGTTTTTTATCTCAGTGCGTATTCTATGTTAGACACTGACTAGCATTAGTGACAGTTACAGGCTGAGGTCCCAAAGATTTTTGTCTGAGATTTTTGCTCTCTGAAATATTTCCAGGATTTTTGCATACCCTCAGGGGGTGTGATGGGCAGAGGGACACAATGTCTTTTAATGACTTTAGAGGTTGTATAATGTCTGAAAACAACATATCTGGGGAAATTGGGTTTTTACGCAATGAAATTCAGAAAAAGTAACATTTGTATGGCCCCTAGAATGTGGAATAAAATGTGCATGCAGTTAACCAAAACTGGCAGAATTCTGAGGAAACATCTTATATGAAAATATGATATCTTTGTATGACTGTGTAATTAGCTCTGGGCCTGGAAATATAACTGAGATCGTTTTTTTGCAGGGCTGATTTGGCACAGATGCAAAAGCCCCAGCCAGTGAACCCGGAGCTCACTTTGTGGCGCATAACTGGAGTCCTAGACATGCTCAGCAACTTCAGAGGTAAGGGCCAGCTTGCTTGGCAGTCCAGCCTCAAATCATTTCCTTATTGGATCCCTTGGTTGAGGCTTTTCCCATTTAAATTTTATAATTTTTGACATTTAGGTAATACATAGTTTTCCAAAACATGTGCATCTTCTCCACCTGCATAGTAATACTACAAAGAGCAAAACTCAATTTCCTGACTTAGAGTTTGATGGAAACATAAAGCAATGTACATACTTTGTCTGCAGAAAAAGAGGACAAAGAGTATTCAGGTCATGTAGTTATGGGGACACTAGTTGTCACGGTGGCATCAGTATTTCGTGTTTATTCAATTTCATTCAATTTTGAGGTTTAGATTTGGCATAATGTTTTTTAATTGGTTCTATTCTATGTGCATTTACATGCATTCTACAAGTAACCTTTATTATTTATAAAATCAGGGCATTTTGATAAAAAAATGACTAAAATATCCATGATCAGGACAATTTTAATGCCATCAGATACGTAACAACTGAAAGGGGAGAGATCTGTGAACATGGCCTAAGCATGTTAGCTCCATTCAAGAGAGCAGGTCTAGGTAGCAGAGGGCAGGAACCCAGAGTAGATTGAATCAGGAGCTAAAGAGATATTGTAAAGCCAGAGTATTCCTTTCAGAAACTTATAAACTTTACCCGTGTTAATTTCTACCAAATTTTTGAGGTTTGAGATTATAACAGGCATAACTTGCATTCCAATAAATACTCACATCACGGCAAAGTGATGTCTACCTGTTGATGATCTTAAAGACAAGAAGATTTTTCTATTAAAGAAAAAAAATATTTTAGATATGTCCCGAAAGAAACTGTGCAGAGGTAGACATTAAATCATTACTTTGCCCAGTGATGTGTTCACATTTTTTCTCTATTATTTAAGGAATGTTACATAATTGTATGTGCTGTAGAGTTGTAATGACATTTCATCTTCATGGATGCATGGCACTGAACTCTCTTGGCTTCCTTTTTTCTGTATTTTCTTGGAAGAAAAGCAAATGAAGTGAACAATTGGGTCACAGAGCCTCTGTCCCTCATAGCACTCACTAATATAATATTTTTTCCTTGTCAGTGGATAATGCTCTGAACACGGAAATGACTCCTTGCTACATAAGCCTTTCTGAGGATGTGAGACATGTGATATTTGAAGATGACCATCACAGTGCGCCCATGGATCCCCAGGGAGTGGAGAGCTTTGCTGTGTGGGGAGCGCAAGCATTCACCTCCGGCAGGCAGTACTGGGAAGTGGATGTGACCCACTCCTCCACCTGGATTCTGGGAGTCTGTCAAGATTCCAGGACAGCAGATACCAATATCGTTATTGATTCTGATGAAACATTTTTGTTAATTTCCTCAAAGAGGAGCAATCACTATAGTCTCTCCACCAACTCTCCACCTTTAATTCAGCATGTGCAAAGGCCTCTGGGTCGGGTTGGGGTGTTTCTGGATTATGATAATGGATCTGTGAGTTTTTTTGACGTTTCTAAAGGTTCTCTTATCTATGGTTTTCCTCCTTCCTCCTTCTCTTCCCCTCTGAGGCCTTTCTTTTGCTTTGGTTGTACATGAAAATTTGGTTTCATGATGATTTATTGTGACCCCCCATATATGATGCAAATAGTGTGCTGAGAACCAATATGTGAGAGCCTGTGAGCTCATTGTAACTTCATGGAATGTAATTACTTGATGGTTATACATGGGATAAACACCTTGAACGTGCACGTTTGTTAATTAAGTTATTTTAATTAATAAATTATTGTGAAATCTTTACTAGAACATCAATAATGGCTTTTCTTGTACAAGTTTTGTTGAGATTCATTCACTTACCCTGAAAGTCATGTTCTAATGTATTTAATTCAGAGAATTTAGTATATTACACTTGTGCAGCCATCAGAACTCTCTACTGCCTGGACACTTTCATCACTTCCAGAAGTATCCCAATACCCATTAACATTTATTCTCCATTCACCCTCCCCCATGCCTTCGTAATACGTAATCTACTTTTTATGTTTTTGCATTCAGGTAAATAAAATCATATAAGTTCTTTTTAAATCTGATTTCTTTTTCAGCGATTATGTTTTCAGCTTGTACACACTATAAATCCTTTGTCTTACTTGTATATTTGAACCAGGTTGGGGTAGAAAAATGAAGTGGTGGATATCTTATCTTACAAAGAATAAAGAAGAGTGCTTATTTTCTTTTTAAGTCTGACCAAGTTAAGTTGACCTCACAGACTTTACTATTTCTCAACATCCTAGTTATTAATCACATTTCAGCTCATACAACAGTTTCTCAGTGCTGGGTTGTTCTGCTATTACATCTTCTCTGAGTATATTATATCAGATTATAATATTCAGAAAACTCTTATTCTTAATACTACCAGATTGAAAATTCCAAGGGGGTAATGGCACTATTTGTCTTCTTTGCTAATATATTACCATTATCCAATGCAATTTTTAGAATAGATTACACAATAAATAAAATGAATAAATGGATAAGTAGAGGAGCTATGTAATACTGTTCTAACATTAAGAAACTTTTCCAAAATATAAGTAACAAAATAGGATAGAACATACTAATGAATACCTATCAAAAGATAAGAAATAAATTGATTTTCAGATTCATATCAAAGATAATACTGTTATGTTAGGGTTTAAAATAATTGTAGCATAATTTTTATAGGGTTGATTTCAATTGTCTTAGGTTTTTTAATATAAACCATTGAAAGAGGAAGGTTCCTATATAAGATGATGGGGAACAGGAACAGGACTTAGAATAATGGAGACTGTCCTGATTTTAACTGACGTATACGTTTAATTACTTACTAAGCACAAAGTGGTATAAATATTCTTATGCAGTAGAAAGAACAACATTAGTTTAAATTTTAAATAGGAATCCAGATGATACAGAACGGAAAATTCTATAGTAGAATGTGAAAGCTACGTCTCCTAAGGCACCAGCTTACCTGCTTTAACAAAGACCACAAATTTGAAATGATTCAGAAGGTGCATTGCTCTCACATGTTTGTACCAATATAGGAGTTGGTCAAGAAGAAGACTAACATCTTCAGCAAGTGAATTTTTTCTCTGTGTCCAGAAAACTCCCATTTATTGCCATTACCCATGCAGCAGGAAAGTTAAAAGAAAAGCAGGAGGGACAAGAGTATTCGGCTATAAGGAAATCACCTGGTGTTCTTCACAATGCTTTTATTCTCATCCTATAGGTTCAAAATTAGGCAGATGGTACACCAAGTTGTAAGATATATCTGGTAATGCTGTTTACATTCAAAACAATATTTATTCTCATCATTTGAATCAGAAAACAAATTAAATGACTGGCACAACAGAAAATAACCCAAGAGATTTGTTCAATGAAACAAAGCAGAACCTCAACCAAAGAGACAAGGTGCTGCTTAACGTTATCATCAGTCCTTAGTATTCCAGAGTGAGTAAACCCTGCTTTTTACCACTGTCAAAGTGTCCAGCGTTGTCCTTTTCAGAGACTGGCTAGCTGAGGGTTATGTGGCAAGAAACATCTTACTTGTATTTTAGTCCCTTAAATGAATGACTTAGATAGGAATGATTCTCCAAATTTTGAAAATACTTATCAGGAATGTTCTCTTATTCCTTCAGTCTATACCATATAGGCTTTATAATAATCTCTCTCTCTTCTGCCTCCACATGTTTATTGCAGAACATTAGGGATTAGCAGAGGGAAAGCTTCTCACCAGCATCTTTTGGACTCGCTGCTTTTTCCCAAGTGATCTTAGATGATAAAATTATTCACTTTAGGGTTCCAACCCAGCACACCTTTTTGATTTTCACCTATGTTTTGTGAGCTTTTCTGTTGATGCTAAAACTCTATGCAATAGTCAATGCCTCATAATTTAATTACATTAGTTGTTCCTAGTTTTCAAGAAAAATTTATTCCTGACATTCTTCTAATTTACCTCAGATTCACTTTTGCAGAAAGACAGAATTAGCTACCTTACGATCATTTAGTATTTGACTCTGATTTTGGAAGATGAAAAAGTGTTTGTGTCTATTTAGCATACTTTCTTAGCCATTTAACCAAGATAATCATATTCTATTGATTCTCCTAGAGATACTTTAGTTATTTATTCTCTTCTTCTGTCAGAATTTATGTTAGACTGTCACCAAGAATTACTTACAATTGAAATAAATCAAAGAGAGACCATTAAGAACATTGTCAATCATTAATCCAGAAATCTTGAACTTCCTGAGTTTTTTATCCCTAAAAGAAGTTATTTACCTGCAGGGCGCGGTGACTCACGCCTGTAAGCTCAGCACTTTGGGAAGCCGAGGCGGATGGATCACGAGGTCAGGAGATCGAGACCATCCTTGCCAACATGGTGAAACCCCATCTCTACTAAAAATGCAAAAAATATTAGCCCGGCGTGGTGGTGGGTGCCTGTAGTGCCAGCTAGTCAGGAGGCTGAGGCAGGAGAATGGTGTGAACCCAGGAGGCGGAGCTTGCAGTGAGCAGAGAGCACATCACTGCACTCCAGCCTGGGCCACAGAGCAAGACACCGTCTCAAAAAAAAAAAAAAAAAAAAAAGGTTATTTATCAATAGCCTGGGTACAGATATTTTTAATACAAGAATTTTAACTCTTTTATAGTACAAAAAAAATTGATAGAGAGGATAACTTGGAAAAAATAATCTAACAAAACATATTCTTGACTAGCACTCTATTTCTGTACTAAATGTAGGAGACATGTAAATGGCAGTTTTCTCCAGTGAAATAAGACAGAAACACAGAGAAAAATACTTCATGGCCCCACTCATATTTGAAATCTATTTTTAAAATTTCAATACATTAAAGAAGGTGGTTACATTGATGGGAAGAAATTAGGTAAATGAAGGACAAAATTTGTAAAGGCGCAGTAATGTAGAATAAATGAATCTGATGTACAACCTGTAGGTATATTCGATAATCTTGTATTGTTTTTGGGAAATATTCTGAGGGACTAGATTTTTGATGTTCTTATCATAAAAAAGAAGTACAGCTAAGTGATATGAGAGATTTGTTAATTTTCTTCATTATAGTAATCATTTCATTATATATATGTACCTCAAAACAACATATTGTGTACCTTGAAAAAAAAACAAATTAAAAAATAAAGGTAATTTTGTTATTGCACGTAAGCTGAAAATAAGGGAAGACTGGGTCAGTAATAACACTGCTTTGCTGACTTAAGAGAAGTCTAATCAAATATTTTTAGTTGGGAAGCTATCTGTATTAAAAAAAAAAAATTTGATCTTAGGCTGGTGACAGTGGCCATACTTATAATCCCAGTGCTTTGGGAGGCCAAGGCAGAAAAATCACTTGAGGCCAGAAGTTTAACCTCAGCCTGGGCAACATAGTAAGACCTTATCTCTACCAAAAATAAAAAGAAAATTAGCCTTGCATGGTGGTGTGCACCTGTTGTCCCAGCTACTCAGGAGGCTGAGTTGGGAGGATTGCTTGAGTCCACGAGTATAAGACTGCAGTGAGTTCTGATTGTGCTATTGCACTCCAGCCTGGGTGACAGAGTGAGAATTTGTCTCAAAAACAGCAACTCATTATTTTATGTAGCCATTTTACCTGAAAGGTGTAATTCTTTCTTCTACAATTAATAAATCTGCATATTCTAGGCCAGCTATATGAGGTAGAGCTAGGGCTTCTCTGGGGACGCAGAAGCCAGAAACAGGGAGCTTGGCGTGCGCGACTGGCTCTCCCTGAAGGTGCCCTGGACCCCCGCCCACGCCTCCCGCAGCCTGCATGGTGCTGCTGGCTGGGACCCGGCCGCAGGGTGGCAAGGTGCTCTGCATGCCGTCCCCACCCCTAGGCGCACAGGTCGAGGAGGACTTTGCTTACTACAAAGAGTTCCAGGACATCTCCAGTCTGCCTGACACCCACCCGCAGCATCGCCTCTGACGACAATTTTTTTTTTTTTTTTTTTTTTGAGGGAGTCTTGCTCTGTCACCCAGTCTGGAGTGCAGTGGCATGATCTCTGCTCACTGCAAGCTCCGCCTGCTGGGTTCATGCCATTCTCCTGCCTTAGCCACCCGAATAGCTGGAACTACAGGTGCCCGCCACCACGCTTGGCTAATTTTTTGTATTTTTAGTAGAGACGGGGTTTCACTGTGTTAGCCAGGATGATCGCCTGACCTCGTGATCCACCCGTTTTGGCCTCCCAAAGTTCTGGGATTACAGGAGTGAGCCACTGCCCCCAGCAGGACAATTCTTTCTACCCTTTCCAGGATGAGGAGGGGCACGGCATCGAGGGCGTGGAGAGGGTCCCGGAGGGCGTTCCGGAGGCGTGTGGCTGCTGTGGAGGCTGGTGCGGCGTGGGGTGAGCGTTGAGAAAGCGCAGGAGACTGACCACAATGGCTGGACCGGCCTTAATGTCGTCTGCTACCACGGCTTTGTGGATATACCCTGGTGGCCTTAGCTGAGTGCTCCCACACTGAGGTCAACTGGCAGGACAGGGAGGGGAATGCAGCCCTAATCATAGCTGCACAGGCAGGGGCTGCCCCTGGCCCCATGGGCACAGTTGCCTTAGACACTGCCTCTCAGTCTTGGGCTTCCTGCCTCAGCATCACCTGGGATGGTTCATTTGAGCTTTAACACAGATCTGGTGGAAACACAGGCTGCCAGGCCCTGCCCCTGGAGTCTTTCTTTGAATAGGCCTGGGGTAGGGCCCAAGATTGAGCAGAAGAACAGGTTTCCTGGTGAGGTTGATGCCGCTGGCCCAGGGATCCACGTTGAGGGCAGAGGGCTTTGAGGTTTTCATGCCTGATGACGGCCAGGAACCCTTCTCAGTAGGCATTGAAGACCCGCAGAGTCACAGATCCCAGGAGAGATGTCCTCAGAGGGACACAGAGGCATCACGGAATTAAAATGAAAACGAAGAAAGGAGCTGAGCATCTGTTTCATCACGTTCCTATGCTGTTTCACTAAAGCGGCTGTTCTGGCCCAGTCAGGGCACGCTATCATCACCAACTACTTGTTGAACTATGTCCCGGGTCTTGACCTTGACGGAGGGACGCGTTAGGGTTGAAAGCCGCCATGCCTGGTCGATCGCATCCCAGCCCTGAGCTAGCAGAGGCGGGTGTCCACCCGGGGCCCCCTTGGTGGGATGTCGCCAGAGGAGTGGCCACTTATAGGGCCGCCTCATGCAGAGGCTCCATGAGCGCCCCTGCCTGTAGTGGTTCAGGGAAAAGTACCAGCTTGAGCTGCCTCCGCTCCTCTAGAGGGCGCGGAAGCGGGAGGTCTCCAAGAACTGCCCAAAGAAGCTCAAGGACTGCGAGCTGTCCGCGCTGACGCCCCGCTCCGTGCGCGGCCTGGAGGACCTGGGCGCCCTGGACCACGTGGTCAGGATGAGCACCAGCCTCTAACAGCCCCGCCGTGGCCATCGCGTGCCAGACAGTGTGCCCCGAGAGCACTCTGTGCGTGCGGAAGAGGACGGCCTGGTGGTGCAGTAAATCCTGGCGGGGCAGGAAATTCTGGGGGCGCGGCGGGGAGTGGAGGAGGGCTCAGGAGCCGGAGGCAGGGAAGCAGAGGGCGCAGAGCAGCCTATGTGGCCCGGCCCAGCGGCTTTGGGCTCCCTGGAGGGCTCCCCAAGAGCCAGCCTCCCACCTGCCCCGCTGCCGGAGTCCTGGGGCTCCGCCACCCCCGCCCCGCGGAAGGCCAGCCTCTGCCCCTGCAGGGCTTTCAGCGGAGCAGCTTGTGGCCGGCGTGGTGGTGCCCCAGGTCAGCCTCAGCATGGCGCCGGCGCCCACCTTCCAGCCCCCAGAGGTAGGCGCTGAAGGGCAGCACAAAGGACAGCGGCCACCTGTGGATACCAAAGTGGCCTTACAAGGTGGCCAAGGAGGAGAAACGCGAAGCGGAGGAGGCCTAGAAGAAGCGCAAGGCCAAGGTGCAGGAGAAGCGCCCGCCGCCCTGTAAAAAGAGGACGTGAGAGTCCGCGGGTGCTTGATACGGGGTTCCAGGGCAGGGCGAGACCGCGGGGCTGGGCACCATGGCCGTTCCCGGGACCGCTGGGCCTCGTGCCTTTCCATGCTGTCTCTAGGATGTTCCCAGGAGGGGGCTGGGGGAGCCACATCGATTCGCCTGACACCAGCTACCCTACGAATCAGTACACCCAGTGGGCATGTTGCCTAAAAGGCTACCTTTAGAGAACCTCAATTAACTTTTTTTTTTTTTTAATCAATTTATTAGGATGGGCACGTGGCCCACGCCTGTAATCCCAGCCCTCTGGGAGGCCGAGGCTGGCGGATGACCTGAGGTGGGAGTTTGAGACTAGCCTGACCAAAATGGAGAAACCCCATCTCTACTAAAAATACAAAATTAGCCGAGAATGGTGGCACATGCCTGTAATCCCAACTACTCCGTAGGCTGAGTCAGGAGAGTCGCTTGAACCCGGAGGCAGAGGTGGCAGTGAGCCAAGATCGCGCCATTGCAATCTGGCCTGGGCAACAAGAGCCAAACTCCGTCTCAATTTAAAAAAACCAAAAAATCAGTTTATTGAAGGGTGTATTTTTAATCGTCATCCGATTTGCCAAGTTTTACAAGTGATAGGGCCCCATGTATCCAAGGCGTTTTAATACACTTGCCTGAAAACCTTTTATTTAAAATACTGTTTCTAGCAATAAATATTGATGATATCTGTAGGAGTTTACACAGAAATCATGTGATTCACTCCTTTTTGGCTATTTGCTTTGGTCTTTTCTTCTCATCGTGGGTGCACATACACACTGGATGTTTTTATTAATTAGATTAAGTGATGCCAGATGTTTCTATTTGATGGAGGGATTGACTCGTTCAGCCACTTGATCAAGTGAGACAGAGAGATCGGGTTTTATTGTATCTTTTTAAAAAGTATCCATACAGTCATATATTGGGGGAATGCATTTATCATCAAATTATAAAACAATGCAGAAATAACCATGTATAGATTGCTAGAATTAAACTCATTTTAAGCAAAGAGTTTTAGATAAACTGGATACAAAATCTTTAACATATTAAAAGTAGACATGTGATAAACATGTCATTTGACAAAATGGGGGAAATGTAATAAATGATTACCAGAAATACAAAATTAAGCCTTATATGCTTTTAAGTAAATGAAATCCAGGCATCCTTAAAATGTAAACAAGGATGCAGCAAGAGTAAGGAGCCCAGAATGATGCAAATTACAGGAATGGGGAGGAGGTGATGTTTAGAACAAGCAAAGAGAATGCAATGGGAAGCAAACTTGTTTTAGGAAACTTCTCTTGGAGTGGACCAGGCAGCCCTCTCTTCCAGACTCAGTTCCACAGAGTCCCTTATGTGTGTGTTTCTTTTATTTTTCCCTTGAGGACTGCCCTTGTTATTTAGTTCAACCTCATGCGGACCTCATGGAATTTCCAAGACGTGGGGCCTTGGCATTGTGGCACCTTCCTGCCACACATATATAATTCACAGCATTACCAAGTCCCCATGAGCCCTACCCTCACCTCTGTCAGCCGAGGACCCAGCCAGGCAGTGCCACATGGTCTCCCAGGCACGCTTCTCCAAGCTGCTTTCCCTGCTGCAAAAGTTCTCAAGGCACTGGTCTGGGCAGCTGAGCCCTGGGCTCGTCCTAAAGCTCCGTAGGTGACTACACTGTAGCCCACATGGAGAGCTGCAGCTCTAAAACAGGGATTTTGAGAGGCCTCAGTGGCCTTTAAGTGGTACTTCCAGGACACCCATCCTGAGCTCCCACAAAGGGCTCCACCTTCCCAAGAATGTCTAACTGTCATTGGAACAGCCAGGGTTAGGCAGCTTCTGCTAGGGTTGCCATGGCGTCTGACCCTCGGTGGGTTGCCAGACATTCCTTCCTGCTTCCGCCATGGGAAGTTGGCACTGGGAATGGTACGGAGCCCCCACTTCTACCCTAAGTCTTGGGTGTCTGCTGCTTCCAGGTCAAAACTGGACATTTCTAGTCCTGCCCAGCCACTACTGCACCACAACCCGTGCTCATAGTCTCCAGGGATGTGTAGAACAGCAATGACAGGACAGCAAACAACTGATGATTTCCCCAGGTCCCACGCTGTTCCAGAGTGGGCATGTCGGGGCCCTGCCCCCAATGTGTTCCACCCTTACCCAGGTGCACAGGGTACCATGGGACCAGCACAGGGCTTGTCCAGTAATGCTCTTGGTGTCCACAAAATAGTTCCAGAGATACCTGCATTTTGAAAAGTCTGCCCAGCCAGCAAGTGTGGGGCAGGACCTGGATTTTTTTGATAAATCCGAAGGCGAGCTGGCCACTTGCCTGATGAGTAGAAACGGCCTTTACCTGGCCAGTGTATGCAACTTGAGAGGAAATGACAGCTTCATGGGGGGCTCTGGGGGAACTGGGGAGCCTGACGTCCTGGGGAGCTTTGGTATGGCCTGAGTGGAAAGACCGGATTTTGAAAATCTGCCAGACCCAACTGAAAGAAGGGTCATCCCTGATTGGATCCCAGACTCTCTCTGGTCCCTCTGGACTCACTCTACACGTGGCCTGCCTGTGGGCAGCCCCTCCCTTTGGCCCCTGAGGCAGGTCCACGTAGCTTCTGCAGCTGTGCACCTGGCTGCTGGCCCAGCACTTCTCATTTTTGCCACCTGGAAGCAGATTTGCGAGTAGAGGAATTTTCCAAGGGAAAGAAGTGTTGCCAAGCCTCTGTCCTCGACCTGTGGGGGGCTTATGCTCTTGGGTTCTTATTCTCTTTGGAGTGGGCAGCAGAGGGGACAGGGGGGACTCCAGGCAGGCTCAGGGAGTGTGGGAGGCCAGGGAGAAAAGTCGAGATGATAGGGAACTGGAGCCACCTTGAGGGGGGTGTCCTGGGCTCAGTATCGGGTTGATCAGATGAGCCAGTTTATATTTAAGCAATATTATTATGTTCAATTCTTTTTGGTAAGGGGTTCCTCAGGGGAGTTGTGGTCATCTGGTCCCAGAGGTGCAGTGAAATGTCCCTCATCTTCCTGAGCCATTTGGAAGCCCTTTCCTCTAGCCCTAGGTACTGGTGACACAGGTTCCTTGGTCTCCGGTTGTGCACAGGGCTGGGGGGTGCAGGCTTCCTGTTACTTACCCACCCAGCACTACTGGGCATTGGGCATTCAGAGGTCTCACAGTTTCCTCTCCAAAATCCTGGTGTCCTTGGAGAACATTTATTATTTTTGTCTATTTTTGTTTCTCTGAACTGCTGCATTCACTCACTGAGGGCTCGCCCTCCCTGCACCCCTCATGTTGTTCAGGAAGGAGGGGAATGAGGGACATGGGCCCCCTCTCCTCTCCTGTCAGTTGTTACCACACTGTCACCCCTGGCTTTATCACTACGTTCTCCCACCCCTGTGGCCTCGTCTCTTCTTCCTCATTCACCCTTCCTTCCTTTGCCTGTTTTCTTCTCCCAGGTGGTTAAGTTATTTATCATCCCTGACACCACCTACCCTGAGGTCTAACAAGGACAGAAAAGCCGGCACCTCTGTGAGGCAATGTGGTGTTATCAGGGTGGGACCTCCAGGCCCCCAGAGTGACTGAACAGTACGCCTCCAACATCTGTGCTGATGTGTAAGAATTCCTATGCCGCCATGCCCTTCCCACCCCTTCCTCTTTGCTCAGATGGGAGACCAGGTTTCCCCTCCTGCAATGACAGCCCAGCCCCTGCTCTGCACAGGGAAGGGGCTCATGGTCCCTCCCTGCACCCTGATGTTTATTGACTGTAGATAGGGAATTTCAAGTTGACAGCTACGTGCTCAGGGATTTATATATAAATATAGTTAGAGGAAAAGCTAAAGTCTATTTTACACTTTTTAGTGTTTGTGTAAATTAAGCTTAAACTGGACAGAATAAATATTCCTCAGACAATGTCGATGCTACTGATTACAAGTGAGAAGGCTGGAGCTCGCCCCTTGGTGGAGAATTTCCTGGTGATTGGAGATTGGAGACTCTGGCAGCAGAAATGGCTTTGCGGTGGGTGTGAAGTCACTTCGGTCCCTCTGAGTGGCCTCTTGTGGACGTGAACACATGTATCGACACCAGTGAAATCCATCTCCACGTGCGTGGATGTGGCTGATGAGAATACAAATGATCCAGTCCTGGCTTTTCCCTCTAGAACCGGTTACTCCCAGTGTGACATTGGAGCATGTGAACTAAGAGTGATATTTTTTTCTAACTGCTTCTGTGAATAAAGTGTTCTACAGTCAGCCAGCACTAAACTCTCCAGAAAGGAGGAGGGAACAGCGTGGAGACATTCATCTAGAATTACCTCAGTGCGCAGAGGCTGTCCCTTGACTGCACTTGGAAAAAGCAGTGTGAACCATCCTGTGCCTCTTTCTTCTCAAGCTCCTCCCGACAGGCTCCTGGCAACACTAGAGATCTCAAGACTATGGAGATCAGAATTTCAGTAGCTTTGTCAGCTCAGCATTGACCACTCCTGAGACTTGAGGCTCCTCTTTGAGCAGGAGACAGGCAGTTCGCAATGTTGGTTGAAAAATAGGATTTATGAATGCGGGAGGCCCATGCTGGACCCCTCTGCCTGCTTCTCTCCCTGCTGTCAGCAGTAACCAGGTCCCTGGTGTGGAGGCGAGAATCCCCTGGGGTAGGGCCAGACCCCAGGCCTGAAAAAGATGCAACGCTTGCAGGCTGTCAGGAAGCATCGTGGGTAACAAGTGAATATGATGAAATGCATCCCAGAGAGGAAATGAAGGGACCCTCACTAAGAAGTGGGTCTGACTGGCAGGTCTCTGGCAGCCCACTGGCAAGAGCACTACATCCCCTGCAGCCCCGCCATTCGCACTACATGATGCGGGAAGGCTGTCTGTTCATCCTTACTCTGGGGACCCAAGCCTGCTCTGAGGAGTGAGTCACAGCCCTGGTGTGTGCCTTGCATTACTCTTTCCACAGGTGTCCCCGGAGACTCAAGCTTGCTCATTTCTGTCCTGACACAGCTCGCTGTCCCTGCAGTGGACAGAGTCCCCCTGTTCTGTGCCAGCTCCTAGACATCATTAGTCTTTCATGTGATAAAGTGTGAGCACTTTTCCCTTTTACAGTATTTGGGGAAATTCTAACACACTGCCCAGGGATTTGCGCAGGTCCCTGCAGCTCCCACAGTGGATAATTCTATGGATTCTGCACCAGGCAGTCAGCTCTCCCCCTTGGAAGCCCATGGGAACCCTGTTTCTGCAAGCCTGGTCCTTTGTTTCTACCCAAGTCTCATTTGGTCAGCACCTGCCGGGAACTGCCTGGAGGGCCATGGTGTGGGGAAGGACAGGTGGAACCCTGACCACAACAGATCCTTCTAAAACAACAAAGTCACATTGATGATGACAACCGCAGTGGGGTGAATGCCATCGGAGTGAGCATGCTGGGAGCTGCCAAGGGCTTACCGCAAAAGCAGTTCTTCTCAAGGCGCCCTCATCCAACAAGAATAACAACTTTCTAAAGAAGTCATTTTTTCTTTCTCTCTCTCTCTCTACAGGATTTGGGAGACATCGTGGCAAGGTATGTTTTTGGCCATCTGCAAGATGGAGCACAAAGCGTGCTATGAAAACATAAGCTGTTTCCAACAAAGTGAAAACATGATTTACTAACACCATAATGTGTCAGTGTGATTGTGTGTGTATGTGTGTGTACTCATGTGTTTGTGTGGTATGTTGAGTATTACCTATGCCTTTTATCAGACAATATTCTGAAGTACGAATTAACTCTAATTAGTTAGAGATATTCTCAAATCACCAAGCACAATGAATTAATAAAAAAAAATTTGTAGTAGCTCCTTCACTTCTTTAAAGCGTTGTCTAAACTCCCAGAATTATAAAAACAAAAAGCAAGAAAGATTCAAATGTTTTGCTGAAATGGGTCAGACTGGGAGGTGTCTAGTTGGCATACAAGTCCTTTCAAATGTGTCTCAGTAAATTATAGAAATTAAGCTTCTCTGACCTACACCTCATAACCTCTTAATCCATTCTTGCTCAATATTCTTAACTCTGCATCTAAGCTTGTCTTCATATTACTCTATTTGGATGTAGTTACACAATGATAAGTTCATTAACTAATGAATTAATAACATGGATTTAACATTCATTGAGCCCTCTCTATGTATCAAACACTGTTCTAATATTTGCTGGCATCTACAAAATTTTCCACAGATGTTAAAATACTTCAGGATATACAGTGTGAAACCATTTGTTGTATTTGTTATTTAGGTTAAAATATAGCATACACACTGCTAGAATTTTGATAACAGTCTGAAGCACAGAGATGGTAAGATCACATAGAAGTCGGGAAACTCCAGCTTAACAGGCTACTATTAGCACTGCATCTCATCATTCATACAACATTCAGCACCATAAGTAGTATGGGTGAATGTCAGTATTGGACTTAAATTACAGGTCTCTTATCTGGATGGATTCTGAGTGGTAAAATTAAATATGTTTCTAAGCTAAAGTATTTTAGAGATATCTTTTATCTTTGGAAGAATTAAGAATCCTGTGGGGCCTGTAATTTTCACCCTTACAGATAATGCTCTAGCTAAATTTTTAATTGTTCTTGTGTCCATCATGAACCAGGAAGAACTCTGGATGCCTGATGTTGGCTATAAAGTAAGTAGAATTCTGCCTCAGTAATCTCGGCAAGGTTATGTTTGAAAAACTTAAAAGTTCATGGAATGGAACATTCTGAAACCTACAAAACGATTTGGATGAGTTATTTTTCTTGTAAACATGAGTAAATGTTTAGTTAATAAAATGTGGTTTATGTAGCCAGATTTAGTTTAGGACTTGTGTTTGTTATAAGGTAGCATTGAGTTTAAACAAGGGGTGCAGAGAAAAACTAAAACTCATTCACCTTAAATTTCTTCGACAGCTACCAAAAATCTTAGCTTCTGCAAAACCAAACTTACTCACATCTTTTCATAAAGGACAGATTAGCCCTAAATCAAATTGACAGATGATACAAATTATTGGAAAGCATTCGTATAACCTGAGAATCTTCATTCCATCAAAATATGAAGAAATCTAATATGCATAATAACTTGGAGTTCTGTAATATAAGTTAAAAAATGCATTTTTTATTCCTAGATGAAGAAGATGAAGACGAAACAGTATACAGGGTAAGCACCACTAATCAAAAAATCTCAAATCCAAAGTTCTCTAGAATCCAAAACTTTTTGAGCTCTGACATGTCACAAAATGTGAAATATTCCACACATGGCTTCATGTGAAAAATGGCAGTCAGAAACATATCCCTAGTAAACAAAAGAATCTTCCAAGCTCTTAAGCTGCAACATATCTGTGTCCACCTAGATTTCCCCAAGCAAGCACACTCAAAAAGGGTAATAAAATGATATGTGCACACAAATGTTGTTTTATGAACACAATTATTTAAAATATTGTCTAAAATTATTGTCAGCCTATCTGCATAAGTGTATATGAAACATAAATGAATTTTGTGTTTAGACCTAGGTCAATTCCCAGGATATCTTACTATGTATATGCAAATATTCCACAATCCAAAAATATCCAAAAACTGAAACCCTTCCATTCCCAACATTGTGGACAATGGATATTTAACCTGGATTACATAGCTTTATAGTGCATGTATTAAAAAATATGATTAAAGTCTATTGATAAAATTATGAAAATATCAGTTTAAGCTGAATCCTGTTATTCTGTATATCAGAAGAGGACACACAGGGTTTATGTCCCACCATCTCCAAGGAGAATATGACAGGTATAAGGAATAAATAGCTGAATATAAGTATTCATAATTCTGAATTTATTTTGATTAATTGTTTCACTTATGCTAATTTCTACTGTCCTGAGACATTTCCTATGTTTGACCGAAGGAGTAACCTGTAGATGCTGGTGCTAAATCCAAGATTTTATCATTGTAAATATGTTTATTTACATTTATATCTTTTGTACTATTCTGTAAACTTCAAACTGCAGCATTGCGGTAAATTCGTAAGTTTTCAAAAAATTCCTCCCACTCCTGCTCTTCCTCCTCTCTTCTTGTTTTCTTCTTTTTGTTAGAAGCACAAGTCACGTAGCTTTGCTGACTGATGTTTGGGATGCTGAGAGCAGAAAGTAGAGCCACAGGAAGGAAGATGGAGAGAAGAGCTGAGGGCTCTCAATGCAGGTCACCTGCCAAAACGCTGAGAAATACAACGTATTAAAATCCTGAAGTTACATGATTCAATCATTGTGAAACAAAGAAACAGGAAAGAAGGTTTTTTATCTGCTGCATGTGGCATATGTACTATTTGAAGCATAGACAGAAATACTTGAGGCTAGAATTCATATTTTCCTGCTGTTGTCCAGTGAAGATTTTAGAACCCTTTCCTAGTACTAGAATTGCTGGGTCAGAGGCAAACTTCTGTGTAAGGATTTTCATGCATTTTCCCAATAACATTCTCCATGAAATTAGTACCAACATATCAAATGGTTGTTGATGGTACCTATTTTACACTGTCAGAATATTTGATAGTATCATGTATTAATTCTGTCCAATTTTAGATTTTAGTAATGATAGCTCACTTATGACAACAGCTTGTCATTGAAACTTGGGAATTACCTGTTTTCAAATGTGGAGGATGGTACATCAGTCATGATTATGGGAATATTGATCATATATTCTAAATGTTAGACACACATTACATTACAAATTGCTTGGTAATCATATAATTGTTTGTCTATGTGTATATAATCACTTTTCTCAAAATTTCCTATTAGTGGGTGTCTGTCGCCCAATCTGGAGTGCAGTGGCACGATCTCTGCTCACTGCAACCTCCGCCTATCGGTTTCAAGCAATTCTTCTGCCTCAGGTTCCTGAGTAGCTGGGATTGCAGGAGTGTACCACCAATGCATTTTTGTATTTTTAGTAGAGACGGGATTTCACCATGTTGGCCAGGCTGGTCTCAAACTCCTGACCTCAGGTGGTCTGCCTTCCTTGGCCTCCCAAAGTGCTGGGATTACAGGCGTGAGCCTCTGTTTCTGGCCTTATTTACATAAACATATCTAGTGTTCTCTAGTGAAAAAATACAGCTGGAAGAAAGAAGGGAAGGAATATGAAGGAGAGAGAAACAATGAATTTGAGAGAAAATGCTATGTAGACTAAAATAGAATGCTGCAGATACCAAGATAAAGTGGTTAAGATGTGTGTTACGGAGCAGAAATGGCAGAAAATACCACAGTAAAGAGATTTACAGTTGGATTCTTAGGTCTGTCTTTTACTCTGTCAATGTTGTGGCTTCTAAACACGTCAGTGCTCTCCTTTGATCCATGTGCTAATTAACAGCCAACACTCTGTCCCCTCTCCCCGATTCTCTCGTCATTTTTAACCCAATCTATTTCTAATCCAGGTAGTCACTGTAACAAATGTAATCATCTAATAATTTTAAACATATTTTTGATGAACTATTGAATATACCTAATTCTCCACAAAAATACTGTTTGAGAGGAAAATTTGATGGTATTTATAATCATGTAAGTGCATCCACACATGCAGACATATACATATGTAATATATGTATATATTTAAGTATCTGAGTTAATTACATTAATTATAGTGGCTACCTGGATTAGGATTACACTGAGCTTTGCTGATGAAAGAATTTGGAATGTTGTTTGGTTACCCTGTAAAACCTATATGAATATATTAACTCTGTAATGTTATTACTGCAGAAACTCCCTTAGATGTAATCAAGGATGATTGCATAGGGATGCATACTGTTGCACACTTTCCAATCATGAAAGAGAGAAAAATAAATATATTGTAAAGTGGAAATTGTTTAGAAAACTAGAATGCCTTTTACTAAACCCTTTAAAAACAAACCATCTGTATGTATTAATATATTGATACTAACAGATTTTCCTTTATCTCTTATGTGATTATAATTCCTACTTTTCACTAGTATTTTTATTATGGACAGACATAGTATTTTATTATGGATAGACATAGAAACAAAATTCTCTCTACACAGGGTATAAAATCAATATATAATTTTAAATATAATATATAAAATATAGATTATATAAAATATAAATATATAAATATTATAATATAAAATATATATAATATAGGGACTCGATTAGTTTCTGCTAGTGTGGAGACAAGTCATATCATGGCGAGGGGCCATGATGGTAGGAGCAGTCAAAGGAATTCTTGCATTGTGATGAGTGCATATAAGTTAAATGAGCCTCTTATCAGTAGAATTGATAGCAGGATAATGGCTAGGGTTACTTCCTGTGAACTTGTTTGGCCTACAACTTGTAACGTGCCAGTTAGTGCATACTTTGAATTTGAATGCTCATCCTCATCATACAATAGAGTTGATGGCTAGGCTTGATATGGTTAGTAAAAATAGGAGGCCTATATTCAAATTAATTAGAGGATCTGCTAGAGGGAGGGGAGTTCACAATAGGAGAGAGATAGAAAAGGCCAGGTTTGGAGCAATAATATAAAGGGTAATAGTAGATATTGAGGGTCATAAGAGTTCTTTGATGAAAAGTTTTATTGCATCAGCGAATGGTTGAAGCAGTCCATAAGGGCTTACAATGTTAGGCCCTTTGCGTAGTTGTATGTAGCCTGAGTTTTCGCTCAATGAGTGTAAGGAATGCTATGACGATTAGAGTGGGAAAAATAAGTAGGAGAAGATTAATTATGGGCATATTGTCAAGAAGAGGAATTGAACCTCTGATTATAAAGTTTTAAGTTTTATGCAATTGCCAGGCTCTGTCATCTTTACAAACCGTGTTCTTGGGTAAGGTATATAATGATTTGTTAAATTGAGATAACGTCATTTGTGAGGCAAGGGCACTTTATGAGTGGGCCCTATTTCTCTTGTCCTTTCATTCTGGGAGAAATCTTAAATAGAAACAGACTTGGATTGCTCTGATCTGAACTCAGATCACCTAGGACTTTAATCGTTGAACAAACGAACTCTTCATAGCAGCAGCTGCGTGATTAGGATGTCCTGATCAAACATCAAGGTCATAAACTCTATTGTTGTTATGGAAATCTAGAATAGGATTGCACTGTTATCCCTAGGGTAAATTATTCCATTGATCCAATTACTGGATCAATATATATTGATGTGTTTAGAATAGTGCAGTCTTAGTTAGGTTGAGTCATGCTCCGAGGTCACCCAACCAAAATTTTTAATGCAGGGATACTGGCTAGGGCCTGTAGGCTTTTTGAGTTTTTATTTGCATTAGTAAAATGAAGCTTCATAGGGTCTTCTCGTTTTATTTATCTATACCTGCTTCTTCACAGATAGGTCAATTTCACCGATGAAAAGTAAGAGACAGCTGAACGCTCATGTGGCCATTCATACAAGTCCCAATTTGGGGAACAAGGGACTATGATACCTTTGCACGGTCAGGATACTGAGGCCATTCCTGCATGAAAGTGCATTAAAAGTTTAACCACATGCATGTAAGCATGTATTAGAAATCCCTCCATCAACCTACTAATATTAACAGTACCATACAAATTTAACCCAATTAGTACTGTAAATCCTTAATATTACATTGTACATATATTCATTCATTGGCCACAACATGTCCCAGTCAAGACATTTCTCATCAATATGGATATCCCCTACCAAACTTTGGTCTCTTAATCTACAACCTCTGAGAAATCACCGTCCTGCTCGTGAGTGCTACCCTCCTCGCTCTGGGCCCATTACACTTGGGGGAGACTATATTGAAACTATACCTGGCATCTGGTTCTTACCTCAGGGCCATAAAATTAAGATCGCCCACACTTTCCCCTTACGTAAGACATCTTTATGGACTAATGACTATCACCCTATTAACCAGTCAAATACCATTCGTTTGGTATTTTTAACTTTGGGAGTGCTATCACTCACCATAGCAGAAGATCTGGTCCCCTCTAAATAAGCTGTAGATGAACTTGGATTTTATTTCTGCCAAATCAATTGTAGAAGCTGAGCTTAAATTGAATATTATGAAATGGCATTCTAACCATGAGGTGATTATTAATTCATGCTTGATGGACATAATAACTAATCAATAAGTGCATATGCCCATGCACGTACACTTACTTCCAAGAACTACTTCCAATTAAATCAGCAAATGCTTCATCACATCATCTCTGAACTTATCACCAACCCAGGTAAATGTGCCCTTGCCAAACCCCAAAAACAAGAAACTAAATGCAACCCAGAGTCCAGAAACCATATTTTAACCATCAATATCCCAACAGCTACCCTTCAATTAATGTAATTTTCCTAAAAAACTCTTAAGACCCTCCTACTAAATTAAGGTTCCATTTCATATAATAAATATAATAACTAAAGTTTCACCCTAATACTGGTACAGTACATTGAACATACCCCTCTGAAAGTGATACCCCACATATTATACCCTAAATCAGTTATACCCTAATTATAAATACTCTCTCAGTCAAACTTCTGTCAATTCAACTTTAAAGACTCTGAATTTTCAGAACTGAAAATTACTATTCATAATTACTTTTTCCCTTCACATTTTAATCTTACACGTAAGTCCTTTTGCAGTTAATGTTGCTTAATTATTAAAAGCAGGACACTGAAAATGTCTAGATGGGTCTCTACAACCCCATAAACAAATAGGTTTGGTCCTGGCCTTTCTATTAATTCTTAGTAAGATTACACATGCAAGCATTCCCACCCCAGTGGAAATGCCCTCTAGATTCCCCCAGATCAAAAGGAGCAGATACCAAGCACACACAAAGGCAACTCAAAACAGTTTCCCCACGGGAAAGAGCAGTGATAAATCTTTAGTAATAAACAAAGGGTTAACTATGGTCTACTGATGTCGAGGGTTGGTCAATTTCGTGGCAGCCACCGCAGCCATACTCAACCCAAGTTAACCTAATAGAATTCGGCGTAAGGAATGTTTAAGGTCCCTAAATAAAGATAACTCTAAGTCATTAGAAAAAAAATGAACTCCAGATGAAAGAAAATATACTATGAAAGTGGCTTTAATAGCCTAAAGACACAATAGCTAAGACCCAAACTGGGATTAGATACCCGACTCTGCTTAGCCCTAAACTCTAATAGTTACGTTAACAAAATGATTCTCCAGAATACTACAAACAACAGCTTAAAACTCGAAGGACTTGGAGGTGCTTTATATCTCTCTAGAAGAGCCTGTTTTATAATCAATAAACCCTGATATACCTCACCACCTCTTGCTCCCAGCCTATATACCACCATCTTCAGCAAACCCTAAAAAGGTTATGGAGTAAGCACAAGTATTTACATAAAAATGTTATGTCAAGGTGCAGCTCATGAGGTGGCAAGAAATGGGCTACATTTTCTGTATCCAGAAAATCTTACAACAGCCTTTAGGAAATTTAAAGGTTCAAGGAGGATTTAGTAGGAAACCAAGAGCAGAGTGCTTAGTTGAATAAGGACATGAAGCATGGACAGACTGCTCACCATCATCCTCAAATATTGCTCTAGAAACTATTATTACTAAAACTCTCTATGCACATATAAAGGAGCTAAGTCAGAACTTGGTAAGGATACTGGAAGGTGCACTTGGACAAAACAAAGTGTAGCTTAAATCAAAGCATCCACTTACACCCGGAAGATTTCATCACTACCTGATCACATTGAGCCAACTCGAGTCTCAAACTTCACTAAAGTGCTATCAAATTATCTCAATCAAACCATTTACCAAACAAAAGTCAATGTGATTCCTACACCTTCTCATCTGATAAATAGTTGAAAGAGATTTTGGCAGTAACCAGAATTAATTTCATAATGAGGAAAATAAGTAGATATTGAAAAATTGATTGATGTTGGGGTCTGAACTTATATATCATATTGAAAATTCTACAATAGATCAGGTAATGAATAATGCTACTGAGATCAATATTATGGAGAAGTAGTCTAGTTTGAAGCTTAGTTAGAGTTTAAGAGTTTGAATTGTCATTCAGTCAGTTTGAGATAATGACATCTTGGTCTGTATATATGACATTGTGGTAGGGATGAGGCTAATGATGAAGGTGCATGCAGTAGATATTTTTACATAATATAGATATGAACCTTTTTCAGGGATTAGTTAAGGTAGTAATAACTGGTAATATTAAGGGAGTTAGTGCTATTATAGTAGTGGAAAAATACATGTTTGTTACTTTTATTTGGAGTTCCAGCAATGTTTTTGGTTCGTAAGACCAATGGATAACTCCAATTCTTTAAAAACTGAGAAAGCCATATTGTTTGGCATGGGTGCATGAGTTAGGAGTTCTTGCATACTTTCACAGCAGATAAGAGGTTGAAGGCTTCTATTATTAGATTCACAGTCTAACGTTTTGGTTAAGCCATAGCTACAGCATGAAAATCCCATAATAATTTTAGGGTATAAGGATAATAGGAAGATAGGTGCAAGATGTATAAATATTCATGTATTTTCTCATGTAAAGGAAGGTTTAATACTGTTAATATAATATGTAAGTCTCCCTCATTGTGTTGCGATTAACATACTTAAGGAGTAATTAGTATATTAAGTCCTATAAGCACAATAGTAATATTTGATCAGGAGAATGAAGCCATGGTTACAAAGAGTTCTCCTACTAGATTAATGATAGGGGGTAGGGTAAGGTCAGTGAGATTTGTTAGAAGTCATCAAGACGCTATTAGTTGAAGCAGAGTGTGAAGACCTTGGGTAAGTAATATAATTTGGCTGTGGACTCACTCATAGTTCCAATTTGCTAGGCGGAATAGTAGGGATAAAGTAAGTCCATGAACAATTATCAGGGTGACTCCACCTGTAAAGCTTCAGGGGGTTTGGATAAGGAAAGCTGTAATGACAAGTGCTATGTGACTTACAGAGGAGTAGGCGATAAGTGACTTTAAATTGGTTTCTCATAGACAAATAGAGCTTGCCGTAACTATTCCTCATAGGGATAGTATGAGGAAGGGGTATTCTGTGTGTTCTGTTAGGGGCTTGAGAATAAGAGTAAGCCATATGCCGTAGCCGCCTAGTTTTAGGAGTACCACTGCAAGTATTGTTGAGCTGGCAATAGGGGGTTCTACGTGGGTTTTGGGGAGTCATAGGTGAAGCGCATATAAAGGTATTTTTACTATAAAAGCCATTATACATGCTAGTCATATAAGATTACTGGATCAGGAGGCTAATAGCTCCTGGGCAGTAAGTATATTTACTAGTATATTTAGTGTACCTAATGTATTTTAAGTATGGATGAGTGTAATAAGTAGGGAAAGAGATCCTGCTAGTGTATAAAATAAGAAATATCAGTTTGTGTTGAGGCATTCTGGTGGATTGCCTCAGCAGGTGATGATAATTAGGGTAGGAATTAGTGTAGCTTTAAAGAGAATATACAATATTCTCTTTATATGTCATGTAGACAAAGTTGTGTGAATGTGAATGTTATAATTTTAAAAATCTGAGGGAAACAATATAGCGATATAGAGCTTTTTTCATGGTGGTGATTCATTGGACAGGTGATATTGGCTTGACAGGATTATAAGAGTTAGTAGTCAAGCTGTTAAGATTAGAAGGGGTGTCGTCAGCAGGTCAGAAAAGAAAATTAATGAGAAGTTGTATAAATGATCATTAAACTGGTTAAAATATAGTACGGTAACGAAGCTGATGAGTAGGCTGTAAGTAGCCATGTAAATTCAGATCAAAGTATTTTTAGAGAATCATGTCATCGGTAGCAATATAATTGTTGGAATAATAATTTTTAGCATTGAAGTAAATTTATATTTTGTACATAATCTAGGCCATATGTGTTGGAGATTGAAACTAGTAAGGCAAGGCCCACTGCGGCTTCACAGGCAGCGGATGCTTGGAGGATGATGGGTATTATGGATGCTAGATCAAAGAAGAGAAAAGTGATGGCTACTAGGAAAAATTTTACAGAAAAGGGGAGGCTGGAGGAGGTTATTGGGTAAAATCCACATTCTTAGGGGCTGGATTTTTATATATAAATTTTAAGTTGTGGGAGTCAGAATATAATTATAAGTAGTAATAGGGCCAAGTAGTGTGTCAGTTACTAGGGCTAGTGTCAGATTAATTTCTCTCTTTCAGATATTATCAAATCTGATTGGAAGTCAATGTACTGATTATACTAAGAGAGTAGGATCCTCATCAGTAGATAGAGATATATAAAAATAGCCATACTACATCTAGGAAATCTCAATACCAGGTGGTGGCTTCAAAGCCAAAGTGGTGTTTGGATGTAAAGTGGAATTTTAATTGGTGGAGGAGACTGATAGTAAGACATGTTGACCCAATAATAACGTGAAGTCCATGAAAGCCTGTGGCTATAAAGAATTTTGAGCCACAGATTCCATCAGAAATAGGAAATGGGGCTTTGAAGCATTCTGAGATGATTTGTAGTAGGGTAAAGTAAATTCCTAAGGTAATTGTGATGGATAGTGCTTGAATTATCTGCTTTCAATTACCTTCTATTAGACTGTGGTGAGCTAAAGAAACTGAGACTCCTGATGCAAGTAATACAGATGTGTTTAGGAGGGGAACTTTTAAGGGGTTGAGGGGAAAAATGCCTGTTGGGGGTCAATGTCCTCCTAATTCTGGAATTGGGGCTAGACTAGAGTGGTAGAATGCCCAGAAGAAACCGGCAAAGAAGAATATTTCTGAGATAATAAATAGAATTATTCCATATCGGAGTCCTTTTTGGACGATTGTTGTATGGTGGTCTTGAAATGTACTTTCACGCATAATATCACATCATGATTGATAGTGTGTTGGTTAATACGCCTAGGGTTAAAAGAATAAGAAAGTTAAAGTTAAACCATATGGTTAGACCAGATGTTATTAGGAGAGCTGAAACAGCTCCTGTTAGTAGTCAGGGGCTGGATTTAACTATATGGTGGGTCATTATGTGTTGTCATGTAGATAAAGGCTTACTAGAAGTGTAAAGACATAAGCCTGAATAAGGGCTACGGTGAATCCGAGAATGGTCAATAGGATCAGAAGAATGAGAGTGGCTGGAGCTGTGGAAAAATTAATAGTTGATAGTACCAGTGTGGCATCTCCAGTTGAATGTATTAGTAGGTGGCCAGCTATAATGTTGGCTATTAATTGCACAGCTAATACCATTGGTTGAATGGATAGGCTAATGGTTTTAATGATTACTAGTATGAGGATAAGTAGCATAGGTGTGCCTTGTGGTAAAAAGTGAGCTAAAGAGTTTTTTTTTTTTTTTTTTTTTTAAAGTGGTATTCTTAAAGCGGAAGCTTGTAATTACTGTGCCTGCTCATAATGGGTTCGCTATAACTATATCTGTATCTAGTTTTATTGATAATTGGGTAGGGTTGGTGTAAATGAATGGCATAGAAGCCCCAGTAGATTGGTTGAAACAATAAAGAGATTTAGGAACATCGGTATAAGAGATCAGCTTTGTTCTTCAATGTTATGTGTAATTAGCCTCTGTTTTAGTACAAGATGAACTAATCATTGTGGAATGGAAATTGATCGATTACTAATTAGATAATTGGAGGGTGAAAATAGTATAGTGGGAAATAAAATGATTAATATTACTGCTGGTAGACCTAGAATTGTGGGGGTAGTAAAAGATGTAAATAGATTTTCATTCATTTTTATTATCAGGGGTTTTATGTTTTTGTGCCTTGGTTATATGTGGTACAGGAGGTGTATAGTAAATCTAATTTGATAGCTTTAGCTGAATCAAGAAGATTAAAGTTATGATTATTGATAGAACAACAGTAGATTGTTCTATCAATCTACTCCTCAACGGCCCACTCCTCAACGGCCCACTATAATGGATGGTCCTCCTCAACGGCCTCCGCACTATAATGGTGCAGAGGACTACAACGGTCCTCCGCACTACAACTATATAGTGCGGAGGACTACAACGGTCCTCTGCACTATAATGGATAGTCCTCCTCAACGGCCCACTATAATGGATAGGAATGTGATAGATAGGAGGATGTTCGGGTTTATTGATGGAGAAATTTGAAACATAATTGAGAGAGGGGCTAGTTTTTGTCATGTGAGGAGAAGTATACCAGACATTAGGGAGGTTCCTTGAGTTACCTCTAGGACTCAAAAGTGAAAGGAGTCACTCCTAGTTTTATCACTAGGGCCATTATCATTATTCAGGAAGAAAACTGATTGATAATGTTTATTATTGTTCATTGCCCAGAGAGCATGTTATTGAAAAGAACACCTATTATGTGAACTATAGATGTGATCACTTGTGTAAGCAAATATTTGGTGGCTACTTCTGTAGAGTGGGGATTTATTTTGTTTTAATTAAAATCAGGGGAAAGAGTTAACATATTTATTTCTAAGCATTTTCAGATGAGAAATCAGTGTGAGCCTAGCATTGTGATAAGAGTTCCTGTGAAAATAGTGGTTCTAGAGTAGGTAGAACCATAAGAGGCGCTAGTCTTACTTTCTGCTTTATTCCTTAAACTTTTTAAACCCAACACTCATTAGTTCATTACCTGAAATCCAATGGAGGGAAACGGGTAAGATCATGAGCCATTTTAGAATATCTACGGTTAGATTGGCAGAGGCTAGGAAATAAGATGGGAACTCTACTTCACATTACTCATTTCACTATTCTGTGCTATGGAACATAACTGTTAAATTGAAAACAAGCATTCAAACTTAGCAGTAGGCTGTGTAAGAAAGGGGTACTAAGTCAGATATGGGAAGAGTAAAGGACATTAATCTTCTGCCTACTGAATTTAGACATTAGCATAGAAGAAAGTATTCTGTTAAAACTGCTATGAAAATGTTTTGAGGCCTGAAATGGTGGATTACAGCTGTAATCCCATTGCCTTGGGAGGTAAAGGCAGGAAGATGTTTTGAATCTAGGAGTTAGAGACCAGCCTGGGTGGCATAGGAAGGCCATGTCTCTACAAAAAATAAAAAATAAGTAAAAAAAAAAAAAAAAAAACAGAATGGTAGTTTCTGCCAGTAGTTCTTTCTACTCAGGAGACAGAGATGGAGGATGGCTTGACCCCAGGAGGTTGAGGCTGTTTTGAGCTAGGAACCACCCACTGCACTATAGCCTGGGTGACACAGCCAGACCATGTCTCTAAGAAAATAAATAAGAAAAGAAAAAAAAAATATTTCAAATCTAACATCTATGGTACTGTTTGCAATTGCTGCCTTCATTATTTCCTTAAGGAATGTAATCTATTTGATTCTGATTTATTTTATAATAATAAATTTAATACATTCTTACCTTTAAAGGCATAACACTTGTAACATAAAAGCTATGGTAGCATAAAGGAAGACACGTTGAATTGTTGTGTTCTTTGATTCTGATTTGTACAGGCTTCTATCATTTTGCAGTGTTCAGCAACTGAATGCTTTATTCATGAGATTAATAAACCTCAGAATTTAGGCTGAAAATCAGTTGGACAAACACAAAAGGAATCCTACCTGTTTCTGTGGTTCTAGATAAGGCAATACATTGAAATATTTGAGGATTTATGGAGTTGGTGACATGGGACTGATTCCTGACTCCCTCCCATACAAGAAACAGGACAGAAAAGAGATTGCTTACCCTTCATGTGCTCCTATATGAAGTTGGGACAATGGGATACATGTTCTACATTTTCTGTTGGGATTATGGAAGGTGTGGGTAGGGAAATAGCAAAGTATGTGGTACATCCAAGCCCATGGAGTACATTGTTCCCTTCCTTATTCTAACATATTTATCTTAACAGAAATAAATAAGGGGTTTGAAGAGAAAATGACAGGGGTTTCCAGAAGAATATCTAACAAACAGGGATTTCAAAGAAAGAAATTTAAAAGATTTTTAAAAAGTCTTGGACATTCAGAGGTCACAAAGTAAAATATAATTTATTATTAAATTAATGAATTTTCATTAGCATGGATAAAATTGTGCACAGGTTTCTCCATGTGAGCAAATAAAACAAAGTAGCAATTACAATTTCAATGGAATTATAACTGTTAAATTTTGAATAATATGCTATAATTGAATTTATTGAATTTTCATTAAAAAATTACATTTCTAAAGTAAAATAAATTCAGTTTTCTATGCACATTAAGAAAGCAGAAATAGGTCCCCAACTCCTGTATGAAAATTTTGTAATGAGTTATGAAACCCAGTTGAGGAAGAGCGCCTCTTACCGGTTCTCAAAAATAGAATGGTAAATCAATAGAAATCTTTGTTGTAGAGGAAGGTTTCAGATGCTAGAATGGAAACAGACTCTCGGGACCAAAAACGAGCCTTTTGTATTGAAAGGGGATGCAGTGGGAAATGAGGAAGTGTTCAAAATTGGTTAGAGTTCTCTTTGTCCACATCATATATTGTTCTTGCCCATACACACATCTCTAATGCCAATACCCATCTTTAATCCCGCTTCTGGCTTGGTTAGGACTTTTAGAACCTATAAAATGTCAACTCTAAAGGGTCTTACATTCTCATATTTGTTTCATGGTTTGAGATTCATGTAGGAAAATAAGTTGTTTCATTAATAAGGCCACAGTAGACAGAAGCAGGTATAGAATTGAGAGCTCCTGATTACCAGGGCTCTAGACTTCATCTGCCTAAAGTTGACTGTTGTGATGAGTAAATTATGTGGTGCAAAAAGTTGTTGAAATTAAATTGGAAGCTACTCTTTTTCCTTTCTCTCCTTGCCCCAACTCTTTCCTGTACACATAGTCATCAGACCTTGTGATGGAATACCAGAGCCCCACCAAGGAGCCCCTGAATCTCACCAGAGAATGTCTGCAGGGTCCAGTCCATGAACTAAGGTCTCAAAGGCTTCCCACTCTTGAGTGCAGGGCTGAGCCTCCAGTACCCTCCATGCACCCGGGGCTGATCTCACCTCTGTGTGGACACTTGGATTACCTCAATTTATTGAGTCACAGAATGTGTAACTCAGGGGTTTCAGTCTGTTGGTGGTCTTGCACAGTAAACTTAGAAGCGAGGAATCCTATTTTCTCTTTCTTAAATTTATGGCATATAACCTCTTAATGATTTGCTCAATGTGTCAAGTTGGCTAGCTTTATCTACAAGGAGGGAAATGACAGCAGCAAACATTTTGTAGCATATACACACCTCCTTCTTATTCAATGAAATGCTAACCTAGGCCCTGCTGGGAAAGCAGTTTTCAGATGTAAGTAAAAGTTCTAATTCTGGGACTAGGAAGTTAAGTTTACCCCAGTAAGTCTGACTTTACCAGTGAAAGTCCTCTGAAGGAAGACTTAGACATTCCTTGGACAAGACTGAAGTGTGAAGGATCTCTATTGTTCCAGTTGCTCCCGAATGCCAGCTTTATTCCACGACCATTGGGATCCAAACAGCAAATTGTTTTTTCCCGATTGACTGTACCAGAGACCTTATACTTCCTTCATCAGCCCCTCAATTGAGTAAACTAATTCCATGTACTAAATCCATATATGAATCTCCCTAAGTGTGCATATATCTTAATAGTTCTGCTTTTGTCTTTGAACCTTGACTGATGTAAGGCTGATAGATATGTTTTCACAGTTCTGTCAGTCTTGTCCATAAATCCTGTGAGGCACTGGCAAATAATTACTCTGTGAGAAGATATTTGGGTGTCCCCTTCTGGAATCTTTTCCTTCTTTTGGAGTTTCAAATCACAAAACAAACTTTGGAATAGAAAAAAGCATACATAGTCTTTCCCCATCATCTGGATTCTGTATTCGTGAATTTGCCTACATCCTAATAGATATTTATAATCCCAAAATCAATACTCATGGTACTTTTCTAGCCATTCTAGGATATTATGCACTATGTGGAGGAAAGCAGTTAAAAGAATAACTCGCGTTTTACCCACGAGATTGGCAAAACTTTTGAAAATTTGACAAGATGCTAAATTATTATTTGGGGTTATTTGATTAATTAGTGAATACTCTTAGAGTGCTAAAAAACAAAAAGGGAAATTTTAGTTCCTTTTGGCCTACTCTGAGAATACCACGTAGATAAAGGAGGCTTTACGACTGGGTGATGTGGCTCACCCTGTATTCTCATCGTTTTGGGAGGCTGAAGTCAGAGGATAACTTGAAGGCAGGAATTAGAGACTAGACTGGGCAACATAGCCATATCCCGTCTTTAAGAAAAATAAATAAACAAAAAAATAGCTATGTGCAATGGCATAAAACTCTAGTCCTTACTACTTTGAAAGCTAAAGTGGGAGGATTACTTGAGCCCTGGAATTCAAGGCAGCAGTGAGCTAAGATTGTACCACTGCACACCAGAAGGAGAACCTTTCTCTAGAATACATAAACAAATGAATTAATGTGCGCTTAGAGGAAAGCCTGTGCCATAGAAGAAACGCAAGAAACAGTATTAATCAATCTTAGTTAATTTCTAGCCTATGTTTACCCTGATAAGATTGATGATAGGTATGCCTCATTCAAGCAGTGGTTTTTACAATGATAGTGTGATGCTAATTTAATCAGTGATGAAAAGGTGTGTACTAAATATTGCATAAACCTAATCAACTCTGTCTCCACCTTTCTTAATACACTAAATACCACTAAAGAGGTGGGTGTGGTCTTCAAAGATTCATATAAAAGGATGCAGAAGAGAGAAGCTCATTTTGCTCCAGAGGAGGACAGCACTTAGAGTTACCTGCATTCAGGTGGCCTCGGAAAGTCAGCTCTGCAGGGAATAAGCTCCTGATCTTGGGGAGTACTTAAAAGAACTTTTTTTGGAAAAATCTCTGCAGGAAACATTCTTAGAGCCCTGGGGTGAGTGCAACTTATTACCAAATAGTAAATTACAATGATAAAAATATCTACCTGTCTTAAACCTACTTAATGATATTATTTGTAACTCATAATATTACTACTCATTTTATGACATGAGGTGTTAATTGTTGTTATTTGGTATATGCCAGAAGTGTTCAGTACATTTTTGAAAAATTTTAAATGTCTAGTGTTTGCTGCAGTAGATTTGTACGCATCATGAATACACAGAATTCACATTAAAACGTATATGTGTGTGTACTGCATGTACTAATATTGGTACATTGAATTAAGTAAAAAGAATTATTGAATATTGTAAATGTTGTGCTTTCATAACCTTAAACTTTTAGACATGATTTTAAATTACTAAAGCAATGATGAGATGAAAACTGGTGATACTAAAGGAAACAAGAAGGCGCTCCAAAATACCCTAGCTTAGAAATCAAAATACAGTTGTTGAGCAGATAAATGTGTAAGGCATAATTTGATATGTGATACTAGTTGTCATTTTAATTGAGGCTTATGTCAGATGAAACTATGAAAAATTCCTGGAAATGGCTCAGATGACCTCTGAAAAATATTTGCATTTCTTCTTTTTTTTTTTTGGAGATGGAATCTTACTCTGTTGCCCAGGCAGGAGTGCAATGGCATGATCTTGGCTCTTGGCTCACTGCAAACTCCACCACCTGGATTCAAGCGATTCTACTGTCTCAGCCTCCTGAGTAGTGGGGATTACAGGCACCCACCACTATACCTGGCTAAATTTTATATTTTTAGTAGAGACGGGGTTTCAGCATGTTAGTCAGGCTGGTCTCGAACTCTTGACCTCAGATGATCCACCCGCCTCAGCCTCCCAAAGTGCTGGCATCACAGGCGTGAGCCAACTGCCAGGCCTAAATATTTGCAATTCTAAAATTTTCACTTTTGGCACTTAAATTCAACACTGCTTGGTAAAAGACAGTAAGGTAAATGCCTTCAAACTGCCAAAGCAAAGATTGCAGTTTGCATGGGTCAGGGATCTCCAGAGAGACAGGACCATAGGATGTATGCATAACTATAACTATAAATATATATAAATTGTGTGTGTGAAAGCAAATGGCCTTCTCTCTGCCCTTTTTTTCGGTCTGAGCTACCAGCTGATTGGATGGTGTCCACCCACATTGAGGGCTGCTGTTCCCCACTCAGATCACCAACTCACATGTCACTCTGGAAACACCTTCACAGACTCACCCAGAAATAATACTTCACCAATTCTCCATATATTACTTAATCCAGTCAAGTCAACACCTAAAATTAACAATAATGCCATAGTAACATAATTGTACATATTTCAGTTTAGAAAAAACTGACAATATTTGACTTCATAGTTTGAGTAGCCCAAGGAGGAAGTTAATTTAAGCCACAAGAAAAATAACCCAATATCTTTCATTATTTATTTTCTCTCCTAGTGAACATAGACCGGTTTAGTTGTTGTCTTTCTGTTTATCTGGTCGGTTGGCTGGTTTTGGGGTTGCTTTTGTTTCAAAGAGCCGGGTTTCTGGGTCCCTCCTTCTGAAAATATGCCATAGAGCCCTCTGACCATCTTCTCGTGTTTTCTTACCTAGTGTAGGTTTTCTACTCCTCTCCCATAGTCATTCAGTAGCTACTTGAAAGAGGAATAGGGACAAACATGATTTATTCTAGACCACTTAAGACTAAAACCCAAGTTTCATATCAATCGCAGGGAACAGGTTATTGAAGAGATTTGCATGTTATGGGCAGGAACTAGGAATAGAAGAGGTTGTAAGTCATCTAGTCAGTGGTGTCTGCTGTAAAGCCTTAAGACTCTCCTTGTGTATGAATTTTTCATTTTTGTTGCAGAGGAAATAGTTTGTTCCCCTTTAATGAGCACAGTTGAGAAGAAAATATAGCTATCACATATCACCACATGTTGACAGATTTTCACCAACCCAGACCCCAAAATGACATGCTGCTCTTTCTTCCTCAGAAACATGAATTCTGGAATCTTGCAAGTCTTCCAGAGGGAACTCACCTGCCCCATCTGCATGAACTACTTCATAGACCCAATCACTGTAGACTGTGGGCACAGCTTTTGCAGGCCCTGTTTCTACCTCAATTGGCAAGACATCACGGTTCTTGCTCAGTGCTCTAAATGCAAGAAGACAACATGGCAGAGAAACCTCAGAACTAACATTCGCTTGAATAAGATGGCTTCCATTGCCAGGAAAGCCAGTCTCAGGCAATTCCTTAGCTCTGAGGAGCAGATATGTGGGACTCACAGAGAGATAAAGAAGATGTTCTGTGAAGTGGACAAGAGCCTGCTCTGTTTGCTGTGCTCCAACTCTCAGGAGCACCGAGACCACAAACACTGTCCCATTGAGTGGGCTGCTGAGGAACACCGGGTAAGTGATGCCTCTGAAGATCTATTTCTATAAAGGACACATGAAATTCTTGTAAGTCTATTTCCACGGAGATTGGATGATGCCGTCTCTGTGTCCCTTTAAGCATGTCTGTTATGAGCTTCCTTGGCTTCACACTTCTCAGATTTGACAAACATTTGGAGAAACAAAGCAAACTATTTTCTATGGGCCAATTTGTCTCTCATTTGGGGTCCTTCGTATATCAGAGAGCGAATGATACCTTAGTGTCTTCACTTGTGCTTCAATTCATGGCTCTTTTGCAGGAGAAGCTCCTGAAGAAAATGCAGTCTTTATGGGAAAAAGCTTGTGAAAATCACAGAAACCTGAACATGGAAACCACCAGAACCAGATGCTGGAAGGTTAGTACCATGTTACTCTACCTTCTTCGGTAACTTATGTTGAACAAATGGGTGACTCTTAAAATAGAAACTTGATCTCAATCCATAATATTTCTGGAATTCAATAAAAAAGGAAAAAACACTTGAGAAAAAAAATACCCTAATTTTTTATATAAGATAGTGTGACTCTTTGGTAGGATTTCTAACCAGACGACAGATGTTACCCAAGCATGCTCATCTGTCTCCATACAAACCTATAGCAATACAGCAACAAATGCAGGAAACTGGGCCATTTCACGGCATTCTCAACTGGTTGCCTGGATAACTTCTGGGCACAAGCGTTATTTGGCAGCCGTGGAAATTTCAAGTGAACCTTCTAAGGCTGAGTCAGCATCAATTTGAATCCTGGTGGGCAAATATATTTGAAATGTGAGTTAAATATCAGGCAGAAGGAACAAGACTGCAAATTTAGAGGAAGCATGAAATTAAGTATCAGAACTAATTAATATTGAATAAGTCATAACACGTAATGCAAAAAGGGGTGAGAAATGTACACTCGTGTCCTGAAGACACAAATATGCGAGAAATATGGGAACTAGTATTTAATATAAGGAGAACTTTAAGGACTTGAGAAGAATTCTAGAAATGATTTTCTCTTTGTGGACATTTATCTTGAGGGTATGATATCTAATATTAATTCATTAATTCATTCTAATATAAATTCATTGAAAAATATTTTATGAATACCTAGTGTATGTCAAATATCAACTTAGAAAATTAAGTAGTAAAGAAGAAAGAAAACACACAAATCTTGCAATTGAAATTACAGAAGCAAATGGTCACCATGCAGATATGTGAAGTACATGATGTGTTAGAGTGTAGTAGTGTCTTTGGAGAATAATCAAGGAGGAAAGTAGAAAAGGAGCACAGAGGTTAGGGACTGGGGATGAGGGTTTGGGTTTTAATTAATGTGGTCAGCAAAATGGCTCATGGAAAATTTCACAATGAAACAAAATATCAATCAAGAGGAAATACATATATCCTCCTGTTTGCCTTCCCCTTCCTCATAAATATAGGAATATATACGTGTATCTGGGTGTGGGTATATATATTTATACGTGGATAAATGTGAGGAATATATATACACACACAGAAACACATAGATATTCCTCATATATCCATATATACCTATATATGAGAAATAGAGTACATATATGAGAAATACATATATATATGAAAATAATTCTAGATATAGGAAACAGCATGTGCAGTAATATTTCATTTGCATTTATTTGGGGGGTTGAGGAACCACAAAGAAATCCATGTTGCAGATTAGGGTGAGTTTGGAAGAGAATAAATGAAACCTTATTAGACTATGTGATGCTGGGTGAAATGCATTGAGTTGACAATGCTAGTCTGTGGTCATTTCATAATTTCTCATATAATGGGTTTATATAAATTGCCTCAATTCTCCAAAATAGAAATAATGGTTTCCTATCTAGCCAATATTGCTCGATAGTTTAATTCTTAAGCAAGAACTGTGTTTTCTTTCTATAAATGTGTGTTGGAAGAGACAAATCCATTTTTATACAACTATCTTAGAAAACATTTTATCATTAATCAAATAAATGTAACCGGGCAGAAACACCTATGCTGATATTAATGCAGAAAGAAGGAGAGGAATAAAATGTTGTGGAATCTGAGAATTGACAAGACTGAGGGTTAAAATATTGGATGTTCAGAACGCTAAGAGGAATCAGTGAAATTCAAGAGAAGATGGATACAACATTTCTCTTTTGACTATTGTTATTGCAGGATTATGTGAGTTTAAGGATAGAAGCAATCAGAGCTGAATATCAGAAGATGCCTGCATTTCTCCATGAAGAAGAGCAACATCACTTGGAGGGGCTGCAAAAGGAGGGCGAGGACATTTTTCAGCAACTCAATGAAAGCAAAACCAGAATGGAACATTCGAGGGAGCTTTTAAGAGGAATGTATGAGGATCTGAAGCAAATGTGCCATAAAGCAGATGTGGAGCTACTCCAGGTACAGACTGACCATGGGGTATCAGGTTGTAGAACCTTCACATGCATGGGTGTTTTCCCTCTCTCCTGAAATCCCTCCCCCACTTTACTTCCATGATTTGTTTCTAAAAACACGTTTCTATAATTAATGCTACTCCGTTGGGAGGTTATAGCCTCTCCTATGGATTCTACCAACCAAAGGTCCCTCCTACTTTATCCACCAGCAACAAAACTTTGTAGAATGACCAAGGTAACAGTCCCAAGAAATATTTCCCATCAAAAGTCAATGATATATTTAGGTTTTTAAAAGTGGATACAATGAGAAGTGATTAATTTGGAGACATGGCATGATGGAGAAGTTGGGGAATCTAGGATCCCATTATTTTGGGAGCCACTCATTTTGGTAACAGGGCTTAGGGAAGATGACTGAGTAGCTTCTTTATGGTTACATCAGAGCATAGACTCTGTGGGCCTCCTCATCCTTCATTTGTAAAAAGAATGTGTTCAAGACTGAGACTTTATCAGGACATTAATTCATGACATATGATAGACTGACATTTTCATGAGAAAAGAAACAAAAAATGCTTTCCAGGAGGGAAAATTGTAGGAAAATAATATCTCTGAAACTGCCTCCAAATCTCACAGTGAACTTAGTGGAAACTGCATCATGTGGAAAGCACTAAGCCTTTCTTTTTCTTTTTTTCTTACAGGCTTTTGGAGACATATCACACAGGTGAGTGCATACCAAGATTTTAGCAGATGCTCTTTCAGTTTCCACAAATATCAAGCAGGAACTTTGACACTGAAGGCATAATTGATTCAGATATTGATATTACCTTGTGCTGGTTGTACTTTCTCCATCCCCCACCCTATGTAGTCTTCTATTTTGTTGCTATACTCAGTGATTTTATTAGGCAGTTCAATGAAAGTTCTGCAAAACTAAAAAACAAACAAAAAAAATAAAAAAGAGAAAACAAAAAAAAAATGAAAGAAGAATAAAAAAGTGAGCATCTCTACTGCTAATTTCCTTTTTATTGCTCAAAAACCTGCATATTTGAAAGAGAAAATGTGACATTTACTACATGGCTACAAAGTCAACCAGGGGAAGCCAGAGAGAAAAAGGGCAAGTATTTTTGCAGTGAAAAGTGTTGATGATTTCTAGTTTATATTTAAATATATAATTCTGAAAAATAGATGAAACAAACTATTTGGAATGTTTGAACTATGTAGGCCTCCAGAGAACCTCAGATATAAAAGGCAGATCTCCCTGCCTAGAGTATATTTCAATACCCTGGCCTTGAGAAGGAAGCAATAGATGCAGCAGTCTTAAAAATAACCACACCTTTCCAGATGGTGATATCAGGAAATTCTGGTGAAGTCTGGAACCCAGAATTTTGTGTTTGAATATTCTCTTGGTCTTAAGATTAATGATCCTTACTAATTTGGAGAAATAAGAAGAAAGATCAAAATGAATTCTCGCTCAGACCGACTTTTCTAACATGCTTGAAAATCAGGAACTGTGACTAAGAATGAATCTGAAACAAAAAATGATAATTTTGGAATTAGCAAATTGTGGGTTAAAGGGATTCTCATGAAATGTCTTTTAAATAAAAGCAGTGATTTTTATGTACTTTTTGGCTGTAGATGTGGTAACTGCATCTTTCTCCTTGCAGGTATGAGTCCCTGCTGCTGCAAGTGCCTGAGCCTTTGAATCCAGAGCTCAGTGCAGGGCCCATCACTGGACTGCTGGACAGGCTCAGTGGATTCAGAGGTGAGTGTCAGCCCATTGGCAGAATTCCCACCGTGTATTACTTCTTGTTAGAATCATGGGGATAATATTTTATCCTTCATCAAATCTTTATTTCATTTCAGAAGGAAGTGAACAATATGACTATGCAACACCTATTATATCTGTGTTTCTATTTATAGTCCAATTTATAACAGGAAGAGTAAAACATAGTGAAAAACAAGTATGTTCTGGGCTCACATGGATAGAGCTAGATTTTGGGTAAATGGAATGACATAAGAAGTAAAAAACTGAATAAATGGAACAATGCTCAGAAGGAAGCTTAATCATCCAAAGTTACATAAAAATTTTACATTTCTTTACTGTATTTCACTTGAATTGTTAAAAAACAGTTTTTTGGGGAATAGAGTTCACAGCAGTTTGTTGGAGTATTTGTATTTTCTTACAATAAATGTGTATTATTGATATAATGTAAAAATTCGACTTAATATGTACAAAGAAAGAAGAAATTATTTTGTAAACAGGAAGTAAAAATAGAAATGATAATTTCAGTTCAGTTACACCATGAAGACCTACGTGTAAAATCTAAAATTCAGTTTCAATCTAGAGCTAGCAGGGAAGTCCACAGAGTGACTGGTGAAATATTTTGCAAAAATCTGCCTTAAGTTACCACTTATAATTTGAACATATGGACTTTTATCCAGTTATCTAGAGCAGTGCTTGAGTAAGCTAAAATCTTCTCATTCTTGTCAAAAGTATATCACTAGTATTTAAGAACAAGAAATATTTTAATAATGACCTTGATAGCTAAAGGGCATTTGGGGCATATAACATTTCACTTTTACATTAGAAATTGGATTAAAACAGGCTGGTTTTATATTCAACTCTCAGTTTTTGAGTTTTCAATACATTTTCAATGTCTGTTTTTAGGATATTGTTTTTCTTATAGAGAATATTAATCATCCTTATACTTGATTAAATGTTGTAATCAAAATTCTCCTGTCCTTGTAACTTCAAATTTCTTGGTAGAACAAATTTTCCCTCAAGAATTCTGATTTCTATTATTTACATGTATCTATACTTTTTTTTGTTATTTTTGCAGTTGATTTTCCTCTGCAGCCTGAAAGAGGCAATAGTCATATCTTGCTGTCTGGAGATTTGAGAAGCATGAATGTTGGATGTGACCCTCAAGATGATCCCCATTTCACTGCAAAATCTGAATGTTTTCTTGTATGGGGGGCTCAGACTTTCACATCCGGCAAATATTATTGGGAAGTTGATGTGAGGGACTCTTGGAATTGGGCTTTTGGTGTCTGTAACAATTATTGGAAAGAGAAGAGACAGAATGATAAGATAGATGGAGCAGAGGGAATCTTTCTTCTTGGATGTGTTAAGGAGGATGCTCACTGCAGTCTCTTTACCACCTCCCCACTTGTGGTGCAATATGTTCCAAGGCCTACCAGTCGAGTAGGATTATTCCTGGATTGTGAAGGTAGAACCATGACCTTTGTTGATGTTGATCAAAATGCCCTGATACACACCATCCCTAATTGCTCCTTCTCACCTCCTCTCAGGCCTATCTTTTGCTGTAGTCACTTCTGACCAGAGATAAGTCAGAAGTGTGTCTATATGCTGTGGGAACCCATTTATCACAGAAAGCCCTCTTTTTCGCACCTCATCAAACAGGACAAATAAGTTATATTTAATGTCTTTAGTTGTGTTCTAATGTCATCAAATGTCATTGATAGTGCTTCTATTAAATGTGGTGAAAACATTAAAACCATGTGTATTGGTTCTTTGTCTAATCGTTTTTGGAAAATCATTACCCATGATGTATGGAATGGAATATATTCTCTGGTTTTTTCATTATTTCTGAATGTCACAAAGTGAAATAATAGATGGCAGAGTTGTCTAAACGAAGTTAAAATCAAGGGAACAAAGTAGGGATCTTGGGCTTCATGAAAAACTTGGAGGCAAAAGACTCAATGGTAACCTGGCAATATTTTCTGTCTCTTCATCTAACTGTTTTATACTTATCCTTGTGTTTTATTGATGAATCTATACTTTGAGGTCATCTGATTTGACCTCTTATGCTGTGTTTATCTTTCTAAATCTCATCTTATATACAAATGCTCATGCATTATTAGAGTGTTTTCCTACAGTGAAATTTACAAGGTGATCAGGACAATACTGGATCAATTAAATATTCAAATGGACATAACTGAATACTGATTCCTACCTCAAACCATACACAATTCATTTACACATGGATTCACGTTCTGAAGGTGAAGGGAACACAGTAAAATATTCTCACAGAGAAAGATTTCCTAACCAAGACAAAAATGTAACAATTAAGAAGGAAAATTTAGTTAGTTTATATCAAAAGTGATGACTTCTGTGTTTCAAACTATATCATCCAAGTATTAAAACACAAACGAATTGTGGAGAAAAATAATTAACCCAACATATATGCAATAAAATACAATACATGTGATTAATGAATGTAATCAATAAAAGAAAATGAACCCAATATAAAATTGGGGAAATATTTGAACAGGCACTTCATAAAATTGGAGGCATAAATAACTGGACAAACATGAAAAAGGGATTACTTGTATTAGTCCTCAGAATAATAAAAATTAATCCATAAGTTGAACTATAGACCTCCATAAAAATTAGCAAAATTTAAAGACACACAATATTGTGTGTTGTGAATGACGAAGAATCAGTGAAAGTTATTCATGGCTGGAGGGATATAAACTGAAATACTTTTTGGCCAACTGACTATGAGCATTCCTTATGGGCTAGATATTTTAACTCTAAAATAGATTCCACAGGTTGCCTATATGTATTTCAAGATAAATACAGTGTTGATCATTGCGTCAATTTTTATAGTAGCTCCAAATTGGAGACAAAATAAATACTAATCAACAGTAGAATTGCTAAATAGTGATCTCTTCATAAAAAAGAATTCTGTAAAACACAGATAAGATGAAAATGCAACAAATTAATGAATCTCAAAGAGAAGTTTAAGAAGAATTGAAACACACAAATGTTATATTATAGATAAATATATTTGGATGAATTGTGAACTCCATTAATTGATACTAGAAGTTAAAATATTGAATAATATTTTGGAAGGTAATCGTTAGGAAACTTAAAAATTAACCAGGATAAGATTCAGGAATCATTTCAATCAAAGAGAGAAACTGTAAGTATTTTTCATGCAGAATAAAATTATATATAATATGTATTTTAAATATTTTAAAGTGTAAAATAAGAAGCTTGAAATAAATGAATTTGATGTTATGCCTAATTTTTCAAATGCATATATATATATATATATATACACACACACACACACACACACACACACATATACACACACACACATAATTTAATTTATGGTAAGTTAACATCAACATTAAGACATAAACCTTTTTTTATTATTGTACTTTAAGTTCTAGGGACATGTGCAGAACGTTCAGGTTTGTTACATAGGTATACAGGTGCCATGGTGGTTTGCTGCACCCATCAACCCATCAACTACATTAGGTATTTATCCCAGTGATATCCCTCCCCTGGCCCCTTATCCCCTAACAGGCCCTGGTGTGTGATGTTCCCCTCGCTGTGTACATGTGTTCTCAGTGTTCAACTCCCACTTATGAGTGAGAACATGCAGTATTTGGTTTCCTATTCTTGTGTTAGCTTCCTGAGAACAGTGGTTTCCAGCTTCATCCTTGTCCCTGCAAAGGACATGAACTCATCGTCTTTTATGGCTGCATAGTATTCCATGGTGTATATGTGCCACATACATTTGTTTTACAGTCTGTGAAGAGATTCAGAGAAGATCACATTTTAAGACCTGTATTTACCTCCCCATCTCTCCCGTGTGACAAAAGCTAAAACTACAAAGGGAAAGATAAGGAATGCCATTGCCCTTTGGACATTGGTAGAACTAATTGAACTTTGGAAAGGGGAAAAGGAAAAAAGAGGAAAACCATATGTGGATGATTTAGACCTACACCTGAAGATTGGACAGGACAGGATCATTAAGCGGGTTCCAACCATGAAGACCCAGAAACAGTGTCAACCTGTAACTGAGCTTCATCAGAATGACAGAGAATGCTCCTCTATCTCTTCGCCAACCCCAACTAGGCAACAATTGTTGAGTAACAGGTCAAAGCAGTGTCCTCTGGGGGACTGAGCAGAATTTGGAGGGAAACTTAAAGGTGAGGATACAGCAGATACTGAGAAAAGCTGCTAAACTAGTCCAATCCGGAACACAAAGTATTGCTAGATGAGCAGGAAACCTATGGTGCACTGGAGTTAACTCTAAGAGGAACAAGTCCCAAAACCAAATCAACTCCTGATTAGATTGATTCCACCTTCTCCCTCAAAACACACATACACAGCCTAGTAAAAGGGAACACATGTGGGGTTTGCTTTCTATATTAGTCTACTCTACATAGTTCACTTTTTGAGTAAAACTTACCAGACATATATAGAAACAGAAAACATACATAAAGGAAACACTGTTAAGAGACAAAGCAATTAATAAAACCGGATTCAAATGTGGCAGAGGTGTTGGAATTGTCTTTCAAGTAGATCTCATGGGTACTGTTCTAGAAGCCCTTAGTAGGGCATAAAGCCCCCCCTTTTTTAAATTATACTTATGTGACAAGATCATCCTTTTATCCTCTTATATAAAAGGTATTTCCAATCCACATTCATCTCTGTATTGGCAGTCACATTTTTTGACACTTTGCAAATATTAGTCCACTGTCTTATTCTTACATTTACAATGGTGGAGCAGTCTGTTATCATTCTATGAAGTGTTCCCTCACAATGAAACAGTTTACTTTGGCTGATTTTAAGAGATTCTTCATGTTTGGTAGTGGTTTCCAGCTTAAACACATCATAATGAATCAGCCAGCAAAGAAGAGAAATACTAAAAATCAGGCAAAAATATGTTGTTTTGCACATTCAAAACAAAATAAATTTATGTCTTACACATCCAAAATGAGGATTGTTTGACGTCCTGAATACAATTCATTTGTTTACTTTAAAAAAATTATCAAATGTTATATCCTTGAATATGTACTCTCCTTATCTTCTCTACTTAGCTCTAATTTGTGCTACAGCCAATCACACATTATGCTGTTTGTAAAGCACATACATGATACTCTCATCCTCCATGTGTCACTATCACTCTCCTAGTTTACCTCTATTTGTCCCTCTGTGAAGCCCTCATGACATATCCTTATTATTCAATTCACACTTTCGGCAGCTTAAGTTGCTAAACAAAGTTTTCACTAAACAACAAATATTACTTATTTCACTTTTCACCAATATAAATTTTAATTTTTATTCTTCAATGACTGCCACATATGAAAAACATACACAAAATTGCTAGTGGTAACGGTGGTTTTCATAGGAGTCTATAACTACTGGAGATTTTGTGTTTCCTTAAAGATATTCTATTCCTTAATTTATCATAGAGATAATTCTTATGCTTTTATTAAAAACATAAATTAATAGGCTGGGTGCAGTGGCTCACGTCTGTAATTTCAGCTTTTTGAGAAAATGAGGCAAAAGGATCACTTGAACCTAGCAGTTTAAGGCTGATTTGAGCTGCGATTGCATCACTGCATTCCAGCCTGGGCTACAGAACCAGAATATATATATTTATACATATATAATATATAATGATATATACTTTATATATATTATATATATAATGTGTATATATATATATATAAATTGACAGTAATACATTAAAATCTAGAATCAAGTTCTAAAAGCAACAGCAATGTGCATTTCCAGTCCAGTTTAGTGACTATTAGAATTAAAGCCCACTTCAGGCAAAACATTTCCAAAAACATAAGAAAAAAACAAAAAGTAAAAGGAGAAAAAATATTCCAGACTTTTGAAGACATTTATTAAAATCATAACTTGATGGTATCCTCTTTCTCATCTTTTGATGAATAAAATATTAAAGTACACACTGGGTCAACACTGCCTTTCAATAAGGACGTATGTGGGCTATGATGACTCCAGCTGTGATCTGCGCCACAGTGGGCGGAGTGGTCACAGTGGGTCCTCGGGCCATGGGAGACCCCATTAAATACCCTGAACAACATGCCATCAAAGCACTTTCCATCTGACACTGCCCAGGGCCCACAGAAAGATACAGCAGCATCACAACCTTTGCCAGCACAAAGCCCGGTGTCTTTTCACTTTATCTGTGTGTATGAGCCCACATACTTATGCTCGCCTGTGCATACCCTCACACCAGAGTGTACACTGTCACAGTGGCACCCCCAGCTACTGAGGGCTGTGCCTTTTACCAAGTCTTATTTCAGGCTGGCTCAGCATGAGGACATTGTGCATGCAATACTGACTTTGAACTGAGTCACTCAAAAATTAGTCAAATCAATTCAGGTAGTGTGTATTTTTCCTTCTCCTGCTTTTGAAAACAACCTGCAGAGGAGATTTTTTAGCCACTTATTTAAAATGTTAATGAAGGAACCTGTGAGTGCAGAGGCACAGAAATGAGCAGTTGATTTAAGAGTCATTCCAACGCATAAGCAAGTTCCAAATGCTCTGAGAGGCAAGGAGGGGAAGATGCAAAGGGTGCCTTGAGAAGAACTACTTTTGCAGTAAGACCTTGACAGCTCCCAGCATGCTCGCTGCGATGGCATTCACCCCACTGCGGTTGTCATCATCAATGTGACTTTGTTGTTTTAGAAGGATCTGTTGTGGTCAGGGTTCCACCTGTCCTTCCCCACACCATGTCCCTCCAGGCAGTTCCTGGTAGGTGCTGGCCAAATGGGACTAGCGTAGAAACAAAGGACCAGGCCCACAGAAACAGGGACCCCGGGGCTTCCAAGGGGGACAGCTGACTGCCTGGTGCAGAATCCATAGAATTATCCACTGTGGGAGCTGGAGGGACCTGCGCAAATCCCTGGGCAGTATGTTAGAATTTCCCCAAATACTGTAAAAGGGAAAAGTGCTCACACTTTATCACATGAAAGACTAATGATGTCTAGGAGCTGACACAGAACAGGCGGACTCTGTCCACTGCAGGGACAGCGAGCTGTGTCAGGACAGAAATGAGCAAGCTTGAGTCTCCGGGGACACCTGCGGAAAGAGTAATGCAAGGCACACACCAGGGCTGTGACTCACTCCTCAGAGCAGGCTTGGGTCCCCAGAGTAAGGATGAACAGACAGCCTCCCCGCATCATGTAGTGCGAATGGCGGGGCTGCAGGGGATGTAGTGCTCTTGCCAGTGGGCTGCCAGAGACCTGTCAGTCAGACCCACTTCTTAGTGAGGGTCCCTTCATTTCCTCTCTGGGATGCATTTCATCATATTCACTTGTTACCCACGATTCTTCCTGACAGCCTGCAAGCGTTGCATCTTTTTCAGGCCTGGGGTCTGGCCCTACCCCAGGGGATTCTCGCCTCCACACCAGGGACCTGGTTACTGCTGACAGCAGGGAGAGAAGCAGGCAGAGGGGTCCAGCATGGGCCTCCCGCATTCATAAATCCTATTTTTCAACCAACATCGAGAACTGCCTGTCTCCTGCTCAAAGAGGAGCCTCAAGTCTCAGGAGTGGTCAATGCTGAGCTGACAAAGCTATTGAAATTCTGATCTCCATAGTCTTGAGATCTCTAGTGTTGCCAGGAGCCTGTCGGGAGGAGCTTGAGAAGAAAGAGGCACAGGATGGTTCACACTGCTTTTTCCAAGTGCAGTCAAGGGACAGCCTCTGCGCACTGAGGTAATTCTAGATGAATGTCTCCACGCTGTTCCCTCCTCCTTCTGGAGAGTTTAGTGCTGGCTGACTGTAGAACACTTTATTCACAGAAGCAGTTAGAAAAAAATATCACTCTTAGTTCACATGCTCCAATGTCACACTGGGAGTAACCGGTTCTAGAGGGAAAAGCCAGGACTGGATCATTTGTATTCTCATCAGCCACATCCACGCACGTGGAGATGGATTTCACTGGTGTCGATACATGTGTTCACGTCCACAAGAGGCCATTCAGAGGGAATGAAGTGACTTCACACCCACCGCAAAGCCATTTCTGCTGCCAGAGTCTCCAATCTCCAATCACCAGGAAATTCTCCACCAAGGGGCGAGCTCCAGCCTTCTCACTTGTAATCAGTAGCATCGACATTGTCTGAGGAATATTTATTCTGTCCAGTTTAAGCTTAATTTACACAAACACTAAAAAGTGTAAAATAGACTTTAGCTTTTCCTCTAACTATATTTATATATAAATCCCTGAGCACGTAGCTGTCAACTTGAAATTCCCTATCTACAGTTAATAAACATCAGGGTGCAGGGAGGGACCATGAGCCCCTTCCCTGTGCAGAGCAGGGGCTGGGCTGTCATTGCAGAAGGGGAAACCTGGTCTCCCATCTGAGCAAAGAGGAGGGGGTGGGAAGTGCAAGGCAGTGTAGGAATTCTTACACATCAGCACAGATGCTGGCAGGCCTGCTCTTCACTCACTCTGGGGGCCTGGAGGTCCCACCCTGATAACACCACATTGCCTCACAGAGGTGCCGGCTTTTCTGTCCTTGTTAGACCTCAGGGTAGGTGGTGTCAGGGATGATAAATAACTTAACCACCTGGGAGAAGAAAACAGGCAAAGGAAGGAAGGGTGAATGAGGAAGAAGAGACGAGGCCACAGGGGTGGGAGAACGTAGTGATAAAGCCAGGGGTGACAGTGTGGTAACAACTGACAGGAGAGGAGAGGGGGCCCATGCCCCTCATTCCCCTCCTTCCTGAACAACATGAGGGGTGCAGGGAGGGCGAGCCCTCAGTGAGTGAATGCAGCAGTTCAGAGAAACAAAAATAGACAAAAATAATAAATGTTCTCCAAGGACACCAGGATTTTGGAGAGGAAACTGTGAGACCTCTGAATGCCAGATGCCCAGTAGTGCTGAGTGGGTAAGTAACAGGAAGCCTGCACCCCCCAGTCCTGTGCACAACCGGAGACCAAGGAACCTGTGTCACCAGTACCTAGGGCTAGAGAAAAGGGCTTCCAAATGGCTCAGGAAGATGAGGGGGCATTTCACTGCACCTCTGGGACCAGATGACCACAACTCCCCTGAGGAACCCCTTACCAAAAAGAATTGAACATAATAGTGTTGCTTAAATATAAACTGGGTCATCTGATCAACCCGATACTGAGCCCAGGACACCCCCTCAAGGTGGCTCCAGTTCCCTATCATCTTGACTTTTCTCCCTGGCCTCCCACACTCCCTGAGCCTGCCTGGAGTCCCCCCTGTCACCTCTGCTGTCCACTCCAAAGAGAATAAGAACCCAAGAGCATAAGCCCCCCACAGGTCGAGGACAGAGGCTTGGCAACACTTCTTTCCCTTGGAAAATTCCTCTACTCGCAAATCTGCTTCCAGGTGGCAAAAATGAGAAGTGCTGGGCCAGCAGCCAGGTGCACAGCTGCAGAAGCTACGTGGACCTGCCTCAGGGGCCAAAGGGAGGGGCTGCCCACAGGCAGGCCACGTGTAGAGTGAGTCCAGAGGGACCAGAGAGAGTCTGGGATCCAATCAGGGATGACTCTTCTTTCAGTTGGGTCTGGCAGATTTTCAAAATCCGGTCTTTCCACTCACGCCATACCAAAGCTCCCCAGGACGTCAGGCTCCCCAGTTCCCCCAGAGCTCCCCATGAGGCTGTCATTTCCTCTCAAGTTGCATACACTGGCCAGGTAAAGGCAGTTCCTACTCACCAGGCAAATGGTCAGCTCGCCTTCAGATTTACCAAAGAAATCTTGGTCCTACCCCACACTTGCTGGCTCAGCAGGCTTTTCAAAATGCAGGTATCTCTGGAACTGTTTTGTGGACACCAGGAGCATTAATGGACAAGCCCTGTGCTGGTCCCATGGTACCCTGTGCACCTGGGTAAGGGTGGAAGACATTGGGGGCAAGGCCCCGACATGCCCACTCTGGAACAGCGTGGGACCTGGGGAAATCATCAGTTGTTTCCTGTCCTGCCATGGCTGTTCTACACATCACTGAAGACTATGAGCATGGGTTGTGGTGCAGTAGTGGCTGGGCAGGACCAGAAGTGTCTATTTCTGACTTGGAAGCAGAAGACATCCAAGGCTTGGGGTAGAAGGGGGGGCTCCAGCTCCATACCATTCCCAGTGCCAGATTCCCATGGCAGAAACAGGAAGGAATATCTGGCAACCCACCAAGGGTCAGACACCATGTCAGCCCTAGCAGAAGCTGCCTAACCCTGGCTGTTCCAATGACAGTTAGACACTCTTGGGAAGGTGGAGCCCTTTGTGGGAGCTCAGGATGGGTGTCCTGGAAGTGCCACTTAAAGACCACTGAGGCCTTTCAAAATCCCTGTGTTAGAACTGCAGCTCTCCATGTGGGCTACAGTGTAGTCACCTATGGAGCTTTAGGACAAGCCCAGGGCTCAGCCACCCAGACCAGTGCCTTGAGCACTTTCATAGCAGGGATAGCTGGCTTGGAGAAGCGTGCCTGGGAGACCATGTGGCACTGCCTGGCTGGGTCCTCGGCTGACAGAGGTGAGGGTAGGGCTCATGGGGACTTGGTAATGCTGTGAATTATGTATGTTTGGCAGGAAGGTGCCACAATGCCAAGGCCCCACGTCTTGGAAATTCCATGAGGTCCTCATGAGGATGAACTAAACACCAATTGCAGTCCTCAAAGGAGTAACAAAAGAAATACCCACACAAGCGACTCTTTGGAACTGAGTCTGGAAGAAGGGCCTGCCTGTTGCACTCCAGGAGAATTTGCTGAAAATAACTTTGCTTCCCATTTCATTCTCTTCGCTTGTTCTAAACATCACCTCCTCCCCATTCCTGTAATTTGCATCATGCTGGGCCCCTTACTCTTGTTGCATTTATTTTTACATTTTTATGGATACCTGGATGTGATTTACTTAAGAGCACATATGGCTTAATTTTGTATTTGTGGTAATCATTTATTACATTTGCCCCCATTTTATCAAATGACAGTTTTTTTCTCTTATTTATTTGTAATATGTTAAAGATTTTGTATCCAGTTTATCTAAAACTCCTTGCTTAAAATGAGTTTAATTCTAGTAATACATACGTATTTATCTCTGGATTGTTTTATATTTCGATGTTAAATGTTTTTCTCCAATATATGACTGCACGGATAAGACTTTTTAAAAGATACAATAAAATCTGATCTCTCTGTCTCACTTGATCATGTGGCTAAACGAGTCAATCCTTCCATCAAATAGAAATATCTGGTATCACTTAATCTGATTAATAAGAACACCCAATGTGCACATGCACCCACGATGAGAAGACCAAAAAAACAGCCAAAAAGGAGAGAATCCCATGGTTTCTGTGTAAACTCCTACAGATACTATAAATATTTTTTGCTAGAAAGAGTATTTTAAACAAAAGGTCTTCAGGCCAAGTGTATTAAAATTGCCTTGGATATGAGGGACCCTATCACTTGCAAAACTTGGCAAATTAGGTAAATAGTGATTAAAAATACAAATTACACAGAAAACCCTTTTAATAAATTGTTTTAATTTAATCAATTAAGTAAGTAAGTAATTTGAGACGGAGTTTCATTTTTGTTGCCCATGCCGGAGTGCAATGGCACGATCTTGACTCACCACGACCTCCACCTCTCGGGTTTAAGCGATTCTTCTGCATCAGCCTCCCGAATAGTTGGGATTACAAGCATGTGCCACTAGGCCCTGTTACTTCTGTATTTTTAGTAGAGAAGGGTTTCTCCACGTTGGTCAGGCTGGTCTCGAACTCCCGACCTCAGGTGATCCGCCCGCCTCGTGCTCTCAAAGTGCTGAGATTACAGGCGTGAGCCAGCGCACCCGGCCGAATAAATTGATCTTTAAAAAAAATCTTAATTGAGGTTCTCTAAGGGAGCCTTTTAGGCAACTTAGCCTCTAGGTGTATTGATTGCTAGAGGAGCTGAAGTCAGGCGAATGGATGTGGCTCCTCCATCCCCCCTGCTGGGAGCATCCTAAAGAGACAGCGTGGAAACGCTGGAGGCCCCCAGGTCCAGGGAGCAGCCATGGCGCTCAGTCCCGCGGTCCTACCCTGACCGCGAAGCCCGCGCCAGGCACTCGCGGGCCCTCACTTTCTCTTCTTCCAGGGCGGCGGGATCCTCTCCTGCCCCGTGACGCGGCACTTCCTCTTGGCCTCCTCCGCCTGCCGCTTCTCCTTGGCCTCCTTGTACCTCCACTTGGGGGACCCGCAGGTGGCCCTTGGTGTTGCCCTTCCGCGCCAGCCGCGGGTACTAGAAGGTGGGCGCGGACGCCTTGCTGTCGCCGACCTCGGGCACCACCACGCCAGGCCACACGCTCCTCTGTTGCATGCGTTGCGGGAGCCGGAAGCTGGCCTTCCTCGAGGCGGGCGCGGCGGGGCCCCAGGATCCCGGCAGCGCTGCAGGTCCAAGTCCTGCTCTCAGGTAGCCCTCCCGCGAACCCACGACCGCCCGGACGAGCCTCCTACCCTGCCCTTGGCCCTCCCCCTCGCCCGCCTCCTGCACCTGCATCCCCTCTCCCCGCGCCGCCAGGATTTCCTGCACCCCCAGCCGCCTCTTCCCCACTCACGGAGTGCTGTCAGGGCACGCGGTCTGGTACGCTATGGCCACTGCAGGGCTGTTAGAGGCTCGTGGTCATCCTGACCATGTGATCCAGGGCGCCCTGGTCCTCCGGGTCCCGCACGCAGCGCGGCGTCAGCGCGGACAGCTCCAGTCCGTGAGCATCTGGAGAGGGTTCTTGGAGCTCTAGGGCTTCTGCGCCCTCTCAGGGAGCGGAGGCAGCTCAAGCTGGTACTTTTCCCTGAACTGCTCCCAGCAGGGGCGCTCCAGTAGCCACTGCATGAGGCGGACGTGTAGGTCGTCACTCCAGCGGCAACATCCCATGGCGGGGGCCCTCGCGTGGGCACCCTCCCCTGCTAGCTCAGGGCTCGGATGCGATCCGTTTGACCCTCCCTGGCGCCTTTCCTCAGGGCGGTGAACCCGAACGCGTTTTTCCTTTCAAGGTCAAGACCCGGGACATAAGTTCAACAAGTAGTTGGTGATGATAGCGTGCCCTAATTGCTATCGAACGGCCTCTTGAGGAAAACAACGCAGGAAAGTCCTGAGCAGATGCTCAGCTGCTTTCCTTATTTTCTTTTTAATTCCATGATGGGTCTCTGTCAGTCTGACAGCATCTCTCCTGGGGTCTGTGACTCTGCTGGTCTTCAGTGCCTACTGAGAGGTGTCCCTGGCCGTCATCAGGCAGGAAAACCTCAAAGCCCTCTGTCCTCAATGTGGGATCCCTGGGCCAGCCGCATCAGCCTCACCAGGAAAAACGCGTCGGCCCCGCCCCAGGCCTATTCAAAGAAAGACTCCAGGGGCAGGGCCTGGTAGTCTGTTTCCACCAGATCTGTGCTAAAACTGAGATGAACCAGCCCAGGTGATGGTGATGCAGCAAGCGCCAGGCTGAGAGCCAGTGTCCAAGGCAACTGTGCCCATGGGGCAAGCGCAGCCCCTGCCTATGCAGCTGTGGTTAGGGCTGTGTTCCCCTCCCTGTCCTACCAGTTGATGTCAATGTGGGGGCACTCAGCTAAGGTCACAAGGGTATATCCGCAAAGCCATGGTAGCAGGCGACAATATCGCCGATCCAGCCATTGTGGTCAGTCTCATGCGTTTCCTTGGCGCTCAGCCCCCGACGCACCAGCGTCCCCAGCAGCCCCATGCCTCCGGGACGCTCTCCTCGCCCTCGACGCCATGCTCCTCCTTCTCCTCTAAAAGGTAGAAGGAGTTGTCCCAGGCGATGCTGCGTGTATTAGACGGACTCAAGAAGTCCTGCAACTCTTCATAATAAGCGCGGTCCTCCTCGACCTGCGCTCCCCGGAGTGGGGACTGCGGTGACGGGATCATGCAGCGCGCCCCGCCGCCCTCCAGCCCAGTCCCAGTCAGAAGCACCTTGCTGGCGACTGGAGGCGCGGGCAGGGGGCCGGGGCGCCGGCCAAGGGAGTGAGGCGTGGGGCAAGTGCCAAGGTCCTTACTTCTCGCTTCTGCCTCCCCAGAGAAGCCATAGCTCCCACGCTCCAGCCCGGCAGAAAACTGCCTTCTTTTCCATTATTAAGTTTGTTTTCATTTTAATTTTTTTGGACATTGATAAAATCACTGTCTGATTTTTGAATAATTTTCAAATTTACTCTTTAAAAACTTTTTTTACAATTTATTTTAATGCTTTTATTCTTTTGTGAATTATAATTATTGTAATTTCTATCTTCAATTATTGTGGAAGAATTTTATAAAAGTCTTTTTCACGTAATAAAGTCTAATATATGAACTATTATTTATTCTATCTCAAAAATGAATTTTAATTAATGTTTTAGAACACTTTATGTTTTGAGACTTTTGTTACTTATGTGACGTTATAACTATTATTCTTCACTCTTCTAGTGAATTTTTAATGTCATTCAAAGGGTACATCTTGATTTACTAATAATTAAACATATTTCTCAAAAATATTCTTATCAGATATTTAGAATTTCACCTTCCACTGGCATGTTCAGTATGTTCTCCTTCCGTTTTAATGCATATTTTCCCTCCAAGGCCCCATGTTATACTCCTTATTCACCCTCCATTCAAGATGTGAATTTTTTTTATTATTTATCTTTTGAGACAGAGTCTCACTAAGTGTGCCACCCACGCTAGACTGCAGTGGCATGATCTTGGCTCACTGCAATCTTTGCCTCCCGGATTCGAGTGATTCTCCTGCTTCAGCCTCCTGAGTAGCTGGGATTGTAGGCTTGTGCCACCATACCCCACTAATTTTTGTATTTTAAGTAGAAACAAAGTTTTTCCATGTTGGCCAGGCCAGTCTTGAATTCCTGACCTCAAGTGATCTGTCTGCCTAGGCCTCCCAAAATGCTTGGTTTACAAAAACAGCAATTAAATGCTGGAATGATGACTGGGAACTTGTCTAGAGTCTCCAATGATTATTCTCCCTATAATAAGGCAGAAAGCCTTCCTCAGAATTATCTGGACTGACATCACTCATTGTCCAGACCTGTTAACAGACTCCTGCAACCCAGTGCTGTGAGTCTCAAATGTGCTCCTCCAATAATGCGGTAGAAGGCCTGAGTTTCCCCATCATAGTGTCTTTGAATGCCTGGAGGCCTTTAAGGCACACGAATGTATTGATCCTATGAACTTTATGTTTTGTAAAAATCTCAGACTAGGTGAGGTGTTTGGACAAATTAAGATTCAGGGTGATATCCACCATTGAGACAGAAAATCAGTCTAAAATATTATAACCTCAAAGTCCAGAATGAGAAAAAAAGCTTTCCTTAGACCCTCCTTATAATTGTCTTTTTATATATAGATGTAAGTACTAAAGGACAAGCTCTGCCTGATGTAGCTGGCCTAGATATATACAGATTTATTAATCGTAGAAGAAACAATTATAATTTTCAGGTAAAATGGCTACATAAATTATTTACTTGCTGTTTTTGAGACAAGTTCTCACTCTGTCACCCAAGCCCAGTGCGATGGCACTATCAGAGCTCACTGCAGCCTCAAAATTCTGGATTCAAGCAATCCTCCCAACTCAGCCTCCTGAGTAGCAGGGATAACAGGTGCACACCACCACTCACGGCTAATTTTCTTTTTATTTGTGGTAGAGATGTTGCCCAGGCTGATCTCAAACTCCTGGCCTCAAGTGATTTTTCTGCCTTGGCCTCCCAAAGCCCTGGGATTATAAGTATGGCCACTATAACCAGCCTTAGATCAATTTTTTTTAATACAGATAGCTTCCCAACTAAAAATATTTTATTAGAATTCTCTTAATTCAGCAAAGCAATGTTATAACTGATCCAGTCTTCACTCATTTTCAGCTTATATGCAAGAACAAAATTGCCTTTATTTTTTAATTTATGCTTTATTTTACATTTTCAAGGTGCACAATATGTTCTTTTGAGAGACATATACATAATGAAAAGATTACTATAATCAAGAAAATTAAATCAATCATATCACTTAGCTGCGCTGCTTTTTTATGATAAGAACACCAAATGTCTAGTCCCTCAGAATATTTTCCCCAAAAAATACAAGATTATCAAATGTACCTACAGGTTGTACATCAGACTCATTTACTCTACATAACGGCACCTTTACAACTTTTGCCCTTCATCTACCTTCTTTCTTCCCACCAGCCTGACCAATGTGATCACGTTTTTTAATGTATTGTAATTTTAAAAATAGATTTCAAATATGAGTGAGACCATGAAGTATTTTTCTCTGTGTGTCTGTCTTATTTCACTGAAGAAAACTGCCGTTTACATGTCTCCTAAATTGAGTACAGAAATAGAGTGCTAGTCAAGAATGTGTTTCAGTTTTGTTAGATTATTTTTTCCAAGTTATCTTCTTTATCAATTTTTACTTTGTACTCCAGAAGAATCAAAATTCTTGAATTAAAAAAAGTCTGTAACCAGACTATTGATAAATAACTTCCTTTAGGGATTAAAAACTCAAGAAGTTAAAGATTTCTGGATTAATGATTGACAATGTTCTTAGTGGTCTCTCTTCGATTTATTTCAATTGTAAGTAAGTCTTGGTAATATTCTAACATAAATTCTGAAAAGTGAAGAGAATAAATGGATTAAATATTTCTAGGAGCATCAATAGAATAAGATTGTTTTGGTTAATGGCTAAGAAAATATGCTAAATAGATACAGGCACTTTTTCATCTTCCAAAATCGGAGTCAAAGACTAAATGATTGTAAAGTAGCTACTTCTGTCTCTGCAAAAGTAAATCTGAGCTAAATTAGAAGAATGTCAGGAAAAAACTTTTCCTTGAAAACTAAAAGCAAATAATGTAATTAAATTATGAGGCACTGACTGTTGCAGAGAGTTTTAACATGAGTGGAAAAGCTCACAAAATATAGGTGAAAATTAAAAAGAAGTGCAGGGTTGGTGCTCTAAGGTGAATAATTTTATCATCTCAGATCACTTGGAAAAAAGCAGCAAGTCCAAAAGAAGCTGGTGATAGCTTTCTCTCTGCTGACCTCTAATGTGCTGCATGAAATACACGGGGGAGAAGAGAGACAGTTTATTATACAGTCTATGTAGTATAGAGTAAAAGAATAAGAGAACATTTCTGATAAGTATTTTCAAAATTGGGAGAATCATTCCCATTTAAGGGACTAAAATACAAGTAAGATGTTTCTTGCCACGTAACCTTCAGCTAGCCAGGCTCTAAAAAGGACAACACTGGACACCTTGACAATGTTAAAAAATAGGGTTTACTCACTCTTGAATACTAAGACCTCTGCTTACCTTTGGCAACACCTTCTCTGTTTTGTTGAGGTTCTGCTTTGTTTCATTGAACAACTCTCTTGGGTTATTTTCAGTTGTGCCAGTGATTTAATTTGTTTTCTGAATCTAATGATAAAAATAAATATTGTTTTGTGTGTAAATAGCATTCCTAGATATATCTTACAACTTGGTGTGCCATCTACCTAATTTTGAACCTATAGGATGGGAATAAAAGCATTGTGAAAAACACCAGGTGATTTTCTCAAAGCCAAATATTCTTGTCCATCCTACTTTTCTTTCAGCTTTCCTGCTGCATGGGACATGGCAATAAATGGCAGCTCTCTGCACACAGAGATAAAATTCAGTTGTTGAAGATGTCAGTCTTCTTGACCAAATTCTATTCTGGTACAAACATGTGAGAGCAATGCACCTTCTGAATCATTCAAATTTGTGCTCTTCATTAGAGCAGATAAGCCAGTGCCCTAGGAGACGTAGCTATTACATTATATCACAGAATTCTCCAGGCTGTATCATTGGGATTCTTAGTTAAAATTTAAATTAATTTCATTCTTTATACTGCATAAGAAAGTTTATACCACTTTATGCTTAGTGAGTAATTAAACTTATATGACAGTTTAAATAATGACAGTCTCATTATTCTAAGCCTTGTACCTCTTCACCATCATTTTACATAGGAACCTTCCTCTTTCAATGGTTTATATTAAAAAACCCAAGACAACTGAAATCAATCCCATAAAAATTATGCTACAATTATTTTAAACCATAACATAATAGTATTATCTTTGATATGAATCTGAAAATCGATTTATTTCTTATCTTTTGATAGGTATTCATTAGTATATTCTATCCTATTTTGTTACATTGTGGAAAAGTATTTTAATGTTAGAATAATATTTGTGTATATTAACTCCTCTACTTATCCATTTATTCATCTTATTTATGGTATACTGTATTCTAAAAATTGCACTGGATAATGGAATATCTTAACAAATAAGAAAACTACTGCCTTTGCCCCCTTGGAATTTTCAATCTAGTAGTAATAAATATAAGAGTTTTCTGAATATCATAATCTGATATAATATACTCAGAGAGAATGTAATAACAGCAACCCAGCACTGAAAAACTGTTGCATGAGCTGAAATGTGATTAATAGCTAGGATCTTGAGAAATAATGAAGTCTGTGAGATCAACTTAACTTGGTCAGACTTAAAAAGAAAATAAGCACTCATCTTTATTCTTTGTAAGATAAGATATTCACCACTTTATTTTTCTACCCCAGCCTGTTCAAATATACAAGTAAGACAAATGGTTTACAGTGTGTACAAACTCTGAAAACATACTCTCAGAAAAAAAAAATCACATTAAAAAAATTTATATTGTATGATTTTATTTACCTAAATGCATAAACATAAAAAGTAGATTAAGTGTTGTGAAGGAATGGGGAAGGTGAATGGAGAATAAATGTTAATGGACATTGGGATTCTTCTGGAAGTGATAAAAGTGCCCAGGCAGTAGAGAGTTCTGATGGCTGCACAAGTGTAATATACTAACATTCTCTGAATTAAATACATTAGAACATGACTTTCACAGTAAGTGAATGAATCTCAACAAACCTTGTACAAAAAAAAAAGCCATTATTGATGTTCTAGTGAAGATTCCACAATAATTTATTAATTAAAATAACTTAACTAGCAAATGTATACATTCAAGGTGGTTATCCCATGTATAACCATAAAGTAATTACATTCCATGAAGTTACAATGAGCTCACAGGCTCTCACACATAGGATCTCAGGACACTATTTACATCATATATGGGAGGTCACAATAAATTATCATGAAACCAACTTTTCATGTACAACCAAAGCAAAATAAAGGCCTCAGAGGTGAAGAGAAGGAGGAAGGAGGAAAATCATAGATAAGAGAACCTTTAGAAACATCAAAAAAACTCACAGATCCATTTTCATAATCCAGAAACACCCCAACCTGACCCAGAGGCCTTTGCACATGCTGAATTAAAGGTGGAGGGCTGGTGGAGAGACTATAGTGATTGCTCCGCTTTGAGGAAATTAACAAAAATGTTTCATCAGAATCAATAACGATATTGGTATCTGCTGTCCTGGAATCTCTACAGACTCCCAGAATCCAGGTGGAGGAGTGGGTCACATCCACTTCCCAGTAATGCCTGCCGGAGGTGAATGCTTGCGCTCCCCACACAGCAAAGCTCTCCATTCGCTGGGGATCCGTTGGTACACTGCGATGGTCATCTCCAAATATCACATGTCTCACATCCTCAGAAAGGCTTATAGAGCAAGGAGTCATTTCCGTGCTCAGAGCATTATCCACTGACAGGGAAAAAATATTATATTAGTGAGAGCTATGAGGCACAGAGGCTCTGTGACCCAATTATTCACTTCATTTGCTCTTCTTCCAAGAAAATACAGAAAAAAGGAAGCCAAGAGAGTTCAGTGCCATGCATCCATGAAGATGAAATGTCATTACAACCCTACAGCACATACAATTATGTATTGTTCCTTAAATAATAGAGAAAAAATGTGAACATATCCCTGGGTGAAGTAATGATTTAATGTCTACCTCTGCACAGTTTCTTTCAGGACATATCAACAAATTTTTTCTTTAATAGAAAAATCTTCTTATATTATTTGTCTTTAAGATCATCAATAGGTAGACATCACTTTGCTTGATGTATTTATTGGAATGTAAGTTATGCCTGTTATAGTCTCAAACATCAAAACTTTGGTAGAAATTAACACATGTAAAGTTTGTAAGTTTCTGAAAAGCATACTCTGGCTTTAAACTATCTGTTTAGCCCCCGATTCAATCTGCTCTGGGTTCCTGCCCTCTGCTACCTAGACCTGTTCTCTAGAATGGGCCTAACATGGTTAGGCTATGTTCACAGATTCCTCAGCTTTCAGTTGTTACGAGATGTATCTGAAGGCGTTAGAATTATCCTGATTATGGACATTTTAGTCATTTTCTTTGTTGATCAAAACGTTCTGATTTTATAAATAATAAAGTTTACTTGTAAAATGAATGTAAATGCACACAGAATAGAACCAATTAAAAACCATTATGCCAAATCTAAGCCTTCAAAATTGAATTAAAATACTCATGCCACCATGAGAATTAGTGTCTTCATAACTACATGACGTGAATACTCTTTGTCCTCTTATTCTAAAGATAAATTGAGTTTTGATCATTGTAGTATTACTATGCAGGCAGAGAAGATGCACATGTTTTAGAAAACTATGTATTACCTACAAGTCAAAAATAATAAAACTTAAATGAGAAAAGTCTCGACCAAGGGACCCAATAAAGAAATGATTTGAGGCTGGACTGCCAAGCAGCTGGCTCTTACCTCTGAAGTTGTTGAGCATGTCTAGGACTCCAGTTATGCGCCACAAAGTGAGCTCCGGGTTCACTGGCTGGGGCTTTTGCATCTGTGCCAAATCAGCCCTGCAAAAAAATGGTCTCAGTTATATTTCCAGGCCCAGAGCTAATCACACAGTCATACAAAGGTATCATATTTTCATATAAGATGTTTCCTCAGAATTCTGCCAGTTTTGGTTAACTGCGTGTACATTTTATTGCACACTCTAGGGGCCATAAGAATGTTACTTTTTCTGAATTTTATTGCATAAAAACCCAATTTCCCCAGATATGCTGTTTTCAGACATTACACAACTTCTAAACTCATTAAAAGTCATTACTTCCCTCTCCCCATCACACTTCCTGAGGGAATGAAGAAATCCTGGAAATATTTCAGAGAGCAGAAAACTCAGACAAAAGCAATTGGGACCAAAGCCTGCAGCTGTCACTAATGTTAGTCAGTGTCTAACAGAGAATGTTCACTGAGACAAAAGGCTTTAATCTTTTGTGCAAAACAAAGGAGTCTAATTCGAGCCTGAGAACCCTGCTGCTGAGGGTCCTGAGGCAACCATTTTCCTGAGGTCTTTCCTAGAACTGGGTATATTGTGATGGAGCAGGTCCAGGTCATTGATGCTTTTAGGAACAAAACCTTCCTCCTCAGCCCACCCTGAGGGAATCTCTCTCCTCCCTCTGTCTTTTTTTTTTTTTTTTTTTTAAACCTTACACCCCTCTAGAGTAGAAGACACCTCTATGATTCCACAGAGTAATTTTATATTAAGATCTGTGAGGTAGGGCTGTACAGGATGGATGGAATGAGAAGAACAAACTTTAGAATGGCAAATTGTTTTTACGTATATTTGAATTCATACAAATTTTAAGATGAAAACTTTCCAGACCAAAGAGAAGAAGACCTCAGGCCCTCTTTTGAAACAAAAATGGAAATAGCCACTGAGAATGATATTAGTACCTCAAAATGTATATATCCCCTTCATTCACAAGAGAATAAACTTTTCAGAAATAGCACTTTTTTTAGTGTAAACTCACCTTGCTGATACATTTCTCACATCCTGCAAAAAATAAAAGATAATGTTAATTATGAGAGATTTTTCCTTCTGCATCTGTTCTCATACTCTTGTTTCTTTCTGTTTTAGTGTTTTAAAAATGTGTATCTTTTTATTCTCCTGTGGGGAATCATTCAAGGCTACGTTAGTAACAGAATGTCAACTAAATAATGAAAACCTTAATCAGTGGGCATGAAGAAGAAAGGAGCTGAGAAAGAGACGGTGGAGTAAAGCAAAGATATCTAGGCTTCCAGTGTCATTAATTTCCTAATCTTATTTCCAAGGAAAGGTCTGACCACGCATGACAACTATTAAAACAAAACAGAACCATATGAGAAACAGAGTGCACGGACATGGATGAGCAACTTTCACAAACCTCGCCCAGGCAAGGGGAAAACCCTCAATGTCTTCAGCAAATCACTGTTGTATGGGACATCAGATAGTGAGGAGGAACTAGGGCATATAAATGGAGTATTGCTAACCTTCCCCTAGCCTCGAGTTCTAATGATTTTAGATGATCTCTCTGTGTTGATAGTACTCCAAATTATATTGAAGATAATTTTGTTATATGTGATCTGTTAAAATGGTAAAAATTTCCCAAAGATTATCAAAGTATGCAGTAATAAGTGACTGGACAAAGGTAATGTAATGGTGGGAGTCAGACAGTATGTGTCACTTAGCTTAGAGCAGTGACATATGCAGGTGACATTTGCATGTCCTGGCAGCAAAGTCTAGCAAGGACTTTCTGTCTCTGAAGATGGACCCTCCCTCCTCACCTGGAGCAGCTCCATGTCAGGCATGTGGCACATCTCCCACAGCTCTCTGTACGTGTCTTTCATCCTTTCTAAATGTTGGGTCATTCTCACTTGACTGTCTTGTAGTTGTTGGAAAAGCTCTTTTGCTTCTCTTTCCAGTGCCTGCAGTTGCAGATGCTCCTCCTCATGGAGAAGTAGATGCATCTTTTGATATTGAATAGTGATTATCACCTTCCTTAATGACACATAGTCCTGCGGAGATGTTTGGATTAAAGAATTACATGTTCTCACTCTCAATAGAAAACTTCAAATAATTATATGCTGGGTGTAATCAAGCAATTTGTAAACTTTCTGCCTCACTCTTGCAAAGAGTCTTGAATATTTGGTGGTTTTTTTTTTTTTTTTTCTGTCCATCTTTTTCAATATTCCTATTCTCTCTCCCATTTTAAATCAAAAGCTATATAAAGACTTCTGGTTTCTGCCACTGTGATGCTTCTTTACGGTTCTTACTGAGTCAATTATTTCCTCTATTAATCTCTCTTTTAGGATTTTTCCATGTCTAATTCACCTAAATATTAAAGAACATTTAGCCATACATCATATTATGTATTTTTTTTTACTTTTTCTATATTTTTACTCTATTTACTATTCTATTTCTTTCCTCTTCCTCACACCCAATCTTAGTGAAATGTCTCATCTCCAGTGTCTGAAAAGGTTTATACCGACCTTCAAATTTGAACTAGAATACATATCATGCCATTTATCCAATATACTAGAATTAATTTGGCTAGTTTGTGTGGGCTTCTCTATTTGTGATTACTATTATATCAATGGAAATCACTATATTTTCTTGGGATGAAATCACTATCTTTTAACTGGTAGTTTGAATTTAGCTAAAAAGTATAAACCAACATTGTGTTTATTTGCATAAAAATAAACGAAATATTTTCATTCTTACCACTAACGAACGAAATTTTCTAGTTTCCTGATTTAGATTATTTTGTGTCTCTTGATTGATTTTCCACAAAGAGTCCATTTTCTTTACAAGTTTCTCCTGCAAAAGAAGCAAGAAGCTTAGCAATAATGAAGACAGAATACTAGATTTCATCCCCTTATCAATTAAATAAAAAGGCTATAACTGAAAGAAACACAAATTCAAGTTAGAGTGGAGTGGCCAGATTTTTCCATGTTAAACAAATTTGGCTCTAATAATTTGGATGTGAAAAGTCATAGAAATATAATAGAGAGTTTTAAGGGACCCTTCAGACAATATCATCAATTTTCTGAGAAACTGGCTTTATATAACATGACTTTGAAAAGTGTTCTTGGTGCTAGTCACCTGTTCCACAGCTCCATTCTACACGTTTGAACAATGTTTCTAAGGAAACCTCCTTTAGTGAAGTCTCAACACAGCTATGATTAGAGTGCCAAATTAGTCAGCAACATTGAAAGGACACATTTATGTGTTACGATTGACATGGAATAATCACCACCTCTACCATCTGCATTCTCATCACCATCATTGTCACAGGCCCTCATCATTCTTATTTGGGACTCTATACGTATCAAACTGCCTTAGAGGCATCACATACCCTGCATTCCTCAGCAGCCCATCCTATTGGACTGTGGCTGTGAGCCATGTGCTCTGGTGACTCAGAGCAGGGCCCACAGAGCAATTGCTTGTCAACCTCACAGAAGAGCTCCTTAGTCTCCTCATGGAGCACACAAATACTGTGTGAGTTGTTGATGTTCTGAGGTCTGGTCTGTCTGGCTAGGGAAGCCAGCTTTTTCAGTGCCGCATTGGTGTTGAAGTTGGGCTTTGCTGAGATTTCTCTGCACTCAGGGCAGCGCATTGGTGCTCTGCCTTCTTCCCAGCAGAGGCAGAGGCAGGGCCTGCAAAAGCTGTGCCCACAGTCAATGGTGACCGGGTCCATGAAGTAGTTCATGCAAATGGAGCAAATGAGCTCATTCTGGAAGGCTTGCAGGGTGTCTGAATCCATATCTCTGAAAATTAAGAAAAAGATGAGAATTTCTTTCTCTTATTTTTATTTGTCCTGATGAAAAGGAAAGAAAAGGCCAATGGACAGTTTTCCTTGTCTGCTTGAGCTCTGTCCAATATGTCTAATAAGTTAGCTCCAGCACAAACTGAGACATAGTAAATGCAAACATGCTGGATTTATAAAGTTTTCCCTCAATAGCCACTGAAGATTGGGTCCAGGACTCCATGAGATACCAAGATCCTAAGATGTTCCAAGTTCTTATTAGCAAATGGTGTGGGATGTGCATGTAACCTAAACCTATCCTCCTGAATACTTTATGTCTAGATTACTTTGAATGCCTAATACAATGTAAATGCTGTATAAATACTTGTAATGCCATACTGTTTAGGAACAGCAAGAAGACTGTTAAAAATATGTACATGTTTGGCAGGGCACGGTTGCTCATGCCTGTAATCCCAGCACTTCGGAAGGCTGAGGTGGGAAGATCACGAGGTCAGGAGATCGAGACCATCCTGGCTAACATGGTGAAACCCAGTTTCTATTAAAAATACAAAAAATTAGCCGGGGGTGGTGGCACGTGCCTGTAGTCCCAGCTATTCAGGAGGCTGAGGCAGGAGAATTGCCTGAACCCAGGAGGTGGAGGTTGTAGTGAGCCGAGATGATGCCACTTCACTCCAGCATGGGTAATAGAGTGAGACTCTGTCTCAAAAAAAAACAAAAACAAAAAAAAACAGACATGTTCAGTACAGCTGCTTTTTTCTTCCTGTAAATATATTTTTCTGAGATTAGTTGAATCCATGGGTATGAAGCTTATGGATATGAACAACCAACTGTGATTCAAATGAGAAAATGAGACAAGAGTCCTCATGGCATTTTTGTTAAACAAGCCGTGCTCTCAATCATTCCCAGTTACTTAGCAAGCTTAAAGCCTGGGTAGAGGGTAAAAACTGAGATGATTTCTCAGTCACTTATATAAGCTGATTCTTAATTCTTAATCTCATTCTTAAGAACATTCTTAATTTCGTTCCGTCTCTGTCATTCTCTCTCAACGATTCCATGATGATAATATATGAAAGACACTTAGTATCTATGCTATTATTCTGTCCTCCCTGCCTCCAAACTCACCTATGAAGTTTGCTCACACAATTATAAATGAAGTAGGTTTTATCTAAGATTGATTAATCAGAGTGGACTATCAACTCCTAAAATTATCAATCATTAAATTTTTCCTTTTAACTTTAATATGAAAACTCTTCCTTTCACTACATTAATTATAAATAATATCTATTATTTTTAATTTAGAAAATTTTTTCCCAGTCAATTCAGATGATTATAGAGAACACTTTCACATTCTGAAATAATGAATATTTAAAATACAATAATTTACAAGAATTAATTAACAATTAATTATCTTCTAAAATAACAATAAAAGTGAAGATATGTATTAGGTTTTCCACTCTACACTAGAAAATCCAGAAATGCAGTTAATGGAAGCATGGCCACCAATTCACCATTCCTCTTAGTGACTTGTGAGTTGCAGCGTCTTGGAAGCCCTTGTCAGAGGGTCACATCTGCTTGCTTGCTTTCTTTCCCTTTTTTTTTTTTTTTTTTTTTTTGTTGTTGTTGTTGTTGAGATGCAGTCTCACTCTGTCACCAGGGCTGGAGTGCAGTGGTACTTACTGCAACCTCTGCCTCCCAGGTTCAAGCAATTCTCCTGCCACAGCCTCCTGAGTAGCTGGTATTACAGGCACCCGCCACCACGCTAGGATAATTTTTTTTTTGTATTTTAAGTAAAAACTTGGTTTCACCATGTTTGCCAGGCTAGTTTCTAACTCTAGACCTCAAGCGATCTGCCTGCCTTGGCCTCTCAAAGTGCTAGGCTGCAAACATGAGCCATCGTGCCCGGCCAATTAAAACTATTTTCAACGGCTTTCTAATCTCGTCTGCAAAATGCAAATTTTGAGGAGACGCAAAGAAGACCTTTGCAACAAGAATTTTCAAAGTAATTCAACATTTTTAACATTGACTTTGGTGTACATTATAACCATTACTACATGCCCCCATTCTAGTGAACATTTTAGGTATTTTATGGGTTCTATCTTTGCATGAAACTATCGAAATATATCTTTTCACACTTAAAATATCTAACAATACAGAAAATAGTCACATAAGAAGAATCAAATAGCAAGGGAACACAAACCATATATTACAAATTGAAGATACTTTATATTGATTTTCTGTAAAATCACGAAGACAGTTACTTGTTTGCTTAGAAAAGACCCAAGCATGCTGCTGGGTAAATTTAAAGTATTTTTAAGAGAAAATGTGAGCATGATGGGTTTACTGCAAATTTCATACTTACAAGGCTACTATGAATGGTCGCAGTCTAGAAGTTCTGTAGATATCCAGATTACAAGTAACCTCTGGTGCTCCAAAGCCCAGCAGCCACAAATCTGGTGGGTCCTCACTGAAGGAGAGAGAAATCTCTGGACAAGCATCCTTTTAAAGGGTATGGGCCGACGAAAGACCACCCCCACTTCCTGAGATTGATTAGATTGCACAGAAAGGGGTAAATTGGCTGATTAGGTTTATAAAGTATTAAAAACCACACTTGGGGGCTCAAAGCTCAACAGACAAGTTTGGAATGAGATGTAAGAAAGTTGACTTAACACAGGTTAATCAAAGAAATATGTTAAGTATAAGAATTATTTCATTAAATATCACATGCTAATTTTTTTTTTTTGAGGCGGTATCTCACTCTGTCATCCAGGCTGCAGTGCAAAGGCTTGATCTTGGCTCACTGCAACTTCTGTCTCTCGAGTTCAAGCAATTCTCCTGCCTCAGCCTCCCAAGTAGCTGGGATTACAGGCACCCACCACTAAGCCCAGCTAATTTTTGTACTTTTAGTAGAGACGGGGTTTCACCATGATGCTCAGACTGATCTTGAACTCCTGACCTCAGGTGATCTGCCCACCTTGGCCTCCCAAAGTGCTGGGATTACAAGCGTGAGCCACTGCACTGGGCCACACACTAATTTTAAAATTTTGTTTCTCACTCTGTTTTAAAATTATAATTGCTTAAGTGCCTAGCCGTTATTTCTCTGAATATGTTCCAAGATAAAACACTAACTGGGATTACCAACACACCTGTACTGTGTAACTCTCTTGTTTAAAAAAGTACAGCAAGGAACTCAATTGTGTTTTGCATAATTGTATTTATGATGGTTGAAAAATTAGTTGTATCAGCCTGTTTTTCTTATATTAACTATTTTGACTGTTTCCTAATTTTTTTTGACTATTTCCTAATGGATTTACTGGAAATTTTATACTCACAATCCCACTATGAATGGTCTCAGTCTAGAAGCTCTGTAGATATCCAGACTACAAGTAACTCCTGGTGCTCCAAAGCCCAGAAGCCACAAATCTGGTGGGTCCTCCCTGAAGGAGAGAGACATCTCTGGACAAGCGTCCTTTTAAACTGTATGGGACCACAAAAGACCACACCCACTTCCTGAGGTTGATTAGGTTACTAACTAGTAATGATACTCTTGGTGTACAGGGACTGCAGAAAAGATAACTGACTACAGGAGCTACTCTATTGCTGGTGACTTACATAGCACACTATCTAGAGACCACTGATGGGCAGAGAATGCTAGCAGCCAGGAACCGGGTTGTGGTACCAGCTGCCACAGAAAATGTGCCATCCTCCCAGATTGGCATCCTCTATCAGCATTGTGCCTGGAGCTGATAGGGCATCTTTCCTAGGTCCAACTGTTCAGCTTTTCAAAGGTAGTGGAGAAGAGAGAGTGGCTGGCCCAAAAAGAAACAATGAAGCATCATGAGAATATTGTAGAAAGTATAAGGAAAATGGGAACATTTTAGAAAAGAAACTGCAGAACTTGGAAAAGCAAACAACTCTTTCATTAAAGACATAAATGCACTTAAGAGGCTTGTTATTGCAAAAAAAAAATAAAATAGATTATGTTTCAATGTATTTGTTGTGTTTATTTGCATGGCAAGTTTCATGACATTAGCTTTATTGAAAGAGTTATTTGTTCTGAAGAAAAGCAGCAGGAGTATCTCAGATTAGTATTGAAAAGCAAGGATACCATCAGGAAGAGTTGAGACTATGATAGAGGTTCACTTGAATGCTGAGTTATAAATCTGGTGAGGTAGTGCTGTGCAAGATGTTCTATAGGCAGAAAGAGGCAACAGCTAAGAGATTAAGATAGTTTCCATCGAAAGGAGCCTTGATATAAGTAACAGACAGAGATATTAAAGTCAAAACAGTATAATAAACATCTCTAGCCAAATATTTCAGGTATTACCATCTTATCCCTCGAAATTACTTATCTAAGACAGGTGCAGTGGCTCATGCCTGTAATCCCAACACTTTGGGAGACTGAGAGCGGTGAGTCACCTGAGGTCACCAGTTCAAGACCAGCCTGGCCAACTGGCAAAACCCCGTCTCTACAAAAGATAAAAAGAAAATTAGCCGGGCATGGTGGTGAGCACTTGTAATCTCAGCTACTTGGGAGGCTGAGGCAGGAGAATTGCTTGAACCCAGGTGGTGGGAGTTACAGTGAGCTGAGATCATGCCAGGGCACTCCAGCCTGGGGAACAAAGTGAGGCTCCATCTCAAAAACAAACAAACAAACAAACAAACAAAAAACAACTTATCTAATGTGATCGCATCTTCTCTAACCCAGAGTATCTGAGGTGTGGATTCCTGATTTGGTCCTAAGCATTTGACTGCATAGCTGAGACTGCTCTTCCTCTCAGCTGTGCTCTATGTCCTTGTTTCTCTGCTGTGATATCAATTTTGGGTGTCAGTTGGAGTGCAGACTTTCATGCTTGACCTGGGTGGTGCTTTGTGGCATGTGTGATGGCAGATCCTCATCAGGACACAGAATCAGAGTTAGTTTCTCAGAAAATGAAGATCTCAGAGGGAAGAGCTGTGCCTAACCTAGCCCCATAAAATTTGAAGATCAGTCCATGGCTCCACAGAAAAAGAAACACACCTAAAATTTCACATGGAATTACCTTCATTGACAAGTTTCTTGCCATATTTTAGTTTAGAAACTGTACCTATGAGTAGGTGACTATGAAGTAATGGCAACAGTAACAACAAATTGATATTACTCCTACATATAGAAAACAGCATTTTGCCTTTGTGGAAATAGAAGAGAGGGCATTTGCACAGAGGAGCGCCAAGCATCATCTGATGAGGGATGGGCACCAAGATTAGAAATGGTTACAGGGAAATATATAAACAGCAATAGATACTAACCACCTTTAATTTAATTTATTTACTAAGTACCCAATTTCGTGAGGTGTACTTTGTCTGCAAGATCTTCTTTTGTGATTCTTACTGTTGAGATCAAAGAAAGTAAATGGTTTTGTATCTGAATTTATGAGAACTCGAGCAGTTGCAGCTAACTTGAGTTTGTAAAAATATCCGGAACCTGAACTGATTCTGTTAAAGCAGGAGGTCGTATTGGAGAGGTCACTAGACTCTGTATACAATCTGGATGAATGCTTTTGAGCCAAATTTTGAATTTCTTAAAAAGCAGTGTGGCCTCAATTAACATCAGAGGATCTGAACATATCTGCTCTGCTTTTTGTCCTGTGTGAGATGTTGTGGAGTGAAGTGGAGCAAGGAACAAAGAAAGAGCACAGCCATGAGCTACCATGATAAGTAGCAGCCCTGAAACCAGAGTTCTCCAGCACAGGCTGGTCCTCAACAGTGAAATACTAGCTAATACTGGGTGTCTAATTTGCAAGAAGAAGACCAACATACAAAGAAAGAGCCTGTTGACTAAGCATTAGGGGTTATGACAGAAATAAAAAATTTTTCTAGAAATGATGAGACAGAAGCTAACCACCAAAATTACTCATGCGGGGAATATTGCCATAATAACCAACGAATGCATCTTTTACATGCTGGGAAGAGTTTTCTAAGGACTTCTTAATATTCTTAGGACTAGCACCAGAGAAAAGCAAAAACATCTGGATAAGACTGAATAAAAATTCCTTTCAGGTCCAGACACAGAGCCATATTATGCCTTTAATCCCAGCCTTTTGGAGGCTGATACAGGGGGAAGGCTTGAATCCAGGAGTTCAAGATGAGCCTGGACAACACTGAGATACCCTATTTCTATAAAAGCAAATTTTTAAAAAATTAGCCAGGCATGGTGGCACACCTCTGTGGTTCCAGCTACTTAGGAGGCTGAGGCAGGAGGATCACTTGAGCTTAGGAGTTTGATGCTACAGTGAACCATAATTGTTCCACTGCATTCCATTCTGGGCAACAGAGCTAGAACTTTTCTCAAAACCAACCAACAAATAAAAAAGATATTTTATTTCAGCATAATATTTTATTTGCATGTATTTGCATGTGCACATATATATGTGTGAGTGTTGATGTATTTTAGAGTAGAAGAAAAGCTTTAAGTCATGACATGGATGACATTTTGAGTTTACATCCCCAAACTGTAGCATGTGTTAGAATTATCCAAAGGGCTTGCTTTATAGCTATTTCTAAACCCCATCCTATAAAGCTAATTGTAACTACAGACATCTAAATAATTATTTATGTTAGGTATATAAGAGATACGTATCTGAGAGTATATTCTTACAGAATCAAAGATTTCCTTTTCAATAGAAACTTATTCTCATTAACAAATGGCCATAAAATGTTTTTTTAAAAGATGATACTTTTAAAAATAATATCAGTGGCCAGGCGCAGTGGCTCAAGCCTGTAATCTCAGCACTTTGGGAGGCCGAGACAGGCGGATCACGAGGTCAGGAGATCAAGACCATGCTGGCTAACACGGTGAAACTCCGTCTCTACTAAAAAATACAAAAAACTAGCCGGGCGAGGTGGCGGGCGCAGGTAGTCCCAGCTACTCGGGAAGCTGAGACAGGAGAATGGCGTGAACCTGGGAGGCAGAGCTTGCAGCGAGCTGAGATCCGGCCACTGCACTCCAGCCTGGGCGACAGAGCGAAACTCCATCTCAAAAAAATAAATAAATAAATAAATAAAAACAATATCAGCAAGATTTACCATTAACATCTCCACGCGATTTAGTCCTTCTGATATTTTTCTGTACATGTTTTTGTCCATATCCACTTTGTTTATACTTTAAAAAAAAACTTTCCAAAATAAATCATATTTATTTATTGTACTTTAAAGCTCAAAATGTATTTAGACACTTTATTAATTTAGGCTCTTTCAAATAATATCTTGTTATTTGATATGTTCAGTTAATTACTAGTTGGTAACTGTAGATATAAAGTTTTTAAATGGCAGAAGTCTACTTTACAAATTATGAAGCCTGAGATTGTCAAACCCTAATTTGATCAATGCACAATTTATATTATATTGTATGTTATAAATATGTACAATTTTCATATATTGATTAATAAAAATTTAAAAATTATTTTTCAAAAAAGTTGTCTTTTAAATAAAGGTTTTATTGGATTAGTTTGAATTTAGTAAAAATGCATTAAATAAAATCACCTGAATGTTTTTTCTGCACAGTACCGATTTCATTTCCCTACATTTAAAATTAAATCAGCCATAGGTGCCAGACATTGAGGCTCTACTTCTCTTTTTCCAAAACCATCCATCATCATCATTAGCATTTTGATCTTCAAATCTAAAAGGTGGTAGAAATTGATGGGTACTGAAGGGATTTGTGTTGTTGAGCAAGGTGAGATGGTAGCAGAACCTAGATTTCAGTGAAGAAAGGGCAGAAGTTATCAAAGAATGGAATGATGTATATTCAAATATCATATAAAAATACTATCAGATGTGGGAGCAGAAATGAAAGTAGATTTGGGGCCCCAGAAAATCAAACATGATTTTCCCACATGGGTGTTGTTTAACAATGACAAAAGCCAGGCATGGTGGCTCACACGGGTAATCCCAGTGCTTTCGGAGGCTGAGGCAGGTGGATCACTAGATGTCAGGAGATCGAGACCAGCCTGGCCAACATGGTGAAACCGTGTCTCTACTAAAAATACAAAATCAGCCAGGTGTGGTGGCACATGCCTGTAATCTCAACAACCCGGGACTCTGAGACAGGAGAATCACTTGAAAGTGGGAGACAGAGGTTGCGTTGAGCCAAGATCATGCCATTGCACTCCAGCCGGGACAATAGACGGTGACTCCATCTCAAAAAAAAAAAAAAAAAAAAACCAATCAATCAATGATAAGATAAACCAGCACTAACCAGAACTAGAGGGTGTTTGTAGAGGATTATTTACAGAGATTAGACATTGAGTTGATTTAATCAGTGGTGGAAAGGTAAATCCTTTCATTGATACTCTGTGCCACAGAAACCTAATCAGGGCGGGGATTTAAGGATCCTATAATACATTGGCCTCCAGAAAGCAAGGCTTATTATTTATAGAGGCATTTGGAATTTGCTAGACTGTGGAAATCTCAAAGAATAGCTTCTGTTATCCAGAAAGCCCAGAGGACAGGGAACTCCTGAGTCAAATGCATGAATTTTCCTGCAAGCACTGTTCAGACCAGTTGTAGAATATTCAGGTAAGTATCTCCTTTAATTTTGGTTCTTTATTTATACAAATTGTGAACTTCTGGAGGGACAGTCCTAGATATTATACAGTTTTATCTATAGCATGGTATCTAGAATTTAATTGGAAACCTTTATTGTAAAATATGAAATGTTCTATGTTGTCTGTAACTTCAGGGTGCACGCAGCCTTGGTCGTCTGCAAAGTTTTCAAAGTGCTCAAAGGCACTTTTTTATTTTCCTAATATTCCATTGAAGTTTTTATTTATGTAATAGTTTTTTTTTGTTTGTTTGTTTTTGTTTTTTTTTTTTCGACGGAGTCTTGCTCTGTCGCCTGGGCTGGAGTGCAGTGGCCAGATCTCAGCTCACTGCAACCTCTGCCTGCCGGGTTTACGCCATTCTCCTGCCTCAGCCTCCTAAGTGACTGGGACTACAGGCGCCCACCACCACGCCCAGCTGATTTTTTGTATTTTTTAGTAGAGACGGGGTTTCACCGTGTTAGCCAGGAAGGTCTCGATCTCCTGACCTCATGATCCGCCTGTCTCGGCCTCCCAAAGTGCTGGGATTACAGGCTTAAGCCACCGCGCCCGGCTATAATAGTATTTTAATTTATAAAATGTATTTTCTTGTTTGAATGTTCTTTTCAAAGCCTCTTGTTATTTTTTGATATATATAATGAATATATATAGTATGATATATTTATATTCTATTTTATGGAATAAAATATTACATGTATGACTTTGTGAAGGTTATAAATTTTTATTTTTTCATTTTTTATTTTTTATGTCACAAAAATGAAGAAAAATTAGGAATTCATACAGCTTCACAAAGTCACAGGAGTCCATACATTATGTTTAAGATCAAAACTTACAGTCAAATGGTTCAAGGATAAAAAGATGTCTTAAATTTCTAAGTATTTTGCAAGTGATGATGACAAAAAGTAAAAAGTAAACAAATAAAAGATGTATTCTAACACAGAAAAGGGGGCAATCACATACAATTGCCACGGTTAATTTTTTTGAGACAGGGTCTCACTGTTGCCTAGTCTGAAGTGCACTGATACAATCAAGGCTCACTGAAGTCTTGACCTCTTGTGTTCAAGCCATCCTCTCACCTCAGCCTCCAGAGTAGCTGGGACTATGGGCACTACAAGTGTGGGCCTGGTTAAATTTTTGTTTTTCTAGAGATGGGGTCTCCCTATGTTGTCCAGACTGGTCTTAAACTCCTGAGCTCAAGCGATTTTCCTGCTTCAGCTGCCCAAAGTGTTGAAATTACAGGCGTGAGCCATTGTGCCTGGCCCTATATAAATTCTTAGTTTTTCCAGTTTCTTTCTTTCTGTCTTTTTTTAAGAGATGGGAGTTTCTCACTTGTTGCCCAGGCTTATCTTGAACTCCTGAGTTCAAGTGATCCTCCCAGCTTAGGCTCCTAAAGTGCTGGGATTAGGGAATAAGCCTCCACGCCTGGTCGCAGTTTCATCATGGAAGTAATGGAACAGCAAGCATAAAATGACCTCATAGAGCTTTAAGGAGAAAAATAAGATATTAATAATACGTGTAAAACATTTGCATATTAGTTTCCCAGAGCTCCTGTTGTAGGGGTGGCCTGCCCCTCCACACCTGTGAGTCTTTCTTGTCAGGTGCGATGAGAGACTGAGAAAACAAATATGACACACAGACAAAGTATAGAGAAACAACAGTGGGCCCAGGAGACCGGCACTCAGCATACCAGGGACCTGCACCGGCACCAGTCTCTGAGTTCCCTCAGGTTTTATTGATTATTATTTTCATTATCTCAGCAAGAGGAATGTGGTAGGAGAACAGGGTGATAATAGGGAGAAGGTCAGGAAGAAAACATGTGAGCCAAGGAATCTGTATCACAATTAAGTTCAAGGGGAGGTACCATGCCTGGATATACACACATAGGCCAGATCTATGTTTCTCTCCACCCAAACATCTCAGTGAGTAAAGAATAACAAAGAACATTGCTGCCAACATGTCTCGCCTCCCGCCATAGGGCAGTTATTCTCCTATCTCAGAACTGAACAAATGTACAATCGGGTTTTATACCAAGGCGCTCCGTTCCCGGGGCAGGCAGGAGACAGTGGCCATCCTCCATCTCAACTGCAAGAGGCTTTCCTTTTTCACTAATTCACTTCAACACAGACCCTTTATGGGTGTCGGGCTGGGGCACAGTCAGGTCTTTCTGATCCCACGAGGCCATATTTCAGACTATCACATAGGGAGAAACCTTGGACAATACCCAGCTTTCCAAGGCAGAGGTCCCTGCAGCAAAGTGGCTGAGGCAAAGTTACAAATTAACAACATCTCAGCAAAGCAATTGTATAAGGTATAGATCAAAATCAAAATGGAATTTCTTATGTCTTTCTTTTCTACATAGACACAGTAATATGTGTCTGATCTGATCTCCCTTTCTGATCTCCCTTTCTTTTCCCTACAGCTGTAATAAATTATCACAGATAAAACAATAATTTGCTCTTTCACATTCTGAAAGCCTAAAATTTAAAATCAACATGTTGACAGAGTTGGTTCCCACTGGAGATTCTGAGGGGAAATCCAGCCCCTCCCTGTCTGCTAGCTTCTGGTGGCTGATGGGAACCTTTAGCTTTCATTGGCTTGTGGCAGCCTAGTTCCCCTGAGCTCTGTCTCTGCCTCTGTCTCCACATGGCTGTCTAGGTGTCTAAGACATTCCTTTTATTTCTTCTATAGTGATACCAGTCATTGGACTTAGGCCCCACCCTAAATCCTAAATCCAGACTAATCTCATTGGGAGATTATCGAGGTAATTACATCTGCAAAGATCCTATTTTCCAAAGGTCATATTCACAGGTTTCAGGGGTTAGGACTTAGACATATATTTTGGGGGGCCACTCTTTAACTTGCACTTTGAAAAAATGCCTGGCTCATAAAAGAGCCACATAACAACAAAAACACAACTGTATTTTTATTTTCACTCCTTTATACACATCATCCTAACCTTTACAATTGGGAAGACAGCACTTCTTTTCCTAAATTCAGATTCTGAATATTCCACATCTCTTTTCTAATGTCAATTCTATGTGACTTACCCTTTTTCTGAGTTAGAATACATCTTATATTTATTTATGTATTGATTTTTTATAATCGTCACTTACAATATGTTTGGAAATTTGATATCTTTTAATCCCTGAACCAATTCAGAGTATGTTTTAATCTTAAACACAAAGTATGAAATCAAATATTTTTCAAGTTGTTTTTACTTTCCTTTGTAAATGTTATTTTTCTCTTAATTACTCTCCTGTTGTATTATTAAGTTTATTTTTATTTTTTTAGGAGATTGATGAAAAGACTTTTTTCCTGATTTTTGAGATTAAAATTCAATAACTTTCAAGTTTACTCTCTTAAGTTTTTCACAGTTTATTTTAATTTTTTCTATAAATTTTAATTTTTTATTTATATTTTCATTTATTATGGAACAATTTTCCAAAAGTCTTTTTGACATAATAAATTTGATATATGAGTTATTATTTATTTTATCTTCTACCTCAACTATGGACTTGAATTACTATCCAATATTTTAAAACATTTTAATCTATGTATTGAGGCATTTGTGTTTTGAGGCATGTGACATTGTAACTAACATTCTTCATACTTCTAGTTAGTGAATTCTTTTTTTTTTTTTTTTTTTTTTTTGAGACGGAGTCTCGTTCTGTCGCCCAGGCTGGAGTGCAGTGGCCGCATCTCAGCTCACTGCAACCTCCGCCTCCCAGGTTTATGCCATTCTCCTGCCTCAGCCTCCTGAGTAGCTGGGACTACAGGCGCCCGCCACCTCGCCCGGCTAGTTTTTTGTATTTTTTAGTAGAGACGGGGTTTCACCGAGTTAGCCAGGATGGTCTCGATCTCCTGACCTCGTGATCCGCCCGTCTCAGCCTCCCAAAGTGCTGGGATTACAGGCTTGAGCCACCGCGCCCGGCCTTCTAGTGAATTCTTAATGTCATTCAAAGGCTAAATCCTTCTATACACTACTGAGAATTAAAAATAGTTCTCAAAAATATTCTCACATATACAGAAACTCATTCTCAGAATTTCAACCTACACTGGCATCTTAACTCTGTTCTCTTTCCCTTCTAATGCATATTTTCCCCCGAAGGTCCCATGTTCCACTCCTTATGCACCCTCTATTTAAGGTCTGGTTTAATTTCATGTTGTATGTATTTGTACACAATTTTACTTAAGTGAGGCTTAGTCTTAGAATAGATTATCCTAAAAAGACTAGTGAAAGAGATATGAGAATTTGGAGAATTTGTTGGGAAATCATGTCCCAGAGGAATTACATGTCCCAGAGGAATTTACTTTTTAGGTTGGAAAAAAAAAAAAAAAAAAAAAGGCAGTAGTCATCTGCTCTGCCATGTTTTCAGGTTCTATAATGGAAAATGCCAGGTATTTTGGAGGTACTTTCTGAAGGAAGCCAAATTTTCACTGAGGCTTAAAGATGAACAGTTAACAAAATAAAATTGAAATGTTTTATAATTGTCATTAAATCCTTGATATTTAAAAGGAGAAGGAGTATGGTTCACAAGAAACCATGCATTCCCATGCATGGATCCTGTAGAATCTATAATTCAGTCTCATCACAGGTTCACATTCCCCCATAAAATGGTAACAGTTGGACGCATGTCTGGAGCAGCTCTTGGGCTTGTCCTATTGTATCTTCAACTTCTCGTCTGTACCTTTAGCTATGGATATTTGGGCTGTGCTTAGAAAATGGCCATACTCAGGGCACTGTAGAATGAACAGTCTTTCCCTTTTAGGCATTTCTCCTTCCACTTTAACTTTTGACTCTGTCTTCAGGGCATTTCTGTTATATTAAGCTTCTTAAGTGAGTGGTCTGGTGTTTGTCTTATGCAACTCAATTTAAGACTGGTTCACCTGAGATCTGGCAGAAAGCAGGCTGGGGTGGGGTGTGGATATATTGAATATCGTGCATGTAGCATACGAAAGGCAAATATGGATTTTAATTCAGAAATGGGCAATGTTTTATTTGTATTGTTAAGAGTAAATTAATTACACAAGGGACATATGGCAAATAGGGTGTAATTTCTTTCATTAATCCCAATGAAGCAGAGTAACTTTCCTTTCTTTCTCCTCAGAAATACAAAATCACACATACTGCAGGACTTCCAGAAATAAATAATCCACTGACACTTAAAAGTAAAGAACTCTGTATTCTTGCTCTGGTGTCTACATAACCGGGATCTTATAAGTAAGCCAAAGACATCAAAATGGCTTTGCCTAGAAACCAAGGCCATTGGTCAAACGAAGACATCTTGAGGTTACTGGAACGCATAGAGAATAATCTCCCATCTGATGGCAAAGGCACGTTCAGCTCAATTCAGTCACACATGGACTGGGGAAAAGCAGCTTTTAAAAACTTTTCTGGTGAAATGTGCAGACTCAAATGGTTAGAGATTTCTTGCAGCTTGAGAAAATATGGCAGTTTGAAAGAATTAGTCCTGGAAGCTAAGAAATGTGTTAAAAATACAGACAAAAGTCAAAAAGGCAGGAACCATCCAGACTTTCCAAAGAGGCCCCTTACTGCTTATATCCGTTTCTTCAAGGAGAATTGGCCCCAGTACTCCCAAATGTACCCTGGGATGAGAAGCCAAGAACTGACCAAAATCCTGTCAAAGAAGTACAAGGAACTCCCAGAGCAGATGAAACAGAAATATATTCAGGATTTCCAGAAGGAAAAGCAAGAATTTGAGGAAAAACTTGCTCGCTTTAGGGAAGAACACCCTGATTTAGTTCAGAAGGCCAAGAAATCTGATGTCTCCAAGAGGATTCAAACCAAAGTGCAAAAGAAGGTTCAGAAAAATATGGAAGAAGTGAGTTCTCTTCCAAAAACGGATCAATTTTTCAAGAAGGTAAAATTTCATGGAGAACCTCAGAAACCCCCCATGAATGGATACCACAAATTTCACCAAGATTCCTGGTCAAGTAAGGAGCTGCAACATTTGTCCCTGAGGGAGCGCATGGTAGAGATAGGCAGACGCTGGCGGCACATCCCTCAGAGCCAGAAGGATCATTACAAGAGCCAGGCTGAGGAGCTGCAGAAGCAATACAAGGTGAAATTGAATCTCTGGCTTAAGACTTTGTCACCTGAAAATTATGCTGCATACAAAGAATCGACCTATGCTAAGGGTAAGAATATGGCCATGACAGGAGGCCCGGACCCCAGGTTGAGACAAACAGATCCTCAGTCCTCATCAGCAAGGGGTCTGCAAGAAGGGTTTGGGGAGGGGCAGGGGCCCCAGGCTGCAGGAACAGATTCATCACAGACTACTTGGGTAAACTGTCATGTCTCCTTGGAAACAGAAGAGAACAGGAAGGAAGATGGAGAAGAGGAAGAAAGCAGTAACTCTTCAGACTGCAGCAGTGGAGAAGAAATGGAAGTTGATGTCTGAGGGCAGTGGCTCTAGTGCAGCTTCCTCAGAGGACTTCTAACTGGGACTCTACCTGACTCAGAGACTCCACATGACTCAGACTCCAGGGTCAGGCAGAGTTTCTCAGCAAAAGCCCATTCATGCCATCCATGTCAAAGAAAAGGGACTCTTCTTCTGCCTCTTTTTACTTCTTTTTTTTTTTTTTTTTTTTTTTCCTTTTCTTCCTTCCCCACTCTCCTCCCCTATACAAAGTAGGACAGGTTGGAAAGAAGCAACTTGGTGCAGCACTCTCTTACACCAGGATTGCAAACCTGGGAGGGACTCTCTGGGGAGAATCAATACGTTTGAGCCAATACTACCCTTATCCTTAAAAACAGACAAATATCATCCCTTTCCCAGTGAATTTTATGCAATTCAAGTTTCTAGAATGAAGCAATGATTAGGTGTAGGGTACACATTGTATTAGAATGAATATTTCTGAAGCAAGAAACTTTGCTTTACTCATTTTTGTCCTGCTAAAGGTAGTAAGAAGACACCCATGGGCCTGGGACCCTGACCTTCCCTGTGGAAATGTTTTTCAGGACTCCTGCAGTTAATCTAGGGTTGGGGATATTTGATGAAAAGTGGGGTAAGTGTCTTAAGAAAATTGTTGTACTCTTGATATCTCTCTCCTCCACTCCCTGAAGGAAGGAGTTGGCCATTCCCATGCCTGGGAGTAGGCAGCAATATTTCTATATGTATGTCTGACTCTTAGCTTTCATTGAGACTTTTTCTTTTCCAAAAAAAATATGAAAATGCAAAATTAAAACTTACTTATTTCATCTGAATGGGCTCCTCCACAGAATCCCTGATGACACTGGGTGCAGCTTCCCTAAGTGCTCTCTGCATTTTTTCTTGAAGCTCCAAATATTTCCTGCTGCTTCAGGTGCAAGTGAATCTTCCCTTCAGCACTCAGGATTGATGGAAAGATGCACAGAAAGACACATAGAGATGAATACACTATTCTGTTTCACTATCTGCTCTATGAATTCATACAACAATATAACATTGTTTAAATTTTTTTTCATTTGCTAATATGTTTGAAAACTAACCTAAGGTTAGTGCCTTCTCAGTATACCTTTATTCTCTTAAACATTTCTGGCTGTTTTCATATTTTGTTCTCATGAATATTAGCATCACAGTAGTCCTATACTTTTTATATGAAAACCATTGACTATCGAGTGTTTATTTTGTCCCTAGATAGCTTAGTACATTTTTCTTTATAAGTCTTTTCTAGGTAAGTAAGTTTCAGAGAATAATGAAAATATTTACCATTTTATACCTCTAATTTCTGAATGTATTGGATTAAAATATCCAGCAGAATGTTAAGCAATGATAATAATATGTTCTTGGCTTGCTTCTGACTTTCAGCCTAATGGTTACAGAATTTAAAATCAAGAAAATTACACCGATGTGTACATTTGAAATAAATTATAATGAAAGTAAGAAAATTACTATTTACTGTTATTATTATTTTGTTAACTTTATAATGTATATCGATTTATAACAAATTTATTTTATCATATATTTATGTAATTTTTCTTACTGTATTAGTCATCATCCTCCAGAGAAACAGTACCCCCAACACAAAGAAATAGAGTAACAGAGAGAGATAGAATAATACAGAGATGAGACAGAGAGAGACAGATACAGTGGCTCGCCGCCCAGGCTGCAGTGCAGTGGTGCGATCTGGGCTCACTGCAACATCCGCCTCCCAGATTCAAGTGATTCTCCTGCCTCAGCCTCCTAAGTAGCTGGAATTACAGGCACTCGCCACCACACCAGATTAATTTTTGTATTTTTAGTAAAGACAGAGCTTCATCATGTTGTCCAGGCTGGTCTCGAACTTCTGACCTCAAGTGATCCTCCCACCCAGAAAACCTTATTTTATGATGAAGAATTGGTTCACAAAATTGTGGAGGCAAAAAAATACCATGATCTGCAATCTACAAGCTGGTCACTTAGGAAAGACAGAGGTGTAATTCAATCTGAGTCTAAAAGCCTGGGGACCAGGGAAACCAATGGTGTAAACCTCAGTTCCAGGGTAGGAGAAGATAAGACCAGATATGCTAGCTTAAGCAGTGAGGCAGGAACAAAAGGGTCAAACTCCTTTCTCATCAGCCCTTTGTTCTATTCAGGAGCTACTGGGGAGGGAAACCTACTTTACAGAGACCAATTCAAGCTGACACATAAAATTTACCATCACACTTTCATTTTCTTATGGATTCTGAGGATTTAGGCATTTTTACCATTTTTACATGAATTCTAGATGGCTGATGAGTACAATTTCTTCAGAAAATGTGTTTGCATATTATGTCCCTTGTTTCATTTCTTAACATCAAGTTCGCAAAAATAACTTTAAAGATCTGATTCTTTTCACTTCCAATTCAGAAGATACTGTAAGTCACATTTGTCACTAAGTGGTAGTAAGGCCTGTAGCTCAGGCTAGATGGTGAGATGTACAAATGCAGTTGGGGCTTTGCTTGTGATTTTAAATACAGTGTTTTTAAATTTATTCAACACTTACTCTTTTGTATATATATAAATTTTCACCTTAAAATTCTGAAAAGATAGAGAGGTGCAGTATACTTTCAGACCATTTCCAAACCTCTAAAGAAAAACAGTGAAAAACTAGAATGACAAAATCAAAATTCATGAACAGTATCTACAACAATACTGAGTGACAATGTACCCTAAAAAATCCCAAATATAAAAAGTCACAGACAAATCAGGTGCAGCAGCAATATCCATGAGGAATCAGAATCCTTTCAGGATGAAGCAGAGAGGGTGAACAGAACGTATTAACAGACTTAGATTTGAGAACTCCCCAAGTCAGCAACAAGGATTCACTAGAATCCTTTTAATTACCGTGCAAGGTAATTAAAAAAGAGCTGCAGAAACTGAGCAGGGTGGGAGTTTGCACACATCAATAAGCAAGAGTCCAGGATAAGATAAAAAAAAAAGGCTGGGACCATATGGTTTCCATAGCTCTTAAAATAACCAGCCCAAATTATCTTCCAGGATCAAACTCCATACTGAGAAGAATATGCTGGGAGTAAACTACATATTAAACAAGGCTGACACAATAGGATCAAAAAACGGGAAGGCCCCAGTAATGAGTGAAAACAGAAGCAGAACCAGGACAGAGCAAAAGCTCAAGGGATTTTTAATGAACACCTTATGAAATCAACAGGAGAACTCTAGAATCAGGATGCTAGGAAAACTGTGTTGACTGATCTTTACCTTATAAAAGTTCAAGTTCCATTCCATACAAATAGCATCAATAGGGCATGCTTTCATTATTATTGTTCTTTGTTTCTTATCTAAGGAGAGTGCAGAGGGAAGAAAATGTCTTTCCAAAAATAGTATACCTTGATATGACTGTTCATGAAGTAATATCTAGCATTCTTAAAAGAACCTTAGTGCCAAGGCTACCATGAGCTTATACTCTGTAGCTGCAACCTTGAGAGAAGTGCCTCTGGGCAGTCCTCTCTGTTTCCTGCCCAGCAGAATCTCAGCCCCACCTCACTGGATCCAGCTCCATTACTGTGCCTGGCCACCTCAAGCTCTTCCTGAAGGTCAATTACTGGAGTGTGTCCTGGTCCTCTCCTCCTCCAAGCATCCCTCTTGGTCCTTGCAGGATCCCTTCAGGACCTTACCTAGAAGCCTTTTTGCCTGTCCTTGCTCCATCACACCTTGTCCAGGAATGTATTATAAGCCTGGTGTGGTGGCTCACACCTGTAATCCCAGCACTTTGGGTGCCCCAGGCAGATGGATCACTTGAGGTAAGAAGTTCGAGACCAGCCTAGCCAACAAGGTGAAACCCCCTTTCTACTAAAAATACAAAAATTAGCGGAGTGTGGTGACGTATGCCTGTACTCTCAGCTACTTAGGAGGCTGAGGCATGCGAGTAGCTTGAACCTGGGAGGCAAAAGTTGAAGTGAGTGAGATAGCAGCACTGCACTCCAGCCTGAGCAACAGTGACCACCAGTGAGAAAAACAAATGATAGGTAGAGATAGTGGTACATATCTATCTACATATCTATGTATCTACATATTTAGCTCTACATAATATATATGTATATTATACATATACATGAATATATGTATTATATATTATTTAATTTATAGTTTACTGCCAGTGTCATATATAATACATTATATATGTATAGCATATATGAGAGAGAGATCTCAAATTTGTAGAATCCCTAATAACAAGCAGCTACCACCCCCATCTTCCACAATGGCTAATCATTTTACTGTGTGATTTACTCTCAGATGTGGTACTGCGGACCACAATCTGTCTCCAGCAAATTATCAGCAAATTCAAGTGCAAGTTTTTGGCTTTAGAAAATGTTTCAATTAAATCAGCTACACTTGGGAAATGACGTTAGGAATACGCACCCAAAGGGTTGATCTTAACTATTCATTATTATTAGTGGGAAAATTCTGGAGATTAAGGGATGTTTGGGGTGGCTGTCTTGCTCTCACAGGAGTAGGGATGGGGGATAGGTTTCTCCCCTATTCCTCTTGTGTTAATAATGGTGGCAGATTTTGGTTACTGGGAATAGTACCTACATGACCTGGATTAAAGCACGAGCACTAAATGTCTTGGGAGGGTAAAGAGAGGGGCTGCAGGGACTGCAGGGAGGAGGAACCAAGGCTTTTTCAGAGAGTGTGCAGAAAGAAAGCAGTCAGTTTCTCTGTCCATCATGCACAGCTCCAGGATTAAAGAAAACTCTGCTTTCTCCCTGCACATTCTCTTTGTATCTGTAAGAAAAAGTGGATGGGTTAAATTAGTGATCTGAAATGATTATTTTCCAGAAAGACAACTGAACCACTACCAAGATATATAAAGGCAGCTGGGGTTTTCCGAGGCCACCCAACACGGCCTCCATGGGGGGCAGTGAAAGGAGACCCAGTTGTCCCCAGTTCTGGAGCTTTCGGCCTAGTCAGGAAAGTCCCAAGGAGGCAGGGGAGGGGTTGGGTTAACTAAAACACCTTCTGTAATCCGTGTATTAATGGGCCAGGCTAGGAAAGAAAAACTGGTAAACATGAGTTGATAGAAGAAAAATAGGACAGAAGGTTTTATTTTATTTTAAAAAATAATTTTCTGAAACCAAGTTCATATGTGTTTTATGGAAGAAAGGACTAGAAATAATAGGAATAAAAATATGTGTGTTTAGCAAAGAAAGTTAGTGGTCAGATAAAGAATGTAGTTCAAAGGATGTTGGTGGTGAGATGAAGAACATGGTTTGTGTAAACTGTTGGGAATGAAAGATTTCATGGAGTTGAAGAAAGATGGAAAGTTTCACAAACGAGTACAGAGAACATACTCATGTGGTCAGGAAATATGCTTTGTTATGGACAAAGGAGATAGCACAAAAATCAAGTGAAGATATTGGGTCAATGTAGCTATTTAGTTTTATTTTGAAACAATGGGAGTAAATAAGGTAGGTTTTAAAATTGAGAGCAAATAACAAAGATAAAGTGAGAAAAAGAAAATGAGAGAGAGGAAATTAATATTGGAAGGCGATTGTTGAATAGTGTCTCTGAGGATAGCATGGAAGTCAGCTTATAGACGTAGTGCAAAGCCTTAGAAAAGAAGAAGCAAGTTGCACTAATGGGGTGAGATCTGGTGAGCAGGTAGTTTTTGAATTGCTCAAAGTAAGCATTTTGGAAACGTCTTATCTCATTCTATGAAATAATATCCACTATTGTTTTTAAGAATAAAGAATCAGTGTGCAGGTAAAATATTTGACAATAAAGAAACTAAACAGATTTAGTAATGAGGTTTTTGTGTATTATAAGCTAATTATCAAATCATAAATTACCATTTATAAATAAAATGTAGATACTTGAGGGCAAATAGTTGAAGGCCAGATTTTGACTTCTGGTGCAAATACATATATACATACATACATAGAAAAGAAGGAAAGAAAAGGAAGAAAGAAAAGAGAAACAAGTCCCTAATTTTGGTTCTTTCATTGCAACAAATTGCTAAATATCTTAAGATAAAACAATAAATAAAAAGACATGAATAAAAGTAGACTATGAGTCCCAATGATTTCATTATTACTTCAGGGTTATGTGAATCTATGGAAGAAGATGATCCATGATGAGTATTGGAGAGTTTGTCATTTACTTTATGAGGAAGAGGAATGTCACTTGGAGAGACTGGAATAGGAAAGCAAAGATAAGTAAAGACAGTAAAGACAGAATGAAATGAAAAGGGAAAGCCGTAGGAGGAATGTATAAGAAACTGAAGGAAATGTGCCGTAAACCAGACCTGGAGCTGCTCCAGATTAGGACTGAGAAAAACAGAGTCCACTGGGAAAAATGACCTCATCCTCTTTGCCTTCTGCGATGTGTTTGGAATGATGCTTTCATGATGCTGGAAGGTGAATTACTTGTCTCGTAATAAAAGAGACAAAGTCAGTTTTTCTTGATCTAGGAGCAAAAAACCAAACAAACAAAAACAGTAGAAAACACCCCAGAAAAAAATTTTCTTTCAAAATTCTTTCAAATGCTGAAAAACTGCAGTAAAAACAAAAGTTTATTTGAAGCTTTTTGAATTTGTATTTAAATATATTTAGATATTTAGAAATTTGGGGATACATGCAATATATTTCCTCAATGGCCATTTGCTATATACCAATTCCTATAACCTTTGGGCTCACCCATCCTTAGGAATCTAACAAATTAAGCCTTCACTATGAATTTTGTGATGAATGCTAAGACTTTATCTCTTCTTTCTTACCTATTTTTAGAAATGTGTTAGAAAGGTAAATTTCTTCCTGTATTCAAGTTTTGAGAACTGTAACAGTTATCAGTCTAATACTGAAGTGGGAACATAATTTATGATGAAAATGTACCCTCCTTCATAGTATATGTAGTCTTCCCCTTCTTAAAAGGTAGAAAGATTTTGTTTGTTTGTTAGGCAGGGCTATTAGTTTCAAGGAACTATAGAGAAATCACATAGAGAAAATTACAATTTCCAATTTTAATTTTCAAAGTGTATAAAGAAATTGGCATAATGGCCCCAAATTATGCCAGGACTTATGGCAGAAAGGTAAGTATTTCTGACAGTGTATGGTGAAAGCAAAGTGTAAAGAAGCAAAAGAAAAGATCCTCAAGGATCTGGGGCTTTTGTATGCAGCAGATGGTGGATTCCAACTACAAATGGAAATGCTATAGGTGCATTTAGGGAAGCTGGGTCTTAGGAAGCTGGATGCCTGCCTAAGCCAAGCTTGTCAAGCCCTAGCTTGTGGTTATTGACACTAAGCATCACAGTGGTGTATAACATTACACAAAAATACTTTCTATAATCACCAATGATATTAAAAACATTAGAGGAATATTTATAACAACAACCACAAAGTAAACTGGCAACTAATTTCACTGGATTTATCCCTTTCTCAAGAGATCCTTTGGCAAAGAATTCTCACAAAGAAATCTTTGAAAAGCATATGTGGATTTGCTTTTACTTTATTACACCTATGCATGCTTCAGTGAAAAATCCACAAATCTGACATAAAGTGATTATTTAAAATAGGAGTTATTATTTACATTATTTTTCTGAGAATAAGAGCAAGTTGCTTTTGTTACTGACTTCGAATTATTAAAAATTCCACAAATTTAAATGTTCTAGGGAATGTAACTGAGCTTAGCAATAATTTCTGTTCTTTATATATTTCCTGGAAATTTGTATTTTCCCCATTTTTCTGGTTCAGGATTTGATTGTTATGAATATGGAGTAACCCTTGAACATCAGTAAACTTCTCTAGTGTGCCTGCTGTCCTGACCCATATTTCCAGTGGTAACCTGGCATATGTAGACACTATGTAAAGCCCACGTTCATTAGAAGTTTATAACACTATGTTTTCATGTGACTGTTTTCTTATTCCTGCAGTTCATATTTCCTGGGAATGTAATAACCACTTGTTACATTCCTCTTGTTTGAAGATCTGAGACAGTTACTCTCTGGTTCTGATGATCTCAACATTGCCCCAATTCCCACAAAATCTAAGTGTTTTCTTGATGGCGAGGCCAGGCATTCACTTTTGGAAGATATCACTGAGAGGTGGATGTTGGGCAGTGTTAGAACTGGGCTGTTGGATTTTGCAAAGATTCTTGGACAATGAGAAATGGCATGCTGGTTAACTCCAAGACAATTTTTCTACATTTTTGTGTCAAGAAGACTACTGGTGTCATCTCAAGACCTCTTCCCCGGTCTTACCTCAGGATACAGAAAGGCCTCTAGGCCAGATGGGGGTGTTTCTAGATTATGAATGTGGCATGGTGAGCTTTGCTAATGTGGCCAACAGTTTTCTCATTTGTAGTCTCTGAGGTTCTTTCCCTTACCCTCTTACACCTTTCCTTTGCTTTGCACTAACAGAATCAGGGATAGGTCAGTAACTTGACTGAAGGCATCAGAAACACCAGCTTCTGAGAATGCTAACCTACTGACTACTCAATTTTCTTTATCCGTTTCTATGAAACTTTGCACCATCTTTAAAAGTGTGGAGGTATACATTTGTTTTGATTTTCATTAAACGACTCTCTCTTAGAATCCTGCACATCTTTTCTTTTAAGTTGTATCTTTTTTTTCCCCTTGATTTCCAAGCCAGCCCAGGCAAATGAATACCTGAGTGTGTTTATCCAAACTCATGGGTTAATGCAAGAGCACAGGTTTCTTCCCCCTGAACTAGAATTTTATTTTCTCTGTTCCACCTATGGCATCCTATAGACAGTTACCTGGGAACATGTCATTACCAGAATAGAAAGTAAGACGCACTTTTTGCTTCAGAAAAATACAGAATACTGAGAACCCTCATTACATTTTAATAAAATTTCAAATTTATTTAGGTCTTTGAAATTTTTAAAATACATGTGCAGTAAAATATCCTTATTATCAGAAATACCTATATTTTGATCATGTTAATTTTGTATGAAGCCTTTCCTTAAGTAGCGGCTGGAAATTGGTTCCAGGATCCCCCATAGATACCAAAATCCTTGGATGCTAATAATCTTCAGATGTCCTTACACAAGATGGCTAAGTATTTGCATGTAGACTAAGCACATCCTCCAATGTACTTTAATTATCTCTAGATTACTTAAAATACTTAATGCAATGTAAATGCTGTGTAAGTAGTTGTTACACTGTATTATTTAGGGAATAATGGCAAGCAAAAAAGTCTGCACATATGCAGTGAAAATGTAATCATTCAATTTTTTTTCCTGGAAAGTTTTAATGCATGATGAGTTGAATCCATGGGTGCAGAACCCTATCATATGGAGGTCCAACTGTATATCAAATATCATATTTCACGGTGTATCTTCTAGTACTTAATTTAATTACTCTCAATATGGAACACAACAAACATATTAAAAGTTCCTGATATATGTTTTTTGAATTTATAGAAAACAACCTAGTAATGCCTCCTTTAATGAGGATTGCTGAGAACAAAATCTAAAAAAGGCTGACTCCATCTATAAGGAGGAACCCTGATACAAAAGTTTAATGACAGATGGGTTGCATAATGGGATATTTCAATGACAGGAGTAATGCAAACATACAATTCTGTAGTCATTTATATTTTCATAGCATTATACTGTTTTAACCATCCTCATCTTGTATATAATCTCACTGTATATTAGAATACTACTATTAGAGCAATAAGGAAGGATAGATAAATACGGTCAGCTCTTTGTTTTTGTTTTGTTTTGTTTTTGAGACAGGCTCTCACTCTGTCGCCCAGGTTGGAGTGCAGTGGTGAGATCACAGCGCACTGCAGCCTCGACCTCCCCAGATCAAGCAATCCTCCAACCTCAGCCTTCCACATAGCTGGACTACAGGTCCACCACGTTTCTGGACAGCAAAAAGTGGATCAGAAGTAAAATAAGGTGCCAAGTCTGAACTCACAGAAGAGCAGAGAATCATGACAGTAACATACAGCAGTGTCCATATGGGTCCAAGATTCACATGCAGAGCTCCAGATGATAGAAGCAGGCAAGACAGGCTTCCAGAGCAAAACCCAGGCCTTAGTTCACTTTCAAGGTACTACAGTTCAGGGGAATCAGACGCATTCCTTAACCTTGACTCCTTCCTGCTTGCTAAGACTTTCATTAGGGACAGTCTTCATGCTGTCCACAGGGGGTCTCCGAAACTGAGAGTAACAGTTGGCTTACATCTTCAGTGATTCAAGTCTGCAAGGTGAATATGATTGTGCTTGGGCGGGCGGGAAAGCAAAGAGGCCACTTTCTGTACTTACAATGGAGTTCACTTCAGTGCTATTAACATCACCGCAAGTCCTGCTTGTAGTAATGTCCAGACTAGCAATCTGCCTTTGGGTTGAGCTGTTCTCCTACAATATACCTACCTTGTTAACATCTCTTGGCCGGACGGGCTAAGCATCCAGAGCTCCTGTGTGGCAGCCGGCTGGGAAAGCCACCCTCAGGTGCTTCCCTCTGACGCCCGCGGCGGCAACTATGGTGGTGGCTATGGTGGCAGCGGCCGCGATCCAAAGGGGCCCCTCCAGGTATCTCGCAGGACAGAGTAGAGCGCGGTGTCTTGCAGGCCAGGGCGCAGTCCGGGTAGGTCAGGCGGGCGCTGGGACCTGGTACTTCTGGCACCTTGACGCAGGAGCCAGGCATCCGGGCTCAGGGTAGGGGAGCTGGGGCGCGCCCCCGCGGCAGCGCTCCTCCAGGCGGAGACTTATGGGCATCCAACCCGGCGGGTTCAGTGCTGCCAGGAGCAAGAGGAGGGATCCTTATTCAACAAATGGTCCTGGGATAAGTGGCAAGTCACAAGTAGGAGAATGACACTGGACTTTGTGGCATAGGCAAACCTTATTATTATTCAATGAAACACTCACCTAGGACCTACTGGGAAGGTATTTTGCAGATGTAACCAAAGGTCCTACTCCTGTAACTGGCAAGTGTACCCGGGTAAGCCTGACTTCATCAGTGAAAGTCCTTTAAAGAAAGACACAGGCATTCCTTGAACAACACTTACAATAGCAAATAAGACTCTAATCTTCCAATTGCTCCCTATTGACTTTGGACCAAAGCTTTGAATCATAACCATTGGGATCCAGCCAGCTGAGGATTTTTCTTCCTGACTGACTTTAACAGGGATCTCATATTTGCTCAGGCAGCCCATCAACTGTGGAAACCAATTCCTGGTACTTGATTCATGTGAATCTCCCTAGCTGTACATATATCTTATGGGTTCTGCTTTGATTTTTGAACCTTGACAGATTTTTTGAACCTTGGCAGACATAGGGCTGATAGATTTATCTTCACTGTTCTGACACTCTTGACTCTAAGTCTTTGGGAGGCTATTGGCAAAGAATTCCTCTGTCAGAAAATATTTGATTAGCCGCTTCTGAAGTCTCTTTTCTTTTTTTAATTGTCACATGACAACAAAAATATTTGTTATAGAAAAAAAATATAGTCCATCCCTATCATTTGGATTCTGTATTTGTGAATTAGCATATGTCCTAAAACTTGTTTATAATCCCCAAATTAATTATTATATTGCATTTCTAGTCTTCGTAGAACATCATGCACTATGTGGAGAAAAGCGTTAAAATAATAACTCATTTCACCCATGAGATTGACGAAGTTTTGTAAATTCAATAAGAGACCTCAAATTAGTGTGGCTATTAGGTTAATCAGTGATTTCTCTTAGAGTGATAGAAAACAAAACAAAAAAAATTTGTATCTTCCTGTTGGACTTCTCTGGGAATATCCTATAAATGTGCTAAAGCAGCATTTAAGGCTGGACAAGGTGGTTTATGCCTGTGCTCCCAAGCACTTTGGAAGTCCAAGACCAGAGGATCACTTGAAGACAGGAGCTGGAGAACAGCCTGGGCTACTGAATCATACCCTGACTCTATGAAAAGTTTTAAAAAGCATTATCCAGATGGGATAGTGTGAGCCTGTAGTCCTAGCTACTTGGGAGGCTGAAGCAGGAGGATCCCTTGAGCCTTGGAATTCAAGGCTGCAGTGAGTTATGATTGTACCACCGAGTGTCTCCACAAGGAGACAGTTTCTCTAGAATAAATAAATGTACCCTTAAAGGAATGCCTGTGTCTTGGATGAAACTCAATAAACAGTATAAAATGCATATTAATTTCTAGTGTATGTCTAATCTGATAGGATTTGTTACATATGATTCATTTCAGTCACGGTTTTTTAGAATGAAAGAGTGATGATAATTTAATCAGCAGTGCAAAGGTGTGTTCTAAATACTGCATAAACCTAATCATCTTATTCGCAACCTTTCTCAATACTCCACCCACTTAAAGAGGTGGGTGTGGTCTTCACAGATTCTTATAAAAGGGCATAGAAGAGACAAGCTCAGTTTTCTCCAAAGGAGAAGGACCGCACTTAGAGGGAGCTGTATTTTGGTGACCTCTGAAATTCAGTACTGCAGTGAATGAGCTCCTGACCTTGAGGAGTACTTAACAGAATTATTTCTAGAAGAATCATTGTGAGAACCATTAAAAGAACCCAGCAGTAAGTGAAACTTATATTGATAAAGTTACACTTCTTTCCTTTGCAAAATAATAGAATGTTAAAAATATCTCATTATCTTAAATCTACACAATGATATCATTTCTAATTCATACTCCTACTATAGATTGTATGAATTATGAGGATACTAATTGTTATTTTGTGTTTTCTATCATTCTTCAATATAGTTTTGAAAAAATTTAAATATCTAGTGTTTGCTGCAACAGATATGTATGCATAATAGATATATGGAGTTGATATTAATACATATAAGTACACATAGATATGTGTAAATATGTGTGTAATGAGTTAATTAATATTGTAAAATTGAATTCAGAAGACGTTAATGAATGTTAATTCATTCATTCAGCTTTTAGACATGACTTTAAATTAGTAAGGTAGTGACGAGAGGCGCAAAATAGTGAAACTGAAAAAAGTGAAAAAGCTCCCCAAAACATCCTAGTTTAGAAATCAAAACACAATTTTTTGACCAAATGTAGAATTGGATACGTGATGATGGTTGCGATCTCACTTGAGTCTTAATCTTATTAAACTATGAAAACTTCCTTAAAATGACTTAGATGACCTCTGGAGAATATTTGCAATTCTAAGATTTTTCATGTCTTTCACTAAAATTCAGCAGTGTTATCACATAAAGGAGAGTAAAGGACTTAAAATTGCCAAACAAAGACTATAGTTTATATATTATTCAGGGCTCTCCAGACAGACAGAATCATAGGATGTATATGTGTATATGTAGAGATACATTCATGAGCCATTTCAGTCAACCACAAACAACCCATGGTGGTCACATAAGATTATAATACTAGGCCGGGCTCGGTGGCTCAAGCCTGTAATACCAGAACTTTGGGAGGCCGAGACGGGCGGATCACGAGGTCAGGAGATCGAGACCATCCTGGCTAACACGGTGAAACCCCGTCTCTACTAAAAAATACAAAAAATGAGCCGGGCGAGGTGGCGGGCGTCTGTAGTCCCAGCTACTCGGGAGGCTGAGGCCGGAGAATGGCGTAAACCCAGGGCGGGGAGCTTGCAGTGAGCTGAGATCCAGCCACTGCACTCCAGCCCAGGCGACAGAGTGAGACTCCGTCTCAAAAAAAAAAAAAAAAAAAAAAGATTATAATACTAGTATGTTTACTGTATCTTTTCTGTATTTAAATATGTTTACATACTAAATAATTACCATTGTGTTACAATTGCCTACAGTGTACAGTACAGAACATGCTGTACAGTTTTGTAACCTAGAAGCAATAGGCTGTACTGTACGCCATAGGTGTGTAGGAGGCTACACCATCTAGGTTTGTATAAGTATATTCTATCATGTCAAAACAATAAAACCACCTGGCTGGGCGTGGTGGCTCACGCCTGTAATCCCAGCACTTTGGGAGGCTGTGGCAGGCAGATTACTTGAGGCCAGGAGTTCAAGTCCAGCCTGCCAACATGGCGAAACCTCGTCTCCACTTAAGTATAGTAAAAAAAATAAAAAGAAAAAGAAAAAAGAAAAAAAAGAAAAAATTATCCAGGTGTAGTGGTGTGTTCCTGTAATCTCAGGTACTCAGGAGACTAATGCAGGAGATTCGCTTTGCCCTGAGAGATGGAGTTTGCAGTGAGCCGAGATTGTACCACTGCACTCCAGCCTGGGTGACAGAGGGAGACTCTATCTCAAAAAGTAAATAAATAATACTTCCTTACACATTTCGCAGAACATATATCTGTCCTCAAGCTACATATGATTCTACATGAGAGGGAATTCATCAGCAAAATTTGTTTGCTTGATTATGGAGTCAGAGCAGTTGCAATATAGCTGGTATCCTGACGATACCAGCATCCTGACTGAGCTCAAAGCTGAAAGCCTCAGAACCAGCTTCAGGAGAAAGAAAGAGGAAATTGCCTTTTCTCTGGCTTTTTCCTTTTATCTGAGCTACCAGCAGATTGAATGGGGCCCACTCACATTGAGGGATGATGGTCCCACTCAGCTCACCAACTCCCATGTCTCTCTCCTCTGGAAACACCTTCACAGACTCACCCAGAAACAATGCTGCACCAGTTCCCTAGGTATTGGTTAATCCAGTCAGACTGATACCTAAAATTCACCATCACACCATAGAAATATAACTACACCTCTTTGAGTTTAACAAAAATCCTACTATATGCTAGTTCAGAGTTTGGGTATCCCTAGGAGAAGTTAATTTAATCCACGAGAAAATAAAAAGGCCCAATATCTTTAATTATTTTTTCTCTTCTATTAAACCTAAATTAGTTTAATTGCTGGTTTTTAAAATTTGCTTATTTTATTGATTGGTTGGTATTTATTTTGCTTTGGTTTTGGTTTTTATTTTACTTTAATGTTATATTATTTTAAGTCCTGAGATAAATGTGTAGGACTTGCAGGTTTGTTACATAGGTACACATGTGCCATGGTGGTTTGCTGCCCCACCGTTGTGTCTCCCTCTAAAAATATGTCATAGAACCCTCTGGTCATCTTCTCATGTTTCTTTGGCCAAGGTGATTTTTCCCACTCTCTCATACTCATTTAGCAGTTATGTGAAAGAAGAATAGAAATAACTACAATTTATTCTAGGCCACTTAGAATCAAATCCAATTTCCAGATCCACATTCAGAAAATGGGAAATTGAATAGGTTAGTGTTATGTTACAGACAGGAACTAGGAGTAGAAGGGGTTGTGAGTCATCTAGTCAGTAACATCTACTATAAAGCTGTGAGACTCTCTGTGTGAGATTTTGTTTTTGTTACAGAAGGAATAGTTCGCTGTGCTTTAATGAGCCCTGTTAAGAGAAGAAACTATGGCTATCACATATCTCCACATGTTCAGAATCTTTTCATCAACTCAAACCCCAAAATGACATTGCTCTTTCCTCCTCAGAAACATGAATTCTAGAATCTTGCAAGCCTTCCAGAGGGAGCTCACCTGCCCCATCTGCATGAACTACTTCATAGACCCGGTCACCATAGACTGTGGGCACAGCTTTTGCAGGCCCTGTTTCTACCTCAACTGGCAAGACTTCCCAATTCTCACCCAGTGCTTTGAATGCATAAAGACAACACAGCACAGAAACCTCAAAACTAACATTCGTTTGAAGAAGATGGCTTCGCTTGCCAGAAAAGCCAGTCTCTGGCTATTCCTGAGCTCTGAGGAGCAAATGTGTGGCATTCACAGGGAGACAAAGAAGATGTTCTGTGAAGTGGACAAGAGCCTGCTCTGTTTGCTGTGCTCCAGCTCTCAGGAGCACCGGGATCACAGACACTGTCCCATTGAGTGGGCTGCTGAGGAATACCGGGTAAGTGATGCCTCTGAACATCTATTTCTATAAAGGGCACATGAAATTCTTGTGGGTCTACTTTCTTAGAGGTTGGATAAAGCCAACTCTGAGTCCCTTTAAGCAGCTCTCTTTTGGGCTTTCTTAGCTTGAAACCTCTGGGATCTGACAAGCAAGAAGGGAAACAGAAGAAATGCCATTTACTAGGGACTTATTTGTCTCTCATTCTGGGCCCCCTCCCTACGAAACGGTCTGCATGTTACTTTATTGTCTTCACTCGTGCTTCAATTCATGGCTCTTTTGCAGGAGAACCTTTTAAAGAAAATGCAGTCTTTATGGGAAAAAGCTTGTGAAAATCACAGAAATCTGAACATGGAAACCACCAGAACCAGATACTGGAAGGTTAGTCCTGTACTACTCTAACTTCTAACTTCTCCAGGAACTTATGAGGGGCAAATGGGTGACTCATAAAATAGGAACTTGATATCAAACCGTAATGTTTCTGGGAGTCAATTAAAAAAAAGAACACATTGAGAAAAAGTGGCCTCATTTCTTTTGTAGAATAGTATGACTGTTAGATAGGATTTCTAACAAAACCATTGATGTCACCCAAAGCATGCTGGTTTGTTTTCATACAAACCTGTAGCTATACACCAACAGATACAAGAAATTGGGCCATCTCACAGCATTCTATATGTGCTGGTTGGATAAACGCTGGGCACAAGATTTATTTGGCAGCCATGGAAAGCTCAAGTGACCCTTCTGAGGCTGGGTCAGCATTAATCTGAAGGCTGGTGGACAAGCAGTATTTGGAACTGTATGGAAAATTTGAGGCAGAAAAAGTGACAGGAAAAATCTAGGGGAACCATGACATTAGGAATCTCAACTAATTAATATTGAATAATACATAACATATGAGAAAAGTGTTGAGAAATGTGGATTTGTGTCTTGAGGGAGACATATAAACCTGACAGAAATATGGGAACTAGTCTCTAAATATAAGGAGAACTCTGAGGACTTCAGAAAATTATTAAAAATGATTTTCTCTGTGGATGTATACTTTCAGGGTATGATAGCTAATATTAGTTTGCAGAAAAGTATTTCATAAGAACCTAGCCTATGTTGAATATTAAATTAGAAAGTTTACTAGTATAGGAGAAAGAAAGCATCTTCGTCCCCACAAATCATACAATCCAAATAAGAGAGGCAAATGGTCAGTATGCAAATATGTGCAATACATGATATGTTCGAGTGTGGTAGGTTCTTTTTTGGAGAATAATCAAGCAGGGAAGTAGAAAAGAACAATAGAGACCAGAAACTGGAGTGTATGAGTTTTAAATAGGGTGGTCAGAAAAAAGCCTCACTGAAAAATTCAAATTGAAACAAAATTTTAAAGAGGAGGGGGAACACAAAGGTGTGTATGGATATATATGTGGACCATGAGTGTGTATATATGTAAATGTATATATGTGTGTGTGTATGTGTGTGTGTGTGTTTGTGTGTAAAATTCTAGTTGGAGAGAACAGCATATGCAGTAATTTGGAGTTTGTGTATATTTGGAGGCCTGAAGAACCACAAAGAAGTCTATGTTTCAGATTGTGATGAGTTAGAAAAAAAATGGAAGGAAATGAATTCAGAGAGACAAAGATGGCCAAATCATAAATGCAGCCTTATTGGGATAGGTTTTGCTGGGTGAAATGCATTTAGCTGGACATGCTAGTCTAAGGTCATTTCACATAGAATGAGTTTAAGCAACTTGTTTTTCTATTTTTAAGAAATAGAAATAGAAATTTTTAAGAAATAGAAATAATTATTTTCTTTCTAGTAACTACAGCTCTATACTCCAACTCACAAGCATGAACTGTTCTTATTTTTCCATAAATATGGGTTGGAATAGAGAAATCCAAGTGGTGTTTTTTTTTTTTTAATTTCCAACTATCTTAGAATACACATTATCTTGAATTAATTTAATGTAATTGATCAGATACAAGAAAGGAAAGGAGCCAAATTTGTGGATTCTAAGAACTGGCAAGGCTGAGGTTTAAACTATTGGATGTTTGAGAGACAAAAGGAATCAGTGAGATTTAATAGTAGATGGATAAATACATATCTCTTTTGACTAACCCATTATCATTGCAGGATTATGTGAATTTAAGACTAGAAGCAATTAGAGCTGAGTATCAGAAGATGCCTGCATTTCACCATGAAGAAGAAAAGCATAATTTGGAGATGCTGAAAAAGAAGGGGAAAGATATTTTTCATCAACTTCATTTAAGTAAAGCCAAAATGGCTCATAGGAGGGAGATTTTAAGAGGAATGTATGCAGAGCTGAAGAAAATGTGCCATAAACCAGATGTGGAGCTACTTCAGGTACAAGCTACAACATGGTTCAGGTTTTTGAATATTCACATGTGTAGGTATTTTCCTCATGGCTGAAATCCATCTCCCTACCTTTATTTCCATGATGGGTTTCCACAAACACATTTGCATAACTAATGCTACTGTACTGGGAGAATATAGCCCCGCCAAGAGATTCTAGCAGGCCAAAGCTCCCTCCTACTTTATCCACCAGCCACAAAACTCTGTGGAACGGTCAAGGTAACAGGCCCAAGAAATATTCCCCATCTAAGTCAATAATATACTTTGGGTTGCTAAACATGTATAAAATAGTGAGTGATTCATTTACATTTAGGTTAATTTGAGGACATGGCAAGATCAGAAGTTATGGGAATTAGGATTTCACTAATATTATTTTTGGGTCCACTCATTTGTGTAATAGGTTCTGGGAAAGATGACTGATTAGGTTATGCGAGGTTACCACAGAGCATAGACCCTCTGGGCCTCTTCTTCCTTCACTTCTTTAGAGAATGTCTTCAAGACTCAGACTTTCCCAGGACATTAATTAATGGCAATACGACTAACTGGGTTTTTCATTACAGAAGAAATAGAAAATGCTTTGCAGAAGAGGAGGTGGTAGGGAAATAATATCTTCAGAAACAGACACCAAATTTCACACTGAACTTAGTGAAAGATGCATCTTGTGAAATGCACTAATTCTTTCTATTTTTTTTTTTTTTTTACAGGGTTTTGGAGACATATTACACAGGTGAGTGTGTACCTAGATTTTAGCATATGTTCTTTCAGTTTCCACAAATATTAAAATAGGCTCTACCAAAGTCATGGCATAAATGATTAAGATATTGATACTACTCTTTTTTTGCATCTACTTTCATTCCCACACCAGAAAAGAAAAGACCACTAAATAAATACATAAATGAATAGTGAAATAAAATTTTAAAAATGTTTATTCCTGATTTTGTTTTATTTCTTAAAAGCCTGCATAGATGAAAGATAAAGTTTTGTTTTGTGGATGGTGAGAAAGTCGCCAGAGGAAACAGGAGAGAAGTGGGGGAAAGTATTTTAGCAGTGAAAAAGTGTTGGTGATTTGTTGTTTGTACATATATACATATCAGTTAACAGTTCTGAAAACTAGATTGAAAAAATGGTGGAGTGTTAGAGCTGTATAAGTCCCTAGAGAAGCTTGTTTCTAAAAAGCAGATCTCGCTGCCTAGAACAAGTTTCACATCCTTTATCCTGAAAAGGAAACAGCAGATGCTACAATTTCCCCAGAACCCCGCTATTTCAGACAAAGATCTTAGGAGAGTCTGCCAAGAAGTGGAACTCAGAATTTCATTTCTAAATATTCTCAAGGCCATAAGGCTAAAGAACCTTACATATTTGGGGCAAAAAAAAAGAAAGATCAGACTGAATTCTGACTCAGACTCTCCCACCATGCTTTAAAATTCAGAAACTGTAAATAGTAAGTAATTTCAAATAGGAAGTAATAATTTTTGAATTATCAAATTTGTGGATTCGAAGGATTGTCATGAAAGGTCTTTCAAATACAAATAGTGATTTTTATTTATTTTATGACTGCAGATGTTGTAACTGCTGGTTTTTCCTTGCAGGAGTGAGTCTGTGCTGCTGCACATGCCCCAGCCTCTGAATCTAGAGCTCAGTGCAGGGCCCATCACTGGACTAAGGGACAGGCTCAACCAGTTCCGAGGTAAGTCTCCACCCACAGGCAGCACTTCCACTATCTAAATATTATTATTGTTAGGATCACATAGGTAATATTTCACCCTTTATCAAATGTTTTACTTCTTTATAGCCATAAGTGAACAATATAATCATGCAATCCTTTTGTATCTGTGTCTGTATTTATAGCAGACTTACAGCATTAAGTTTGAAAGATAGTGAAAAACAAATACATTATGGCCTCATATGTACTGAGTTACATAATGGGAAAAAGGAGTAGTGTAGCAAATCTTAAAAAGAAGCAAATGAAACAATGCTCAGAATGAAGGTGAGTTATTTAATGTTAAATACAAAATTTTACATTTCTTTAGTGTATTCATTTGAATAGCTAAGAACTGTTCTTTTGGGGAATATAGTTTACTGGAGATTCTTGGGGTTTTTTTATTTTTTTAAATGGTTATATATTATGTATTGCAAAAAAAACTAGTTATTGGGTAAAAATAAAAAGAAGAAATCATTTTGTGAAAACAAGTAAAATTACAAAGAAAAAGAAGTTCAGTTTAATTGCAATATGAAAAGCGGCATGTTAAGTCTAAAATCCAGCTTCAGCCCCGAGCTAGCATTGAGGACCACAGAGAGACTGGTTTTAGCTGTTCAAATGAATACACTCAAAGATTTTGCAGAAATCTGCTTTAAATTATCACTTATGACATGTACTTATAGATTTTTATCCAGTTAGCTAGAGCAGTTCTTGCGTAACTGAAAGTCTTCACATTCTTTCCCAAATGATAGCACTAGTTTTTAAGAATAAGAAACGTTTCTAAGTAATGATCTTCACAACAGTATAGCATTTAGGGTACATAATGTGTAAATTTTGCTTTGAAAATTGGATTGAAAGAAGTTGGTTTTACATTTCTCTCTCAATATGTAAGTTTTCAAAACATTTTTAGTATCTGTGGTTAGCATTTTGTCTTGTAGATAATATTAATCATCTCTATACTTTATTAGAAGTTGCAAGCAAAATCGTCCTTGTGACTTTACATTTCCTGGTAAAGTAACTTAATAGAACAATTTTTCCTTATTTACACATGTCTACGCATGTTTTCTTTCTTTCTTTCTATTTATTTATTTATTTATTTATTTTGCAGTGGATATTACTCTGCATCACGATGAAGCCAACAGTCATATCTTTCAATATGGAGATTTGAGAACCATTTGTATTGGATGTAACCATCAAAATGCGCCCCATACCACTGCAACACCTACAAGTTTTCTTGCATGGGGTGCTCAGACTTTCACCTCTGGCAAATACTACTGGGAGGTCCATGTGGGGGACTCTTGGAATTGGGCTTTTGGTGTCTGTAATAAGTATTGGAAAGAGAATAATCAGAATGACAATATATATGGAGAGGAGGGACTCTTTAGTCTTGCATGTGTTAAGAATGACATTCAGTTCAGTCTCTTTACCACCTCCCCACTTGCACTGCAATATGTCCCAAGACCTACCAGTCACGTAGGATTATTCCTGGATTGTGAAGCTGGAACTGTGAGCTTTGTTGATGTTAATCAAAGCTCCCTTATATACACCATCCCTAATTGCTCCTTCTCACCTCCTCTCAGGCCTATCTTTTGCTGTATTCACCTCTGACCAGTGACAAATTAGAAATGTGTTCATTTGCTGTGGGAACCGCTCTATCCCAGGAAGCCCTCTTCATTGTGCCTTATCAAACAGGACAAATAGGTTCTGTTTTATGTCTTCAATTGCCTTCTAATGTTATTAAAACTCATTTATTGTGTTACTATTAAATATGGTAAAAACACTAAAAGTATGTGTTTTGGTACTTTATTAAATAATTTTTGAAAAGTCATTATTAATGATCATGGCATAAAATATATTCTCTGCTTTTTTTCTTTATTTCTGAGTGTCACTGAGTGAAATAATAGATGACAGACACGTCTTAATGAAGTTAAAATCAATGGAAGAGAGGCAGGATCTTTTGCTTCATGCAAAAAACTTGGAGTGAAGTCTCAACGATAGTTAGGAAATGTTTTTCTTTCTCTTTATCTAACTATATCACACTTATCTATCATGTTTAATTGTACTAATCTATCCTTTGAGTTAATATTATTTGACCTTCTATGCTGGGCTTTATTTTCAATTCTCACTACATATATAAATAATCCTGCATTATTAGTGTGCTCTTCTATGTTGAAATACACAGGGTGATCAGACCAATGCTGGATTAACTGAATATTTTTTTTAAAAGTAACTAAATATTGACTCCTACCTCAAACCATACACAGTCATTTCCAAATAGATTCGAGTCCTGAAGGTAAGGGGAACATGATACAATATTCTCATAAGGATTTCTTAACCAGGACAAAAATTAATAATTAAAAAAATTAGTTGGTTTATATTAATAATGATGACTTCTCTGTTTCAAAACACATGATACAAGACATAAAATGCAAACCAATAGTGGAGAAAGATATTCACTTGAACATACATAAAATAACATGCAATACATGTACATGATGAATACTTAAAATGTAATAAATAAAAGACAATGAACTCAATATAAGATTGGGTAAAATATCTGAACAGACACTTTACAGAACTGGATACATAAATAACTGACCAAATATAAAAATGTGCTCACTTTCATTAGTCTTATAAAAGTAAGAATTAATCCACCAGTTGTACCACAGTCCCCCATAAAAATTACCAAAATTTAAAGACACATAACATTGTGAGCTGTCACAGATACAGAATAAATGAAATTTATTCATGGCTGGGGAGATATAAATGGAAATTATTTTTGGGAAAACTGACTATTCACATTCCTTATTCATAGGCTAGATATTCAAATTCTAAAATATAGTCAACTGATTGCCTACATATACTTTAAGATATACACAATATTGTTCAATGTATCAGTTTTTATAGTAGCTTCAAATTAGGTACAAAATATTCTTCAACACTAGAATGGCTAAATTGTGGTGTATTTATACAAAATAATCATATAAGACAGAGAGTAAATAACTCCCTGAATGCAACAAAACTGATGTATCTCGAAAACAAGTTAATAAACATTTGTCAATTTAAACAATAAAATTGAAATTAAGAAAGGACTATTCCATGTAAATACAAGCAACTGTAGGCTCTTTACAGATTCCATAATTACATGAACATTGCGGAATTATAACTTTTAAGACCCAAAATGTCCAATAATGCATAAGGTAGTAGAATAAACAAGGGAGCTCAGGCATGGTGGCACACATCTCTAATCCCAGCACTTGGGGAGACCAAGGTGTGAGAATGGCTTGTGGCCAGGAGTTCCAGACCAGTGTAGGTAACATAGTGAGACTTCATCTCTACTAAACATTCCTTTAAAAATCAGCCTGGCATGACGGCACATGCTATAGACCCAGCTACTCAGGGGGCTGCTGGATGCAGCGGGATGGCTCGAGCCCAGAAGATCCAGGCTGCAGTGAGCCATGGTGGTGCCTCTGCAGTCCAGCCTGTGACAGAATGACACCCTGTCTCAATAATAAAAAAGTCTAATAACTTGACATAACAAAAACCAATATATTATAAACGCTCTCATTGCAGATATTTCAAACATCAATGTTATTTAAAATAACTGAGAAAGCTGGGATAGTTCGTGTTTGCTTAGACAAGACAAAAGTGCCCTGGGAAGTAAGTTAAAAGTATTTTTATTAGAGTAAGTGAGGATAAAGTGTTTTATTACAAATGTGATATGCACCAGAATCTGCTGTGAATAGTCTCACGTCTGGAGGATTTTTGGATATCCAGGCAAGCAGTAATTCTTGGGTGCCTGAAGCCTAGCAGCTGCATATTCAGTGTGTATTCTCTGGAGATGTCTTCTCTGGACAAGCCTGATTTTTAAGTGATTAGACTCACCTAAGACCTCACTTCATGAGGTTAGCTACGTTCTGGAGAAAGAAGTGGAGATGGAAGATTAGGTTACACAGAAGGGTGTAACGTTGGCTGATTGGATTTATAAAGTATAGACAATCATGCCTGGGGGCTTACAGCCCAACAGAATCTAGATGACTCTGGGGTGAGATGTAAGAAACTTGACCTGACATACGTTTTTCAGAGATATTACAACCGAAGCAATTATTTCTTTTCTTTTTTTTTTTTTTTTGAGACGGAGTCTTGCTGTGTTGCCCAGGCTGGAGTGCAGTGGCGCGATCTCGGTTCACTGCAAGCTCCGCCTCCCGGGTTCACGCCATTCTCCCACCTCAGCCTCCTGAGTAGCTGGGACTACAGGCGCCCGCCCCCCGGCCCCCCCCCCCCCCCCCCGCCGGCTAGTTTTTTGTATTTTTAGTAGAGACGGGGTTTCACCATGTTAGCCAGGATGGTCTTGATCTCCTGACCTCGTGATCCACCCGCCTCGGCCTCCCAAAGTGCTGGGATTACAGGCTTGAGCCACCGTGCCCGGCCCGAAGCAATTATTTCATTAAGTAATGTTTTATTCCACAAACAATTCCCTTACAATTTTAAAAGTATGCTTTATTGCTCCATTTTTAAACTCTGAAATTTCAGATCTATGTTTCCATTCTTGATTTTTTATTCAATCTTCAAAAAATGTTTACTGATGACAATAGAGGAGGAATTGGAAATAAATTACAGTAAACAATAATAAACAAATTCAGTCCTACTAGAATATCCAGACTAGTGAATAAGATGTACCATAATGGAAGAATCACACAAGTACATACAGAATTAGAATTAAAACTACAAGCTCAACAAAAGAGCAATAAATACCTTGAGGGTCTGTAATGGGAGGGAGGTGCTAAATGCTGGATCACACAAGACTTTCATGAAAATATATCAGAACTGAGATCTGAGGGATAGGAACACATTAACTTGGCAAAGGGAGCTAGAGAAAAACTTTCTCTGCAGTGACAACAGCAGATGCAAAAGCTTCCTGGGTGGAGGAAGCCCAATGTAGTTGAGCTCAGGGCCACTGAAGCTAGAGTAACAAGAATGAGAGTGGTCTGATGGAAGATGAGGCTGCAGAGGCAGGTACAGGCTTCAGAACATGGAAAGGAGGAGTTCTTTAGAAACTATGGGAAGCCAGTGAAGTCTCAGTCTACTTTTAACATATATCATTGCTAAATAATTCTCCAGTCATTATTTATCTAAATATGTACAACTATAAAATATTGAATGAAATAAGCAACACATCTTTGGAATTCTCTCATACAAAAATGCACCTAGGCACTTAGTTGTGTTTCAAATAATTTTATATACAACCATTGGTGAACTTACTTGCACAAAATTGTTTTCTTCCACTTACTATTTTATTACTATTTTTAATGGTTGATATATGCAAAAATAAAATGTTTTTTGAGCTATTATACCGTTATGAAAACATTTACATTCGATACTTTACATCAGTATATACGTATGAACACGAGACTACCCATTCCAAACCATAGGAAAAAAACGCTTTGAAGATTGATTAAAAAGTCTTCCATTTCTGCTATGACACCACAAATCTGACCAATAGAAGTATGCATGTATCTTTCCACCATGTGCTAATTCTAGAACACTTGCCAGATGTGAATTCATCCAAGCATATGAATTTAGTCTGTTACAAACCTCATATAAACATAAATATAAAAATTGATGTTAAAAAATATCTTTTATTAGGCAAGGTGAATTTTAACAGCACAAATAGCAGGTAATTGTGAAACAAAATACAGATGGACCAAATCCTATTTTCAGAACAGTAATGATCTATTGGATCTAGAGATTCTAATGAAAGATCAGCTTGCACCAACCAGATTACAAAGACCTGTAGTTCATTTATCTCATATCACAAGGCCTGAGATACATGAGGGATCTTATAAAGCCAGGACGTGAACAGTGACTCATCCCTCTAGATGGCTACATGGATTTTACATGTGTCAGGCTGGTGTCAGCCTCCCTTCAGATTTTGCCATCTCAAAATTCTGAGTGGTGCAGAGTAAGTTTCCTACTAACAAACAGTGATGAAGTCCAGATTCACATCATTGTGGTTGGTGGAATATAGTTGGTGAGCCTTTTCACCAAAGTTGCTGTAAGTGTTACTTGAACATCTAGAAATAGGTATGAACACTGGCTTAGGGAAAAAAGCCCAAATCAGTTTCACCAGGTCATGTGCTTTTTGGCTAATATGAACAAATTTTTGTTAGCGGATTTAGAAAAGACAGACCCTAAAGCCAGTTTTTCACCTGACATTGTCAACACACTGGACAGCAAGAATCTGAATGCAGCAGCCATGAGATCCTTTAGAACTGAATTTCAAATGTACATTTGAAAGTACATTGTAACGTAGCTATCTTCAGAACATAGAGTATTTCCTAACATGCCTGGGATGCAGATACTGCTAACTATCTTACTAGGGATAAAATCATCTAGTTTTAAAATCAACCGGTTTTCAAGTGTTACTCTTTAAGTGGTGCTCAAGAAACCCAAAGAGAAGGAGGTGAAGTGGGGAAGTGGCTGGGCAGGGAAGATCCTGCTGACTTGGTGGAAAATGGTGATTCCTTTATGTTTTCCATGTTCTCGGAGAATTGAAAAGAAGCTCATTACATTTTAAATCTTGAAAGAGTTTCATGTGGTAGGTGATGAGTAATACATAAGCTTGTGACTTCTTGTGAATATGAGTCTACTGCAGAATAGAAGTCCACTACATTCTGAGTGAGCTCAGATAGCCCCCTTGGAATAGTGAAAAAGCTTTCAAGGGCTTTTTAGACATTTATTCTCTGTTTCTACTGGAATGTATCACCTCTCTTGCACAAATGTCATCCTCGACAGAATGATAACTATTTTATCTGTGCCTTTCAGGTAGGAATAGAGGTGATGAGTCTGATATCGGAGTACTAACTCCTCTGTAGTGTTGTGTTCTGACCCTTGCATTCTACTCTACAGTCTAAAAAATGTTTTCAGAGCCCAAACGACATATATACATTTTAAAATCAACTTCCGAATGTTCACACACATGCAAAAAATCCAAGCAAAACAAAACAAACAAAAATACCCTATTTGCTCATTTATTGAAATGGTATTTAATTATAAGTCTGTGTGGAGAGAATTGTCATCTTACCACATTGCCTTCAAATCCACAAACACGGGATATCTCTTCATTTACTTATATTTTAAACATTTCTTTCAATAGTGTTTTATGGTTTTTATGCACAGAGTTGTGTATTTCTCATTAGCTTTATTTCTAAGTATTTGGTCCTTTGTATAATATTTAAATACATTTTTCATTTTATTCTCACTTTTAATTGTTGTCTAAGAAGCATGAATGACTAAATCTCTTTCTCGTTTCACTAGTACGTCTAGCAGTTTATAGATTTCAGGGAATTTTTAACTGCAGGAAATTTTAAAATCATAACTGCATGTTATGCTTATAATGCAATTATCATAGCTTTATTTCTATCCAACCCTCACATTATTTATTTCTTTTTCTTGTCTGGTTGCATTGAAGAGGATATCCTGCAAGGTGTTGAAAACAAGCAGTGATAGCAGAATTCACCTTTCATTTCCATTCTTGGGTAGAAGCTTTCAAATTATTCATTAAATAATGTGTTGCTTCTAAGATTTTATATTCTTATTAGATTGTGAAAGTTTCCATCTATTTTAGTTTTTAAACAATATCTTTAAAATCATAAACGACCATTTAATTAAATCAAATGTTTCCCTTCTCTATCTACAGGAACAATAATATGTATTTTGTCTTGTTCATATAGTGATTTACATTTATTCCACACTCTGATGTTAAATTACTCTACTGTCCTAGAATAAGCTCCACTTGGATATGATGTATTATGCCTTTGTGTCTCACAAGACTTGATTAGTTAATAACTTTTTGAATTGTTGCACCTATATTTATGTTAGAGTCTGTACTGTAATTTTGATTTCTTGTAATACATGTGTATCAGGATTGGGTATTAAAGCTATAAGCTTGGGCTCGGCAAAGTGTCATCCCAGCACTTCAGGAGGCCAAGACAGGAGAATCACTTAAGCCTAGAAGTTTGAGGCTGCAGTGAGCTATGATTCTGCCACTGCACTTCAGCCTGGACAACAGAGAGAAAAGCTGTCTACAAAAAGAAAAAGAAAACAAAAACAAAAACAAAAAGTCATGAATTGGGAAGTAAAACTTTTTTTTCTATTCTCTAGAAGGATTTGTCTAAGCGTGTTATTTCGTTTTTACGTGTTTTCAAGATTTCACTGAAAGACATCACTGGAGTTTTCTTTGTGAGATTTTTTGTGTTTGTTTTTTAAATAACAGGGTGAACTTTTAGAATCCAAATCATATATTTCAGTTTTCAATGTTTTCTTTTGTTAGTTTTTATCAGATGGTATTTCAAGAATTTTCTCATTTCATTGAAATTGTCAAATGTGTGGGTATAAAGTTGTCCTTAAAATCTTCTCATTGACTATTAAATACCTGGATGACCTGTGTGTCTGCCTGTTTACTCTTGATTTGAACTCCCTTTTTCTGTTTTTTAAATAAGTCTTGTTTGAAATTTATCAATTTAATTTACCTATTTAAAGAGCCTGCTTTTGACCTCATTGATTTTATCTATTTTATGATTTTTAACCAATTTTCTGCAATTCTTTTTTTTTCCAATTTTTTTTAGTTTGTTTTTTTCATGAATTTCCTAGCATTTGTCTGGTTGTTTGGGATAGACTTTTCTTTGTTAATAACACAGGCATTTAATGATATACATTTCCTTCTTAGCATTATTTTAATTATATTTCAAATATTTTATTGTTAGGTATCTTGAATATTATTCAATTAAACATATTTTCATCATTGGTTTTCTTTGATGAGGCCAGTCATCAAATGAGGCCAGCCAATGTTACCTTTTTAAGTCTACGTAAAGTGACTTTATAAATCCCTTTTAAAGATTCATCATTAAAAACCTGAAATACATTAATTACAATGTTGTTTTCTACTTTCATCTACAATAGTATATTTTGCATGATTTTTAAAAAGTTAAGGACTTTTTTTAAAAAAAGGCAGTAGCCAATGAAGCTTCTCTCTTCTATAAACATTGAGTTCATGCATTTGCAAGGGAATTATAAAAGAAAGGGAAGGGAATACATTTTTCTGGTGATATTATAAAACAAGTAGAAACAACTGAAATTAATTTTAATGAAATAAAATACTTTAACCCAATATATCCAAAATGTTTACAGCATAATCAACATTACAAATATTAATGAGATGTTTTATATTATTCTTATTCTTATTATTTTTGACGCAGGGTCTCACTCTGTTGCCCAAGCTGGAGGATGGCAACAGGATCCTGACTAAATACAGCCTTAACCTCATGTGTTCCAGCAATCCTCCCACCTCAGCTTCCTTAGTAGTTGGAACTAAAGGCGCACACCACCATGCTTGGCTAATTTTTTTTTTTTTTTTTCTTTTAGGGAGGAGGTCTCATCATGCTGTTAAGTCTGCTGTCAAACACCTGGACTGAAGCAATTTTCCTGCATTTGCCTCCCAAAGTGCTGGGATTACAGGCCTGAGCCACTGCACCCTGCTTTTCTTCTTTTCATACTAAATTCTTGATATCCAGTTTGCATTTTACACTTATAGTCCAATTGAGAATAACATTTCAAATGTTCAGTATCTACCTGTGGCTTTCCTACTAGATATGTGGAATTAGACAAACCACCCATCTATCTAGGAGACACCTTTATTTTCTAATCCTTAGCTTACAGAGCAATTTTCATACATTGTAGGAAGAAAGTCCTAAGCCTACTTAGGTTTCAGAAGAAAGGGGAGATTGGAACTCACTTTCTTTAAATTCAAGGGTTTAGAGAACTGTAAATTAGAGTCAAATAGAAAAGACCTCATGGGTATAATTTTAGAATGAAAGTTCTCAAAGTGAGCCAGGGTGGATGCTTTATAATTTAGAACTCACTGGTGGTTGTATGTTGGCATTCTAATGGTCACCCCTGAGGGTTTTGTTTTTTTAATAATGTGGAAGACTGAATTTTGTTACTTACACTTTGTGTAGAATTTCCAAAGTCTAGACACTTTTCTTAAAACACCTACACTCTTTTTATTTTTTATTTTTCTAATTTTCTAAATTTAAACTATGCATGTATACACTCTTAACATAAGATTAGTTTATTGCAGTTTCAAAGGCAAAACCTTGTCTTTTTGATTGGCTTTACATAATTGCATAATTGCCTAATCTATTAAATAAAAAACTTCTACAAATACATGCCAATGATACATAACTACATCAGTTATCTGAGGTTATTATTTGATATTACTTTTTTTTTTTTTTTTTTTTTTTTTGTGAGACAGAGTCTCACTGTGTTGCCCAGGCTGAAGTGCAATGGTGTGATCTTGGCACACTGCAACCTCTACCTCCCGGGTTCAAGCGATTCTCAAGCCTCAGACCCGCCAGAGTATCTGGGACTACAGGTGCATACCACCATATCTGAATAATTTGTGTGTGTGTGTGTGTGTGTGTGTTTGTGTGTGTTTTTGATGGAGTTTTTCTCCTATTCCCCAGGCTATAGTGCAATGGAGCCATCTCAGCTCATCACAACCTCCACCTACCGGGTTCAAGCGATTCTCCTGCCTCAGGCTCCCTAGTAGCTGGGATTACAGGCATGCACTATCACGCCCAGCTAATTTTGTATTTTTAGTAGAGACAGGGTTTTTCCATGTTGGTCAGCCTGGTCTCCAACTCCTGACCTCAGGTGAGCTGCCAGCCTTGGTCTCCCAAAGTGCTGGGATTACAGGTGTGAGCCGCCGTGCCTGACCTAATTCTTGTATTTTCAGTAGAGACGAGGTCTTACCATGTTGGCCAGGGTGGTCTTGAACTCCCAACCTCAGGTGATCCACCCACCTTGGCCTTCCAAAACGCTGATATTACGGGCATGAACCACTACCGAGGCCAGCCAATGTTACCTTTTTAAATCTACATAAAGTGACTTTATAAATCCCTTTTAATGATTCATCATTAAAAACCTGAAATATATTAATTACAATGTTGTTTTCTACTTTCATCTACAATAGTATATTTTGCATGATTTTTAAAAAGTTAAAGACTTTTTCTTTTAAAAAGGCAGTAGCCAATGAAGTTTCTCTCTTCTATAAACATTGAGTTCAGTAAAAAAAAAAAAAAATGTTTTTCAGATTGGATTGTTTTTAGGCACTTGGTTTATACATGTTTTGTTTTAAATAATTGCTTTTTTCCTGCTTGTAAACTTTTTAAAGTTAAAAATATTTTATAAAATGGAACGGAAGAATTCCCTGATTCCCCTTGCAGGATATGCGACAGGGGTGTGGCTGGCCTCTTTGGTTGCCTGGCAGCTCTAACGCCAGGTGGGAGCATGCAGACAGGAAGTGCTTTTGGCTGTTCGCCCCCTAGCAGTTTCTAGTGGTGAGTGCCTGCCAACCCCCGTGTTACAAAGCTGTTTCAACTTTGCCATCTGCAGACGACTTTGGGTGTTAATTAGTTCAATGGACCCTCTGTCTTAACTCAAGGGTGGAGAGCCAGTGCGACAGGTTTCTGTATCCAGAGCTTTTACCCACTGTTCCAAAAGAATTGGGATCACATGCAGGCTCGAAGAATGAATGAAAGATTTTATTGAGTGGTGGCGGTGGCTCTCGGCAAGGTGGATGGAAAGTCAGAAGGTGGAGGGGTGAAGGATATCATCTTCCCCTGGAGTTCAGGCACCCAGTGGCGGCAATCTTCTCCGACCGCCCCTGCTGAGCTCCCCTTGGAGTACAGAAGTACCTCCTCTTCTCACTTTCTCTGTTACTTCATTCCACGGTCTGATTTGCTGGTCTGCCGGTCTGCTGGTCTGGACATACAGCTGCTTGTGTATGTGCTCGCTAAGATCTCAGGTTTATATGGTCAAAGGATAGGGGGCGTGGCCGGACAGAGAGGTCTTGGAAAATGCAACAGTTGGGCACAAAAGCAGGGGTACCTGTTCTCACTTAGGCCCTTGGGCACACGCTCGAGAGTGGAGCACTCGGCAGGAACCTGGCACTTCTCTACCCAGCACTTTCCTGTCCCCTTCTTGCGGACAATGGATATTTAACCTGTATTACATGGTTTTATAATGTATTTATTTTAAAATATGATTGAAGTCTGCTGAGAAAATTATGAAAATATCTGTTTAAGCTAAATCCTATTATTCTGTATTTCAAAAGGGGATGCACAGGATTTATGTCCCCTCCACATCCCAGTAGAATATGACAGGTGTAAGGAGGAAATTACTTGAATATGTAGTATTCATAATCCTTAATTTACTATAAACAACAGTTTCACATTTGCTATTTTCTACTGTCATTAGATGTTTCCTATATTCCTATACTCAATGAGTAACCTGCAGATCCTGGTGCTAAATCCAAGATTTTGTAATTGTAAATATATTTATTTACATTTGTATCTTTTGTACTGTTCTGTAAACTTCACACTGCAGCATTGCTGTACATTCATAAGTTTTCAAAAATTCCCCCCACTCCTCTTTTCCTCTCTTCTTCTTTCTTCTTTTTGGTAGAAGCACAAGTCACATAGCTTTGTTGACTCATGTTTGGGATGCTGAGAGCAGAAAAGTAGAGCCACAGGAAGGAGGATGGAGAAAAAAGCTGAGGGCTCACAATGCAGGTCACCTGCCAAAACGCTGAGAAATACAATGTATTAAAATCATGAAGTTACATGATTCAACTGTTGTGAAACAAAGAAATGGGAAACAACGTTCTTTCTCTGCTGCATATGTATTATATGAAGCACAGAGAGAAATACTTGAGGCTAGAGTTTATATTTGCGTGCTGTTGTCCAGTAAAGATTTTAGTATTACTTACCAGTACTAGAATGCTAGGTCAGAGGCAAACTTATCTGTAAGGATTTTAATGCTTTTTCCCAATAATATTCTCCATCAAATTTACATAAACATATCAAATGGTATTTGAAGGTACCTATTTCACATTGTCAGAATATTCAATAATATCACTTATTAATCCTGTCCAATTTTATATTTTAATAATGATAGCTCACTTATCACAATAGCTTGTCATTGAAACTTGGGAATTACCTATTTTCAAATGTGAAGGATGGTACATCGCATATGATTATGGAGATATTGATCTTATATTCTAAACATTAGATACACATTACATTATGAATTGCTTTGTAAATATATAATTGTGTGTCTATGGCATGTATAATTACTTTTCTCAAAATTTCCTATCAGGGGTGTCAACAAGTGCATCTTTGTATGAGTTCAGAAGACAAAATGCACAGCAGTGCTTCCTCTTGTCAGCTCTCAGAGCACCCTGCATACTTATGTACAATGGCACTTTCCTATTCATGTGTTTAAAACTGTAAGCTTCTCATGACAGATGTACTATATTGTTTACCTTTATACCTCTACCAAAAGATATAGTTCCTGTCATTCTGTACATGATTCTAAATAATGTGCTTATTCTGACATTTCTTAAGATAGTTGATTTTATGAGAAACAAAAATTTAGCTCTCCAACTTCATCTCTTCCACATACACATATTCTCTTTTCCTCAACATCTTAATATAGTTACATCATAATTTATCATAAGCTTATATGCTTACATTACATATTATTTTCTTTTTTTTTTTTTTTTTTTTTTTTTGAGACGGAGTCTCGCTCTGTCGCCCAGGCTGGCGTGCAGTGGCCGGATCTCAGCTCACTACAAGCTCCGCCTCCTGGGTTTACGCCATTCTCCTGCCTCAGCCTCCTGAGTAGCTGGGACTATAGGCGCCCGCCACCTCGCCCGGCTAGTTTTTTTGTATTTTTTAGTAGAGACGGGGTTTCACCGTGTTAGCCAGGATGGTCTCGATCTCCTGACCTCGTGATCCGCCCGTCTCGGCCTCCCAAAGTGCTGGGATTACAGGCTTGAGCCACCGCGCCTGGCCCATATTATTTTCAAAAAGGAAAATCATAACATTTTTGTTTTCACTTTCTATGGGGTTTAATCCATTTGAATAATGTGGCTTTCTTTAAACCTCTCATGAACTCATCTCGAAACTCATTGAGATGAAAACTTTTTCTCTAGATATACAAACATATCCATTAATTCTTCAATGTTATGAAGAGATTGTTTTGCATCATTCAGGTTTAGAGTAGATTACAGCTTGCCATCATTGCTACAATTTGGGGAATCCATTCACTTGTTGATTACCTTAATCTTGCTGAAATTATATCAGTTTTACCTTTTTTGAAATATTTTGAACTATGTGTGTCCAGTTTAGTTTCTTATTTAACTGATAAAATCTATATTTCATCAATTTTTCTAATAGATTTCTACAGTTTTCATTTCTGCTTTACTTTTAAGACTATAAGATCCTTTTTAATCTCTGAATGGTCATTTTTAGAGTTTCATGTAACCTTAGTTTTTTCCACTACCTCAACTTTTGCACCTTACATATACTCTCTTAGTTTCCCCATAAGCTGTATATAGTCAAATAATAAATGCAGCCTGTTGTGAGCCTCACCTTTCCACACCTCCTCCAACTCCTGAGTTTAACTCCTTTTTCCAGTAAATCGAGACAATCTATTCTTAAAACTTGACTGCAGATTTTATTTTTGGATATGTGTACAAAACAATAAAGACATTCCCTAACAAGGCAAACTGAATTCTTTCTGATGTATATATCAAATGATAGATCTCATTTACATAATTATATCTTTAAAAAGAAAAAAGAAAACAAAGTGCTTTGAGGAATAGTCTGTTTATAGATCTGATACTTTAATGTTTTCTTTTAAGTTTATGGATTTTTGACTTTAATAGTCTCAGAAAAAAATCAAGGTTGGAGTAAACCACTGATTTATCAAAATTATTTTCATCTATATTGTTTTATTTAATCTTTAGCTTACAATCTGGGAAAATAGACCTCAAAACATCAACAAATCTCAGTCATTAACCATCAAAAATAATTCTCCCTCTTTCCTTTGTGTGTCTCCCATCTTTCCTTTGTTCTCTGCACAAGGAAGAGTTTGTGAGTCTGGTCTGACATAAATAAAATTTAAAGATTCCTTTAAGAAATAGGCTGGAGCTACTCTGGATAGAGTACATAAAACCACCGAGCTTCAGTTCCATTTCCCTTTTGTCGTGAAGATCATTGACAAGGGTCCACAATAATATTAACTTTAGCTCTTTGGAATGTGCAGGTTGGTTAAGGCATTAATGCTTTCAATGAAGTTTACTTTTAATAAAGGTCTCCGTGACAATCATCTTTCAAAAGTTATTCCCCAAAAATAATTTTTAAATAAGTTTCCCTCGATGTCTGAAAAACAACTAAGTGGAGCTGGAGGAGGCTGCGAAAACTGCCGCCAAGTAAGACAACAGTTGCAGTGCAATAATGAAGGCCCGGGAATGCTCTGGGGTAGCCTGGGGACCCAGAAGATGTCTGTGCGTGCACCTTGCATGGCTTTTTGAGCGTGGATCCTCACAGGTGATTTGTGCTTAGCTGTCGTTGGTCCCTCAGTATCCTGGTCCCCAGATCCTAAAAGCCCTGTCATCCACAGTTCTGACAACGCATGCCTTCATTTTCATTTTTGTGAGAAAAGGGAAACTATCAGAATTGACTTTTTCAGATTAGCATAGAAGAAACTAGGATGACAGAGTCAGTGATGAGATTAGATACGGAAATAGGAAACCGTTTTTTGGAAGAGAGTAGTTAGGCTGTGAACTTGTGAACACAACTAAGTATTCAGTAGCAACTAAAATGTGTCTCCATAACATTATTTTAAAGATGTGTATCTGATATCTGAAATTTGGGAGAACATTGTACTAATGTTCTCTAGCAAAAAAAGCACAGCTGGAAAGAGGAAGGGAGGGAAAGTGAAGGAGGGAGAGATGGAATGAATTTGAGAGAAAGTGCTATTTAGACTAAGATAAAATACGACAGATTCCAAGACAAAGTGGTTAAGGTGAGTGTCAGGGAGCAGAAATGGCAGAAAATACCATACTAAACAGATTTACAATGGAATTGTTGGGTCTGACTTTTATTCTGTCAATGTTGTGGACTCTAAGCACATCAGTGCTCTCCTTGGATCCATGTGCTAATTAACAACCAACACTCTGCCCCTCTCCCAGATTCTTTCATCATTTAAAACCCAATCTAATTCTAACCCAGGTAGTCACTGTAACAAATGCAATCATCTAAGAATTTCAAAGACATTTTTTGATGAATTAGTGAATTTAGCTTATTCTCAACAACAACAAAAATTATTTGAGCCTGGGCGCGGTGGCTCACGCCTGTAATCCCAGCACTTTGGGAGGCCGAGCCAGGTGGATCACGAGGTCAGGAAATCGAGACCATCCTGGCTAGCAAGGTAAAATCCTGTCTCTACTAAAAATAAAAAAAAATAAAAAAATAGAAAAAACAGTAGCTGGGCATGGTGGCGGGCACCTGTAGTCCCAGCTACTCGGGAGGCTGAGGCAGGAGAATGGCGTGAACCCAGGGCGGAGAGCTTGCAGTGAGTCGAGATTGCGCCACTGCACTCCAGTCTGGGCAACAGAGCGAGACTCCGTCTCAAAAAAAAAAAAAAAAAAAATTATTTGAGAGGACAGTTCCGTGGTACTTTCAACCATTTAAGCGCAAGTGCACACACAGACACAGATATAAACCTATATATATATATAATATATATATTAATGTATCTGAGTTGATTGCATTAATTAGAGTGGCTACTTGGATTAGGATTACACTGGGTTTTGCTGATGAAAGAATTCAGCAATGTTTTTCAGTTATCCTGTAAATACATATATGAATATATTAACCCTGTAATTTTATTATTGCAGAAACTCCCTTAGATGTACTCAAGGATTATTGTATAGGGATGTATATTGCTGCACTTTTTCCAATCATGAAAGAGAGAAAAATAAATATTTGGTAATATGGAAATAGTTTAGAAAACTAGAACGCATTTACTAAACATTATAAAAACAAACACCATCTAGATATATTAATATATTGATAGTAACAGATTTTCTTTTATCTCTTACATAATTAGAATTACTATTATTTGCTAGTATTTTCATTATCATTTTATTTTATTATATTTATTTTTGAGATGGAGTCTTGCTCTGTTTCCCAGGCTGGAGTGGAATTGCAAGATCTCGGCTCACTAACCCCTCCACCTCCTAGGTTCAAGTGATTCTCTTGCCTCAGCCTCCCAAGTAGCTGGGATTATAGTCACACACCACTATGCCAAGCTAATTTTTGTATTTTTATTAGAAATGGGGTTTCACCATGTTGGCCAGGCTGGTCTTGAACTCCTGACCTCAAATGATCTGCCCTCCTCAGTCTCCCGAAATACTGGGATTACAGGTGTGATCCACTGCACCCAGCCTATTTTTATTATGGACATAGAAATAAAATTCTCTCTACAGAGGGTATAAAATTAATATTAAAAATATATTGGTCAAGTAAGTAATCTCTGTGTCCTTACTATCAATTTATTTAATTTAAAATGAAGTATATTTGTTGAACTGAGCAATATATGAAATCCTGAAATAAATAGCATATGTATTCTTACTCTAGGCAGAATTATCTAACGGATTAATCAGAATAAATGAAATTGACTTATGTCATACTTAGACATTTTAAGGGCATGTAGGCTAATTTATTCCTTTTCATTATAAAAAATGGTAAATTTAAAGTTTCATTAAACAAGACCCCATGGTTTTCCAGATAATATATGTGTATGTGTTCCCAATGTGTCACCAATATATATCATTTAATAACCCTTCAACTCAACAAGATAAATACAATTTCTCTACTTAAAAATGGTTCCAAGCCAGGGATGGTGGGTCACACCTATAATCCCAACAATTTGGGAAGCCCGTTGTTGAGATTACAGGTGTGACTCACCATGCCTGGCCTGGAAGGCAGGGGAGGCAGGGAGATCCCTTGAGCCCAGGAGTTGGAGACTAGCATGGACAACATGGCCAAACTCCATTTCTATTAAGAAAAAGATCTTTAAAACTACTTTTAAAAGATTTAAAAACTGGTTCACAAAATAAAAAGGCATTCAATGAAGGAAAAATTAAACAAAATATAAAGAGGATAACCTTTGAAGAGAAATAAAATAAACCGTTAAGCAAGGAAAAAGAAGGGCTTAAATATATTACTAAACAAGAGCATCTAAAGAAAACACAGTTGTACAGTTTTGTGAAAAGTTAAAATAGTAACAATTTGGTTACTAATAATGGGTTTTATACAATTTACCCAGTGGTTTTCAAGGTGTCATTTTTCATAAAAATTGTGCCGACTGAAAGGCTCTGTGTTTTACAGATGGGCTAATATAAACCCGAGAATGAACCATAGATTCCTACATGAAACAGTAATCTTATCTTTTTATATTTATTTCCTTATAATTTGCATATCCTATTTGTCTTCCAGAGTCCTTAGCCTTAGAGATTGAGCTCCATGGATGACACTATCAGATCTCCCTTCCCTTGTGGTTTATAGTTGTGTTTAGTTATGGGGGAATCACAGGAGACTGGCAGGAGGAAGGATGATGAAGTCAGAATCCTTATTTTCTAGACTCCTCCCTTACCTGGTAACTTGGGATCCTTAAAAGGTCATAACTTAAAAGACAATGGCAGTGTACCTTAAAAGAAGGTCAAAATTCCTATTAAAATGTCTACTTTATATGACTCCCTTCTAGTTCTCAGTAACCTCTAACTCTACTCAATCCTTTGGGTCTAGAGTAAGTAGAAGCATAAGGGTTGCTAGTCTTACTTTCTGCTCTATTTCTTAAAGTTTTTAAACCCAAAGCTTATTAGTTCATAATCTGGATTCCAATGGAGGGAAAAGGCTAAGATCGTGAGCCCCTTTAGAATACTTATGGCTATATTGGCAGGGGCTAGGAAAGAAGATAGGAAATCTACTTCACATTGCTCATTTCACTATTCTGTGCTATGAAACATAAATGTTAAATTGAAAACAAACATTCAATTTTGGCAATAGATAGTGTAAGAAAGGGATACTAAGCCAGATATGGAACAGTAAAGGACATGAATCTTCTGCCTACTGAATTCAGAGATTAACATAAAATAAAATATTCTGTTAACTCTGCTATGAAAATGTTTTGAGGCTGGAAATGGTGGCTCACAGGTTTAATCCCATTGCCTTGGGAGGCAGAGACAGGAGGATGTTTTGAGTCCAGGAGTTGGAGACCAGCCCGACCAGCAAAGGAAGACCATGTCTTTGCAAAAAATTAAAAAACAAACCTGGAATGGTAGTGCCTGCCTGTAGTGCTTGCTACTCAAGAGGCAAAGATGGAGGATAGTTTGACTCCATGAATTTGAGGCTGTTGTGAGCTAGGAAACACCCACTGCACTATAGCCTGGGTGACAGAGCCAGACACCATTTCTAAGAGAAGAAATAAGAAAAGAAAAAAAAAAAAATGAAAAAAGTGTTTAAAATCTAGCATTCATGGTACTGCTTGTAATTGCTGCCTTCATTATTTTCTTATGGAATGCAATCTCTTTGATTCTAATTTTTATAGGCTACTATCATGTTGCAGTGTTCAACAACTGAATGTTGCATTCATGAGATAAATTAACCTCAAAATGTAGGCTGAACATCAGCTGGGCACACAAGCACCGAAGGAATCCTACATGTTTCTGTGGTTCTTGATAGGGCAATACCTTGAAATATTTCAGGATTTATGGAGTTGGTGACATGGAATTTATTCCTGACTCCCTCTCATATAGGAAATAGGACCAAAGAGAGATTGCTTACCCTTTATGTGCTCATATATAAACTTGGGACAATTACATACATATTCCACATTTTCTGTGGGGATTATGGAAATGGGTATGGAGATAGCAAAGTATGTGGTACATCACAGCCCATGTATCACATTGTTCCCTTCCATTTTCTAATGTATTTATCGTTGAACAAATAAACAAGGGATTTGAAGAGAAAATGACTGGGGTTTGCAGAAGAATGTCTAATAAATATGGTTTAAAAAAGACATAAAATTTAAAATATTTAAAAATAGTCTTGAACATTCAGAAGCCAGAAAGGAAAATATAACTTATAATTAAATTAATAAATTTTTATTAGCATGGATATAATTGTACAGATGTCTCTCCATGTGAGCAAAAAAATAAAATAGCAATTAAAATTTCAATGAATTATAACTGCTTGTTTTAAATAATATTTATCCTAGAATTGAATTTTCATTAAAAAATTAACATATTCAAAATGAAATAAACTTAGTTTTCTATGCATATTAAGGAAGCAGAAATAGATCCCCAACTTCTGTACAAAAATTTTTTAAGGTGTTATGGAACCCAGATGAGGGAGAGAGTCTATTATCCCATTTTCAGAAATAGAATTGTAATTCAAGAGGAATCTTTGTTGTGTAGGAAGATTTCAAGTGCTAGAATGGAAATAGACTCTCAGGTACAAAAAAAAAAAAAAAAATAGACTTTTCATTGAAAAGGGAAGCAGTGGGAAATGAGAAAATGTTCAAAATCGGTTAGGGAGCAAATCTTTATCCACATCATGTATTGTTCTTGGCCATACACACATCTCTAATGCCCATACCCATCTCTAATCCCTCTTCTGGCTGGGTTAGGACTTCTAGAATCTAAAAAATGCCAACTTTAAGGGGACTTACATTCTCATATTTGTTTCATGGTTTGAGACTCATGTAGGAAAATAAGTTATGTCATTAATAATGCCACAGTAGAGAGAAGCAGGTCTAGAATTGAGAGCTCCCGATTTCCAATGCTCTAGTCATCACCTGCCTGAAGTTGACTGTTGGGATGAGTGAATAATGTGGTGCAAAAAGTGGTTGAAATGGAATTAGAAACTGCCCCTTTTCTTTTTTCTCCTTGCCCCAATTCTTTCCTGATACACATAGTCATCAGACCCTTTGATGGAATACCAGAGCCCCACCAGGGAGCCCCTGAATCTCAGCAGAGAATGTCCAGAGGGTCTAGTCCATGACAGAAGGATTTCACTGGCTTTTCACTCTTGAGTGCAGGGCTGAGCCTCCAGTACTCTGCACATACCCAGGGCAGATCTCACCTCTGAGTGGACACTTGGATTACCTCAATTTATTGAGTTACAGAATTTATATCCAGGGGGTGCAGTCTGTTGGTGGTCTCGCACAGTAAACTTAGAAAGGACAAAGGAGTCCTTCTTTTCTGTTTCTTAAATTTATGACATATAACCTCTTGATGATTTTTCAGTGTGTAAAATTGGCTAGGCTTAACTACAGAAAAAGAAATGAGGGCAGCAGCCATTTTGTAGCATACACACATCTCCTTCTTAATGAAGTGCTAACCTAGGCCCTGCTGGAAAGGTATTTTTCAGATGTAAGTAAAGGTTCTAACTATGAAACTAGGAAGTTTACTCAGATAAGTCTGATTTTACCAGTGAAAGTCCTTTGAAGAAAGACTTAGACATTCCTTGAACAAGACTAAACAGTGAAAATGTCTCTATTTTTCCAGTTGCTCCCTATTGACTGTTCCATGACCACTGGGATCCAGCCAGCAGAATTTTTTTTTTTTTTTTTTTTTTTTGACTGACTAGAACAGGGATCTTACACTTCCTTTGGAAACATCCACAATTGAGTAAGCCAATTCCTTGTACTAAATCCATATATGAATCTCCCCAAGTGTACATATATCTATTGAGTTCTGCTTTTGTCTTTGAACCTTGACTGACACAGGGCTGATAGATTTTTTTTTACTGTTATGACAGTTGTGACCATAAATCTTATGTTGTTGTTGTACTTCTTTCCTTCCTTCCTTCCTTCCGTCCGTCCCTCCTTCCTCGCTCCCTCCTTCCCTCTCTCTCTCTTTCTTTCTTTTTCTTTCTTTCTTTCTTTTTCCAGACAGAGACTCTCTCTGTCACCCGGGCTGGAGTGCAGTGACACGATCTCAGCTCACTGCAACCTCCACCTTCAGATTTCAAGCAATTCTCCTGCATCAGCCTCCTGAGTAGGAGGCTTATCAAAGGATAACTTGAAGCCAGGAGCTAGAGTCTAGACTGGGCAACATAGCCATACCTTGTCTATAAGAAAAAATTTTTTTAAAAATTAGCTAGGTGTGATGGCATAAGCCTCTAGTCCTTATTACTTCAGAAGCTAAAGTGGGAGGATTACTTGAGCCCTGGAATTCAAGGCTGCGGTGAGCTATCTTTGTGTCACTGCACTCCAGAAGGAGAATTTCTCTAGAACAAATAAATAAATGTGCACTTATAGGAATGTGTGTGTCTTAGAAGAAACTCAATAAACAGTATTAAGTGAATCTTAGCTAATTTCTATTATATGTTTACCCTGATAAAATTGATGTTAGATATGCATCATTCAGGCAGTGGATTTTATAATGATAGTGTGAGGCTAATTTAATCAGTGGTGCAAAAGTGTGTGCTGAATATTGGATAAACGTAATTGTCTCTGTCTCCACCTTTCTTGATACCCTAAATACCCCTAAATAGGTGGGTGTGGTCTTCAACCATATGTATAAAAGGATGTAGGGCCAGGCATGGTGGCTCACGCCTGTAACCCAGCACTTTGAGAGGCCGAGGTGGGCAGATCACAAGGTCAGGAGTTTGAGACCAGTCTGACCAATACGGTGAAATCCCATCTCTACTAAAGATTACAAAAAAAAAAAAAAAAAAAAAATTAGCAGAGCGTGGTGGTGCACACCTGTAATCCCAGCTACTCGGGAGGCTGAGGCAGGAGAATCGTTTGAACCCAGTGTTTGGATGAACGGAGGCAAGATGGTGCACTTCCGGGTTCTTCTTCACCACCAACTCTTCCCGCCCGCGCGCTCGCGAAAATGCAGCCGGCAACCCGGGAAGGTGCAGACCAACTGGGCATGCGCCAGGTGACGTCAATCCGAAGAGACCCAAGATTTACCTGGTCGCACCTACGGAAAGCACGGGACACGCCCGTGCCCCGCCTATTGCCCTCCCACCCCTAGAAAAGCCGCTGTTGGCCAGTGAGCCACACGGCCTTCTCACAGCCACGCTCCTGTCGGGATGTCGGGACTTTGGGAAGTCCCTCCGAGAGCCCCACCTGGGGACTCTGCCGGCCTCCTTTGCCGGAGGCGGACAGACTTCTCCCCCACACCTTAGGTGACCAAAAATAAACTTGCAGTTTTGCTCCTACACTTGCCTACCCGCTGGTTCTTTTGTGCCCGCTCTCGGCTGGTCTTAGAAAAAACAAATCACCCAGGAAGTGGAAGTTGCAGTGAGCCCAGATTGAGCCATTGCCCTCCGGCCTGGGTGACAGGGTGAGACTCTATCTCAAAAAAAAAAAAAAAAAAAAAGGATATAGAAGGGACAAGCTCGTTTTTCTCCAGAGGATAAGGATAGCAGTTAGAGTTAACTGCATTCAGCTGACCTCTGACAGCTAGTACTCAGTGAATGAGCTCCTGATCTTGAGGAGTACCTAACAGAATTTTTTTTTTTTTTTTTTGAAGAATCACTGTGGAAAACATTCATAGAACCCTGAGGTGAGTGCAAATTATATGAAGAAAATAATTTCATTCTTCCTTTACAAAATGATAAATTAGAGTGTTAAAAAATGCATAATTACCTTAAACCTATTTAATACTATTATTTGTAACTCACATTATTGCTATACATTTTATAACATGAGGTTATTGTTGTTATTTAGTGTATTCCATAATTGTTCAATGCATTTTTGAAGAATTTTAAATATCTAGTGTTTGTTGCAAAAGATTTGTATGCATCATGAATATATAGAATTCACATTATAAAGCATTTATATGTAGGCATGTGTATACATATATATGTATGTGAGTGTGTGTGAGTGTAATACATGTATTAATATTGGTACATTGAATTAATTAAAAAGAGATAATTACTGAATACTGTAAATGTTGTGCTTTCATAACCTTAAGCTTTTAGACATGATTTTAAATTACTAAGGCAATGATGAGATTAAAATTGTTATACTAAAGGAAATAAGAAGGCTCTCCAAAATATCCTAGCTTAGAAATCAAAACACAATTGTTGAGCAGATAAATGTACAAGGCATAATTTGATACGTGATATTGGTTACCATTTAATTGTGGCTTAAATCAGATTAAACTATGAAAAATTCCTGGAAATGACTCTGATGACCTCTGAAAAATATTTAGGACTCTAAGATTTTCACTTTTTACACCTAAATTCAGCAGTGTTTTTAAGTAAAAAAGAGTAAGGTAAAGGACTTCAAACTACCAGAGCAAAGATTACAGTTTGTATTAGTCAGGGTTCTCCAGAGAGACGGAACAATAGGATGTATATGTAACTATATATATATACACACACACACGCAGAAAATTGTGTGAATACCATTGTGTGAATACTATGCAGCCATAAAAAAGAATGAACTCATGTCCTTTGTAGGGACATGGATGAAGCTGGAAACCATCATTCTCAGCAAACTATCACAAGGACAGAAAACCAAACACCGCATGTTCTCACTCATAGGTGGGAATTGAACAATGAGAATACTTGGACACAGGGTGGGGAATATCACACACTGGGGTCTGTCATGGGGTGGGGGTAGGGAGGAGGGATAGCATTAGGAGATATAACTAATGTAAATGATGAGTTAACGGGTGCAGCACACCAACATGGCACATGTATGCATATGTAACAAACCTGCACGTTGTGCACATGTACCCTAGAATTCAAAGTATAATAAATAAATAAATAAATAAATAAATAAAAGAAAATACTTACCATTGTGTTACAATTGCCTATCGTATACCATACAGCACATGCTGCACAGGCTTGTAGACTAGGAACAATAGGCTATACTGTATACCATAGGTGTGTAATAGGCTATATCATCCAGGTTTGTGTAAGTATAATTTAGGATGTTCAAACATTAACAAAATTGCCAAATGCATTTCTCTGATCATATATCTGTCCTCACTCTGCACATGACTTTACAGGGGAGGAAGTCTAGTAGGGGAATTGGTTCCTTTGATTACGGAGTCTGAGAAATTGAATATAAGCTGTCATTAAACTAGTGTCCTGGAGATACCAGTATTCTGGCTGAGTTAGAATCAGCCTCAGGAGAGAGAGAAAATTGCCTTCTCTCTGCCCTTTTTCTTCTTTCTGAGCTACCAGCTGAATGAATGGTGTCCACCCACATTGAGGGCTGGTGTTCCCCACTCAGCTCACCAACTCTCATGCGTCTCTGGAAACAGCTTCACAGACTCACCCAGAAATCATGCTTCACCAAATCTCCATGTACTACTAGTTAATCCAGTCAAGTTGACACGTAAAATGAAGCATAATACCATAGAAATACAATTATGCATATTTCAGATTTTAAAAACTGACCAAATATCAGTTCAGCATTTGAGTAGCCCAAGGAAGAGGTTAATTTAATCCATTAAAAAAAAAAAAAACAATATATTTTATTACTTATTTTCTCTTCTAGTGAACCTAGATTGGTTTATTGCTGTCTTTTTGTTTATTTGGTCAGTTGGTTTGTTTTGGGGTTGTTTTTGCTTTAAAGAGCTGGGCTTCTGGGTTCCTCCCTCTAGTAATACTTCATAGAGCCCTCTGACGATCTTCTCATATTTTGTTAGTCAATGTAGATTTCCTACTCCTCTCCCATAGTCATTCAGTAGTTAATTGAAAGAGGAATAGGGACAACCATGATTTATTCCAGACCACTTAAGACTAAAACCCAAGTACCATATCCACATCCAGGGAATAGGTAATTGAATAGATTTGCATTATGTTATGGGCAGAAACTTGGAGTAGAAGGGGTTGTGAGTTATCTCGTCAGTAATGTCTGCTGTAAAGCCTGAAGACTCTCCTTGTATATGAATTTTTCATTTTTGTTATAGAGGAAATAGTTTGTTACACTTTAATGACCACTGTTGAGAGGAAAATATAGCTATCACATATCACCACATGTTCACAGATTTTCACCAACCACAACCTCAAAATGACATGCTGCTCTTTCTTGTTCATAAACATGAATTCTGAAATCTTGCAAGTCTTCCAGAGGGAACTCACCTGCCTCATCTGCATGAACTACTTCATAGACCCAGTAACCATAGACTGTGGGCACAGCTTTTGCAGGCCCTGTTTCTACATCAACTGGCAAGACATCGCAGTTCTTGCTCAGTGCTCTGAATGCAGAAAGACAACACAGCAGAAAAACCTCAAAACTGACATTCATGTGAAGAAGATGGCTTCCCTTGCCAGAAAAGCCAGTCTCTGGCTATTCCTGAGCTCTGAGGAGCAAATGTGTGGCATTCACAGGGAGATAAAGAAGATGTTCTGTGACATGGACAAGAACCTGCTCTGTTTGCTGTGCTCCAGCTCTCAGGTGCACCGGGATCACAGACACTGTCCCATTGAGTGGGCTACTGAGGAACACTGGGTAAGTGATGCCTCTGAAGATCTGTTTCTATACAGGACACATAAAAATCTTTTTTTTTTTTTGAGACGGAGTCTCACTCTGTCGCCCAGGCTGGAGTGCAGTGGCCGGATCTCAGCTCACTGCAAGCTCCGCCTCCGGGGTTTATGCCATCCTCCTGCCTCAGCCTCCCAAGTAGCTGGGACTACAGGCGCCCACCACCTCGCCCGGCTAGTTTTTTGTATTTTTTTAGTAGAGACGGGGGTTTCACCATGTTAGCCAGGATGGTCTCGATCTCCTGACCTCGTGATCCTCCCGTCTCGGCCTCCCAAAGTGCTGGGATTACAGGCTTGAGCCACCACGCCGGGCTTCACATAAAATTCTTTTAAGTCTGTTTCCTTGGAGATTGGATGATGCCATCTCTGTATCCCTTTAAGCATCTCTGTTATGAACTTCCTTAGCTTTAAACTTCAGATTTGACAAACATGAAGATAAACAAAGCAAACGCTATTTTCTGTGGGCTGATTTGTCTCATTCTGGGCCCCTTCGTATATCAAGTGTGAATCATACTTTGTCTTCATTGGTGCTCCAAGTCATGGCTCTTTTGCAGGAGAAGCTTCTAAAGGAAATGCAGCCTTTATGGGAAAAAGCTTGAAAATCACAGAAACCTGAACGTGGAAACCACAAGAACCAGACGCTGGAAGGTTAGTCCTGTACTACTTTACCTTCTCCAAGAACTTATGGTGAACAAATGGGTGACTCTTAAAATAGGAACTTGATCTCAAACTGTAATGTTTCTGAAATTCAATAAAAAAGGAAAAAAACAGTTGAGAAAAAGTAACCTAATTTTTTATGTAGGATAGTGTGACTCTTTCGTAGGATTTCTAACCAAACCACAGACGTAACCCAAGCATGCTCATCTGTTTCTATACAAACCTATAGCAATACAACAACAAATACTGGTTGGTGGCCATTTCACAGTGTTCCTCATGGGCTGCCTGGATAAATCTTGGGCACAAGAGTTACTGAGCAGTCATGGAAATTTCAAGTGAAACTTCTGAGCCTGGGTCAGCATGAATTTGAATCCTGGTGGGCAAGCATATTTGGAAATGTGAGTTAAATTTCAGGCAAAAGGAGGAAAAGTGCAGATTTAGAGAAAGCATGAAATTAAGTATCTCAACTCATTAATATTAAATAATGCATATTCAGTATGTGAGAAATGTAGGCTTGTGTCTTGATGAAGACATAAATATGTGAGAAATATGGGAACTAGTATTTAATATCAGGAGAACTTTAAGGACTGGAGAAGAATTCTAGAAATGATTTTCTCTTTGTGGATGTTTATCTGAGGGTATGATATCTAATAATAATTCATTAATTCCTTCTAATATTAATTCATTGAAAAATATTTTATGAGTACCTAGTGTATGTCAAATATCAACTTAGGAAATTAAGCAGTAAAGAAGAAAGAAAACATACAAATCTTACAATGGAAATGAGAGAAGCAAATGGTCACCATTCAGATATGTGAAATACATGATGTGTTAGAGTGTAGTAGTGTCTTTGGAGAATAAACAAGCAGGAAAGTATAAAAAGAGAACAGAGAACAGGGACTTGGGATGAGGGTTTCAGTTTTAAATAGGGTGGTCAGAAAAAAAGGCTAGTGGAAAAATTCACACTGTATGTATGATGTATACATACATCCTCCTATTTGCCTTCCTCTTCTATATATATATACACACACACACAGAGATACATATATATATTCCTCATATATATCCCTATATACACATATACATGTATATACATATATACGAGGGATATATATATATATATATATCAGTATATATATGAGAAATGCACATATATGTGAAAATAATTCTAGATGGAGAAAACAGCATGTACAATAATATTTCACTTGTGTTTATTTTGGGGGTTGAGGAACCACAAAGAAGCCCATGTTGCAGATTAGGGTGAGTGTGGAAGACAATGAATGAAACCTTATTAGAATATGTTATGCTGAGTGAAATGCACTGAGCTGACAATGCTAATCTGAGGTCATTTCATCATTTCTCATATAACATTTTATATAATTTGCCTCAATTCTCAGAAGTAGAAATAATGGTTTTCTGTCTTGTCGATATAGCTCTATAGTTTAATTCTTGAGCAAAACTTCGTTTTATTTCTAAAAAAATGGTTTGGAAGAGAGGAATTCATTTTTACATAACTACCTTAGAAAACTTTTTATCATTTTATATTTAACCAAGTAAATGTAAGTGGGCAAAAACAACTATGTTGATATTAAAGTGGAACAAAAGGAGAGGAATAAAATTTTGTAGAATCTGAGAATTGGCAAGACTGAGAATTAAAATATTGGATGTTCAGATTACTAAGAGGGATCAGTGAAATTCAAGAGAAGATAAATAAATAGGTTTCTATGTTGACTAACTAATTGTCACTGCAGGATTATGTGAGTTTAAGGATAGAAGTAATCAGAGCTGAATTTCAGAAGATGCCTGCATTTCTCCATGACGAAGAGCAACATCAGTTGGAGAGGCTACAAAAGGAGGGTGAGGACATTTTTCAGCAACTCAATGACAGCAAAGCCAGAATTAAACAAAGGAGGAGGAAATTTTAACAGGAATGTATGCAGATCTGAAGCAAATTTGCCATAAAGCAGATATGGAGCTACTCCAGGTACGGACTGACCATGGGGTATCAGGATGTGGAACATTCACACGCATGGATGTTTTTCTTCTCTCCTGAAATCTATCTCCCCCTTTACTTCCATGATTTGTTTCCAAAAACACATTTCCATAATCAATGCTAGTTTGTTGAGAGGTTACAGACTCTCCTAGTGATTCTACCAGACAAAAGGTCCCTCCTACTTTATTTTTTTTTTTGCTCTATTTTATTTATTTATTTATTCATTTATTTACTTATTTATTTTATTATACTCTAAGTTCCAGGGTACATGTGCACAATGTGCAGGTTTGTTACATATGTATACTTCCTACTTTAACCACCAGCAACAAACCTTTGTGGAATGGCCAAGATAATAGCCCCCAAAATATTTCCCATCAAAAGTCAATGATGTATTTAGGATTTTTGAAAGTATATAAAATAAGAAGTGATTCATTGACATTTAGGTTAATTTGGAGACACAGCATGATGGAGAAATTGGGGAATCTAGGATCGCCTTAGTATTATTTTGGGGTCCACTCATTTTGGTAACAGGGCTTAGGGAAGATGACTGAGTAGCTTCTTTATGGTTACAGCAGAGCATAGACTCGGTGAGCCTCCTCTCCCTTCACTTGTAGAGAGAATGTCTTCAAGACTTAGATTATATCAGAACATTAATTCATGACATATGATAGACTGGGATTTTCATTAGAAAAAAAATAGAAAATGCTTTCCAGGAGGGAAAATTATAGGAAAATAATATCTTCAGAAACTGCCTCCAAATCTCACACTGAACTTAGTGGAAGATGCATCTTGTGGAAAGCACTAAGCCTTTCTATTTTTTTTACAAGCTTTTGGAGACAGATTACACAGGTGAGTGTGTACCAAGATTTTAGCAGATGCTCTTTCAGTTTCCACAAATATCAAGCAGGAACTTTGATACTGAAGGCATAATTGATTCAGATATTGATACTACCTTGTCCTGGTTGTACTTTCTCCATCTTCCACCCCATGTGGTCATCTATTTTGTTGCCATACTCAGTGATTTTATTAGGCAGTTCAATGAAAGTTCTGCAAAACCAAAAAACAAAAAAGGAAAGAAAGCAAAAAGTAAACATATGAAAGAAGAATAAAGAAAGTGAGCATCTCTATTCTTAATTTTCTTTTTATTGCTCAAATGCCTTCATGCCCGAATATTTGAAAGAGAAAGTGTTACATTTGCTACATGGCTACCAAGTGAATAAGGGGAAGCCAGAGACAAAAGGGTAAGGTATTTTAGCAGTGAAAAGTGTTGATGATTTCTTGTTCATATTTAATACATGATTCTGAAAAAATAGATGAAACAAACTATTCAGAATGTTAGAACTGTGTAAGCCTCCAGAAAAACTCAGCTATGAAAGGCAGCTCTCCCTGCCTGGAGCAAGTTTCAACACCCTGACCTTGAAAAGGAAGCAACAGATGCAGTGGTCTTCAGATAACGCCACTTTCCTGGACAGTGATTTCAGGGGAGCCTGGTGTGGTCTGGAACCAGAATTTCATCTTTGAATATTCTCCCAGCCTTAAGACTAATGATCCTTACTAATGTGGAGCAATAAGAAGAAAGATTAGATTGAATTCTCACTCATAGACTTTTCCGTCCTGCTTGAAAATCAGGAATTGTGAATAAGAATGAACTTGAGAAAGAAAGTGATAATTTTGGAATTAGCAAATGTGTGGGTTAAAGGGATTCTCATTAAATGTCTTTTAAATAAAAGTTGTGATTTTTATGGTTTTTTTTTTTTTGGCTGTAGATGTGGTAATTCATCTTTTCCTTGCAGGTATGAGTCCCTGCTGCGGCAAGTGCCTGAGCCTGTGAATCCAGAGCTCAGTGCAGGGCCCATCACTGGACTGCTGGACAGGCTCAATGGATTCAGAGGTGAGTGTCAGCCCATTGGCGGAATTCCCTCAATGTATCATTGCTTGTTACAGTCATATGGGTAGTAGTTTACCCTGCATCAAATTTTTATTTCTTTTCAGAAGTAAGTGAACAATATGACTATGCAGCCCTTTTATATCTGCGTTTCTATTTATAGTCCAATTTATAACATGAAGAGAAAAACAGTGAAAAACAAATATGTTCTGGCCTCACATGTATTGAGTTATATATTGGGTAAAATGAATGACATAAGAAATAAAAAATTGAATAAATGGAACAATGTTCAGATGGAAGTTTAATTATCCAATGTTACATAAAAATTTTATATTACTCTATTTTACTTGAATTGTTAAAAAACATATCTTTTAAGGAATAGAGTTCACTGGAGTTTGTTGGAGTATTGGTATTTTCTTACAATATATATATTATTCATATAATGTAAAAATTTGACTTAATGTGCAAAAAAGAAGAAATTATTTTGTAAATAAGAAGTAAAAATAGAAACAATAATTTCAGTTTAGTTACAACATGAAGAGCTATGTGTAAAATCTAAAAATCAGTTTCAGTCCACAGCTAGCAGGGAAGACCACAAAGTGACTGGTAAAAGTTTTTTGAAAACTCTGCCTTAAGTTACCATTTATAATGTGGACATATGAACTTTTACACAGTTATTTAGAACAGTGCTTGAGTAAGTGAAAATCTTCACATTGTTGCCAAAATTATATCAGTAGTATTTAAGAACAAGAAATATGAACTTGATAACTAAAGGGCATTCAGGGCATATAATATTTCACTTTCACTTTGTAAATTGGATTAAAAGGTTGATCTTATATTTGACTCTCAGTTTTTGAGTTTTCAATAAATTTTCACTATCTGCTATTAGGGTTTTGTTTTTCCTGCAGAGAATACTAATCATTCTTATAATTTATTAGCTGTTACAATCAAAATTGTCCTTGTTCTTGTAACTTCAGATTTCTTGCTAAAGTAAATTCTTGGTAGAACAACTTTTCCCTCAAGAATTCTAATTTCTATTATTTACACGTGTCTATACTTTTATTTTTTACTTTTTGCAATGGATATTACTGTGCATCATGAAAGAGCCAATAGTCATATCTTCCTGTATAGAGATTTGAGAAGCATGAATGTTGGATGTGACCCTCAAAATGATCCCCATATCACTGCAACACCTGGATGTTTTCTTGTGTGGGGTGCTCAGACTTTCACATCTGGCAAATATTACTGGGAAGTTCATGTGGTAGACTTTTGGAATTGGGCTTTTGGAGTCTGTAATAATTACTGAAAAGAAAAGAGTCAGAATGACAAGACAGATTAAGAGGAGGAACTCTTTCTTCTTGGATGTGTTAAGGAGGACGTTCACTCAGTCTCTTTACTACCTACCCACTAATGGTGCTTTATGTCCCAAGACCTACCAGACAAGTAGGAGTATTCCTGGATTGTGAACGTAGAACCATGAGCTTTGTTGATGTTGATAAAAGTTCCCTTATATACACCATCCCTAATTGCTCCTTCTCACCTCCTCTCAGGCCTGTCTTTTGCTGTAGTTACTTCTGACCAGAGACAAGTCAGAAATGTGTCTATATGCTGTGGGAACCTGTTTATCCCAGAAAGTTCTCTTTTTTGCACTTCATCAAACAGGACTAATACGTCATTAATTTCATGAAGTTTAAAGAGATGATTTTAAGACCTGAGCATGGAGTAATGTTACCTTGTCTGCTCTGGTAAAAATAAACCAGGGAGAAAAAACTGGAAAGTTCCTGGTTCAGACATGGAATTTAGGATTTAGAATTCCAAGAGGAACTACAGAAACATTTTCTATTACTGAAAATTAAGAACTTTCATTACATTAATGAAGAGGTATTCATTTCCTCTAGAAAACAATAAGAAAACTATTATTAAACTCTTTTTTTTTTTTTTTTTTTTTTTTTTTTTTGAGACGGAGTCTCGCTTTGTTGCCCAGGCTGGAGTGCAGTGGCCGGATCTCAGCTCACTGCAAGCTCCGCCTCCCGGGTTCATGCCATTCTCCTGCCTCAGCCTCCCGAGTAGCTGGGACTACAGGCGCCCGCCACCTCACCCGGCTAGTTTTTTGTATTTTTTAGTAAAGACGGGGTTTCACCATGTTAGCCAGGATGGTCTCGATCTCCTGACCTCGTGATCCGCCCATCTCGGCCTCCCAAAGTGCTGGGATTACAGGCTTGAGCCACCACGCCCGGCCGAAAACTATTATTAAACTCTTAAATTGCAAATATTAAAAAATGATGATGTCCAATGTTGATAGTACAATATGTGGGGAAAGACCTTTTATTTTTGAGACAAGGTCTTACTGTGTTGCCCTGGATGGAATGCAATGGAATGATCACAGCTCACTGCATAGACATGTGTCGATTTATTAATTGTAGAAGAAAGAAGTATACTTTTCAGATAAAATGGCTACACAAAACTACCATTTACATGTCTCCTAAATCCAGTACAGAAATGAAGTGCTAGTCAAGAATGTGTCTAAGTTCTGTTAGATTATTTCCTTTCCAGGTTATCCTCCTTGTTAATTTTTCTTTTTGTATTATAGAAGAATCAAAATTCTTGAGTACAAAACAAAAAACAAAAAACAGGCTATTGATAAATCACTTGTTTTATGGATAAGAACCCAAGAAGTTCCAGATTTATGAATTAATGATTGGGAAAGTTCTTAGTGGTCCCACTTTGATTTTATTTCAATTATAAGTAAGTGTTAAGTGATATTCTAATATAAATTCTGAAAGGTGAAGAGAGTAAGTGAATTAAGTATCTCCACATGCATCACTAGAATAAGATTATCTTGGTGAAATGGCTAAGAAATCATGCTAAATAGATATAGAAACTCTTCCATCTTCCAAAATCAGAGGCAAACACTAAATGATCACAAAGCAGCTAATTCTTTCTCTCTGCACAAGTAAATCTGAGCTAAATTAGAAAAACAACAGCAATAAAATCTACCTTGAAATCTGGGAACAAATATGATAATTAAATTCAGGATGCACTGACTATTACTTAGAGTTTTCGCATCAACAGAAAAGCTCAGGAACAGTAGGTGAAAATGAAAAAGGAGTCCTGGGTTGGAGCCCCAAAGGGAACAACTGTATTATTTCAGACTACTTGGAAAGAAGCAGCTAGTCAGAAGAAGCTGGTGATCAGCTTTCTCTCTGCTAACTTCTAATGCGCTGCATGAAATATGTGGAGGGAGAAGAGAGACAGTTTATTATAGGATCTATGTGGCATGGAGTGAAAGAACAAGAGAACATTTCTGATAAGTGTTTTCAAACTTTGGAGAATCAATTCTATCTAAATCATCCATTTATGGCACTGAAAGACAAGTAAGATGTTTCTTGCCACATGACCTTGAGCTAACCAGGCTCTAAAAAGGAAAACACTGGACACCTTGACAGTGGTGAAAAGTAGGGTCTACTCACTCTTGAATACTAAGACCTGGTGCTAACCTTAAGCAACACCATATATTTTGTTGAGGCTCTGCTTTGCTTCATTGAACACAATCTCTTGGATTATCTGTGCTGTGCCAGTCATTTAATTTTTCCTTCTGAACCAAATGATAAAAATAAATCAGTTTTTGTGTGTATCCAGCATTCCTGAATATATCTCTCAGCTGAGTGTGCCTGCCGTCCACCTAAGCTTGAACCAATAGGATGGGAACAAAAGCACTGTGAGAAACACCATATCATTTCCTTAAAGCCAAATACCCTCATCCCTCCTATTTTTCTCCCAGCTTTCCTGCTAGATGGGACACAGCAACAAATTGCAGTTTTTCACACAGACAGATAAAATTCAGTTGTTGACGATCTCAGTCTTCCCCTTGACCAACTCTTATACGGGTACAAACAGGTGAGAGGAATGCACCCACTGAGTCACTTCAAATTTGAGGTCTTTGTTAGAGCAGATAATCCTGTGTCCTAACTAGTTCCATGAGAAGTTTGCACTTAAATTGACTCTGAGAAATAGGACTTCAGGTTTATGGAATGATCACATTATAGATGATATGACTCTCTTTTTCTGTCTCACAGAGGAGACATAGCTATTACATTCTATTATAGAATTTTCCATTCTGTATCATCTGGATTATTCTTTCAAATGTAAATTAATTTTGTTCTTTCTACTATATAAGGGGGTTTGTATCACTTTATGCCTAATAAGTAAATAAATTTATATTTCAATTTAAATCCTGACAGTCTCCATTATTCTAAGTCCTGTTTCTGTTTCTCTCATCATTTATTGTAGGGATCTTTATCTTCCACTAGTTTATATTTAAAAACCTAAGAAAATTGAAATCAATCTTATTTTAAAAAGTGCCATAATTATTTCATTATTTCATTTTATTTACATACTTATTTATTTATTTTTGAGACAGAGCCTCACTCTGTGGAACAGACTGGAGTGTAGTAGCATGATCTCTGGTCACTGCAAACTCCACCTTCCAGATTATCCACCTTGTCAATTTTTACTTTTTATACTATAGAAGAATCAAAATTCTTGAATACAAAAACTCCTCCTGCCTCAGCCTTCGAAGTGGCTGGGATTACAGGTACCTGCCAACTTTCCTCTACCACCATTTTTATAAGTTGTGCCAGCCAGGACCTCCAGCACAGTATTGAATGGAAGCAGTCACAGTGAATGTTCTTGTTCTTATACTGGCTTTATAAAGAATGCTTTGAAGAATTCCCTATTTATGATAGCACTGGTTATTTTTCATTTTAGCATATACTTTTACTGATTAAGTAAAAATTTCTTTTCTAGAGTTTGTTACTGTTTTTTTTTTTTTTTTTTTTTTTTCACTTTTTGAGAGAGAGAGAGTCTTACTATGTTGACCAGGCTGGTCTTGAACTCCTGACCTTAAGAAATTTTCCCACCTCAGCCTCCCAAAATACTTAGAACACTTGGATTACAGGTATGGCCACTGCACGAGGCCACTAAACTTTTTTCTCCTTCTTTGAGATGGAGTCTTGCGCTGTTGCTGGGCTTGAGTGCAGTGGCTCGATCTTTGCTCACTGCAACCTCTGCCTCCCGGGCTCAAGCAATTCTCCTGCCTCAGCCTCCCAAATAACTGGGATTACAGGCACCCACCACCATGCCTAACTAATTTTTGTATTTTTAGTAGAGACAGGGTTTCACCATGCTGGCCAGGCTGGTCTCAAGCTACCGACCTCAGGTGATCCGCCCGCCTCAGCCTCCCAAAGTGCTGGGATTACAGGCATGAGCATCTGCGCCTTATTGTGACATTATGTTGTATTGTTTTAGACTTGCTTTAGGGTCTAGCAAATGATCAACATATATTTCAAAATAACATTTTTCTTATTGACTGAACTTAAGTTTAATCTTAATAACTGAGTAGTTCAAATCCATGATGTCTTCCCTGGATTTGTGTGTGTTTGTGCTTGACTTCTCTATAATTGAGATGTATATTCACTGCCTAATACAATGGTAGATTTGCCAGTATCTTTGTTTTTCTATCAACTTTTGCTTTTAATTTTGAGGCTATTTGCCAGATTCTACATGTTTAGAATTGATGTATCTTATTGAATTGAACGTTTTTTGTATTATATGGTGTCCCTCTATAATAAACTAGACTTCTCCACTTAATATTTGGGAGCAAACTGGAAATTTTACTTTCTCTCACTTAGTATTTTATTTTATTTTATTTTGAGATGGAGTCTAGCTTCATCATCCAGTGTGGAGTGCAGTGGTATGATCTTGAATCACTGCAACCTCTGCCTCCCAGGTTCAAATGATTCTCCTGCCTCAGCCTCCCAAGTAGCTGGGACTACAGATGCCAGTCACCACACCCGGCTAATTTTTGTATTTTTAGTAGAGATGTAGTTTTGCCATATTGGGAAATATGGCAAAATATTGGGCTGGTCTCGAACTCCTGACCTTAAGGGATCTGTCCACCTCAGCCTCCCAAAGTGCCAGAGTTACAGGCCTGAACCTCCGTGCCTGGCTTTATATTGTTTTATTTTCAAACTTTTCTTATCATAATGCACAACTGTCTCCTCTAAACAATAGGCTGTGACTGGGAGCAGTGGTTCAAGCCTGTAATCCCAGCACTTTGGGTGGCCTAAAGCAGGAGGATCACATGAAACCAGGAGTTCAGGACTGGCGTAAGCAATAAAGTGAGAGTCTGTCTCTGTAAAAAATAAAAAAAGAAAAAGAAAATCAGCCAGGCATGTTGGAGGGCACCTGTAGTCCCAGCTCCTCAGGAGGTGAAGGCAAGATTGCTTGAACCCAAGAATAGAGGTTGCACTGATCTACGATAGCATCACTGTGCCCCAGCCTGGCTGTCGGAGTGAGATCCTGCCTCTTAACAAAAAATAGATTGCCATTTATTCTTTATTGATCCGGTGTGAAAATATGTATTCTTAAGTGGCACATTTAATCTGTTTTTGTTAATTTTCAATTGTTGACATATTTGGAATCTTTTTCCATCTGATGACTATTTTATCCCCCAATCAAGACAAGCAAAATTTCATGTCTATTTCCTTTTTGCCAAAGACCAATTATGCTTTTATTGTCAAAATGTAAATTTTACTTTATAAAATTATAGGTATAATATATAAATGTAATTATAAATTTATATTTTATAAATCTATATATTTATAAACTTTCATTACATTTATACATTTATATAGACATTCATTTTCTTTGCTTTGATCTTTATCTTTTTTCCATCAACAAACTTTATCAAGGCATTTGTTCATTCTTGAGTCCCATATTTTGTGTATCGCTTGATTTCATTTGTTCTTACACGAATGCTTCCTTAAAAAGTGTTGTGAAATATGTCTTTCTGTGGCAAATTCATGAACCTAGTAATGCTTGAGAAAATATTAAGTATGCTCTCACATTTGAATGATAATTTGGAGCATGCAGAATTCTAGGTTTAAAGTTATTTACTTTTAGTAAATTTCCATTTTAATCTTGCACCCCATGATACTGTAGCAAAGTTTGATGTTAATCGCATTGTTAATCTTTTCAGACAATATCCACTGTTTCTCTGGACATTTGTATACACTTCTTGTTGTCTTTGGTGTTCCTTAATTTCAGCATAATATTTTTAGAAATGTATTTACAGTATTTCCTCTTTCTTGTCTTTTTCTCCCCAGGGATTCCTTTTACCTATATTGGCACTTTTACTATTATCCTCCATATCTTTTTCATTTATTCATATATTTTTAAAGCTATACGTATATTCACTCTGGAGTTTTCCTGAAAGAATTCCTAACTCTGATTTTTCAATATATTATTTTCTTCTTTGACTGCATCCACTTTACAAGGTGTCACACATATAAAATTTTAAATTTTAACTGTTTTTTATATCTAAACTATCTATTTTTTGTATACCCTTGTTCTTTAATACTTCTAACATCTATTCTTACCTCCTTTGTGTATTCTGTTTCGTTCACATTCTGGTTCCTCTGGTTCTAATACTGCTGCTTCTGATGGTGTCCATGATCCATTTAGTTGCTTTCTTTTTAAAGAAGTTGACATCCTTACTTACTTTTTGAGTCTGTAGACTCCCATTTACAGTGGCATCTAATACTCTATCAGTAGTAGTATTAGGAAAGAAACTGAGGCCTAACTGTATGCTGTTTTGAACATAACAGATTAAAGAGAACATTGGCATTAACTGGGGGCTTCGACACATTCATCACAGTAACTGATCCTCTCTACTTTTACATAAATCCCTGGAGTCTACATATCGCTGGACCCAATGAAAAATAATTCTCTATTCTTAACCCACTTCCTTTAAGACTTTTCATGCTAAGCAGACAGTGGTCTAGCTGACCTCTAGTGAAGACTTTAGATGGCCTTTTCTGGAGCTCAAATCTGTGTAAGTGCAAAGGATAAAGATTCACAGAATATGGTGCATGGATTTCTGACTCTAATAACTGAAGTTGAACCTGTCAAAGAGCACTTCCAACAAGATAATATTGAATGGTATATCCTGAGGAGGCAAGGATTAAAGACAAGTCTGAAGATGAGAAAGAATACCTACTATTGTTTCAATGATGGTACAAACTCCACTTTACCAAACTATCAATGGAGAGTATATTGCCATTACTCAGTGAGAAACTTTAGAACTAACTACTAACACTACTAGTGGTGTCCAGGGACTGCAGAAAAGGTAACCAGGACCAGAGGATCTACTACATTGCTGGTGACTTACACAGTACACAGTGCACAAACTAGGGGCCAATGATAGGCAGAGAATGCTAGCATCCAGTTACCAGGTAATGATATCAGCTATCTCTGGAACTGTGCCATCATACCAGATTGGCATCCACTGTCAGCATTGTGCCTGGAGCTGTTAGAGCATCTTCTCTGGCTCTAGCTGTTTAGCTTTTCAAAGAAGCAATGGAGAAAAGAGACGTCCCAAAGATGAACGGTGAAGCATCACGAGAATATTACAAAAAGCGAAAGGAATATGGGAACATTTTTATAAAAGAGACTGCAGAACTTGGAAAAGCAAACAACTCCTTCATGGAGGAGGTAAATGCACTTAAGGAGTTAGTTATTGCCGCAGAAAAAAATAGATTACATCGGTCCTTCATTGAATCTGAAATTTTTGTACATGCACCCCACATTGAGTTCAGGCCAAAAGTTTAGTTTGATTATTTTCCTAAGGCAGCATGGAACCAAGCACAAATCCTTAAATGCATTTTTCTAGTGACTTCCCAGAATGTAGAGTTAAAAACATTATTCCTACTGGGAGTAGGTATGAGATTAAATGCAGAATATTCCTATTCATGAACAGAGTCACAGGAACTAAAACTATTCTTGAGAGAAGAAGAGATAATTATTGAAATATTCAGATGAATGAAATTCTGGAGTTATTTCAGGTAGGTTTTCTACTTATTAAAATGTAACATGTAGAAAATAAAGTTTATTTTTGTATTCTGATTGTGACCACTCCTTTTCTTACCAAGATAAATGAAAAACAGTGTAATCTATTTTTTTCTCTGGCAATAACCGATGACTGCCAGATTGACAATGTTACATTAATTTACTGTTAAATGCATTATTTTCCTTGTTTAAATAAAATTAAAGATGACGAGATAAAGATTTAATTTAGGGAGCTGGTTATGTTCATTTTATTTTACAACCTGTACATGGATATATAGTCCTCAAATATTCTGAATTAACAATAGCTCTTCTGTAGACCAGTTTTACCCTTTTAATGCAGTAATGAATTATGTTTTTAGTAAAATTAAATCATTCATGTAAATATTAAACAACATTAGTCCTGAAATTTGGAAGCTTTATGTTTATTCTTATCCTGTTTTTATTTTGTTTTTTTGATTTTTTTGGTTTTTTTGGTTTTGAGACAGAGTCTCACTCTGTTGCTTAGACTGGAGTGTAATGACATGATCCCAGCTCACTGCAATCTCCGCCTCCCGGGTTCAAGCAAGTCTCCTGCCTCAGCCTCCTGAGTAGCTGGGATTACAGGCACACGTCACCATGCCCAGCTAATTTTTGTGTTTTTGGAAGAGACGGGGTTTCACCATGTTGGTCAGGCTGATCTCAAACTCCTGACCTCGTGATCTGCCTACCTCGGCCTCCCAAAATGCTGGGATTACAGGCATGAGTCACCGTGCCCAGCCTTATTCTGCATTTTTTGAAAAGCACTGGTGAAGGTGTAAATGCATAAATCACATGATTTATTTGATAAACTATGAATTTATTACTCTTGGAACAAGGCATTTGAGAAAGCATGAGAAATTAGACAAGATAGAAAAACTTCTGTTGTCATATTAGAGATCTAGGGCATTATCTGGTGGGTTAATTGCTACAATCACATTGAGAGCTTATTTTAAAAATAGAGATCCCTGGCCCCTCCCACAGAAACTGAAAAGTAATCTGTAGTCTGTTCATAAGAGTAAAAATCAAAGAACGTGGTGGGGGAGAACAGCAGTCCCCTCTCATCTGTGGTTTTGCTTTCCATGTTTTCAGGTGCCATGTGCAACCATGGCCCAGAACCATTAAATGGATTAATTTCAGAAATAAACAATTCCTAAGCTTTCAATGGTACACTGTTCTGAGTAGTCTGATGAAGTCCCATATTGTCCTGTTCCATTCTGTCCCATTTCTTTGTCCAGGGTCTCCATGCTGTATACACTACCTGCCTGTTAGTCCTCAGTTAGCCATATCTGTTAGTAGAATGACTGTTGCAGTATAGCAGTTCTTGTGTTCAAGTAACCTTTGTTTTACTTAATAATGGCTCCAAGTGCAAGAGAAGTGATGTTGGCAGTTAGAATATGTCAAAGACATACTATAAAGTGCTTCTTCTTAGTGAATAGATGAGAGTTCTCGACTTAAGGAAAGAAAATAATTGTATGCTGAGGTTGCTAAGATCTGTAAGAAATCTAATCATAAAATTATGAAGGACAAATAAATTCATGCTAGCTTTTCTGTTGTACCTCAAACTTCCAAAGTTGTAGCCACAGCATGTGAGATAAATGCTTAGTTAAGGTGGGAATGGTATTAGATTGACAAGTGGAAGACATGAACAGAAACATGTTCCAATTGACAACAACTGAGTGTAACACTGTCTATCCTTGGTTTCAAGCATCCACTGGGAGTCTTGGAATATATCCCCTGCATATAGGGAAGCACTACTATATAGTAAAACGAAGCCAGACAGTGATCCAAGCATTTTATGTAGAATTTATGGCATACCTACAATATAAACAATAGGTTGATTTCTCTTTGGGATACAAGTTAATTATTTATGTATTTATTTGGAGAGACAGTCTGGCTCTGTCACTCAGGCTGGAGTGCAATGGCATAATCACAGCTCACTGCAACCTCGAACTTCTGAGCTCAAGTGATCCTCCCACCTCAGCCTCCTTAGTAGCTAGGACTACAGGTGTGCACCACTATGCTCAACTAAGATTTTTTTTTTTTTTTTTTTTGGAGACAGAGTCTGGCTATATTTCCCACGCTGGTCCAGAGTTCATGGCCTCAAGGACTCCTCCCATCTCTACCTCCCAAAGTACTGAGATTATAGCCATGAACCACTGCACATGGCTGATACAAGTTAACTTAATAATAATTACTAGTTAGTGGTTCCTATCTACCAGAACATTATGTGATCATTCACAAAAAATCAAGCAGCTGTTTGAGTTCCAATTTAAAATAAGGAGATCTATTGAGAGGAAGAGATTTTGAAAGAATTTATTTGCATGGAAAGTTCCATGATATTAACTTCATTGACAGGGTTATTTCTCCTGGAGAAAAGCAGCAGGAGTATCTCAGAAGATACTGGCTAAAGATTCCGCCCTGTGCACCCAAACCTCATCTCACCTCCAACCACCTCCTTGGCCCCAGACCTCCATCTGCTCAGCCAGGCAACCAAGATTGGGTTCCCTTGTCTGCAAAGTCCAGGGGCTGGAGGGAGCAACAGGGATCCTGGGCCGCAGCTTTGGATTGTTTGGTTTTTTTATAGTCCTAATAACTTACAGCATACTGATTTTTATTCCATAGTTAATAAGCACAAAAGTACATATAGCATATGCATAAATTAGGAAGACAAATGAATGGACACCTGCATCTTTGCCATGCTTAAGAAATGCAATACCACCCTGAACTCTAAAACATAATGTGTGACCCTCCTCACTTCTCACTTTCTCTTGGCTTTCAGAACAACTGGCTAAGATTTTTCATTTTGCATGCTTAACATTATATTGTGTTTGTAAATTTCACTAATACATTTTACATTTTTGAAGGTTTAGAAATTTATAGAAATATTTTATCACAGTATTTGTGATTTTCCTTTTACTTTAACAATTCATTTCTGAGATGTGTTTGTTACATGGAGCTCTAGGTTTTACATTTTCATTGAATTTTGTGTTCTTATATAAGAATACACTTGAATTTCTTTATCCATTCCACCATTGAGGGACTTGAAACGTTAGCAGAAAATGCCCAGGAGGGCTGCTTGTCCTCCATCACAAGAATGTTCCTGCCCATTCCTTTCATTAAACAAGAACAATTTTGCTAAAGTTTCTATGGAAAAAATCATTAAACATCCACCTTACTATCCTGATTTGGCTCCTTTTGACTTCTTTTTGTTTTCTAATCTTAAAAAATCTTTAAAGGGTACCATTTTTCTTACATTAATAATATAAAAAAGACATTATTGACATGGTTAAATTTCTAGGATCTGCAGTTCTTCAGGGATGAACTAGACAGCTGTTATTGCTTATAAAAGTGACTTGAATTTGATGAAGCTTATGTTAAGAAATAGAGGTTACATTTTTATTTTTATCTTTTAATTCCATTTTTCCATGAACTTTCTGAAGTCCCCTTGCAGATGTCTGTTTCAGTTTATCTTCTCCTAAATGAAAGATTATTACAGAGGGAAAACTGTCCATAGAAAGCCATTATTGAAGACACTGTATGGTGGTTCCACCAATAAGCTAACACTTACTTTCAGAGGTGGTTGAGCCTGTCTATCAGTCCAACCATGGGCCCCTCACTGAAATCTGTACTCACCCGCTGGAGCATGTGCAGCTGCACAGACTCACTCTTGCAAGAAGGAGGATTTAGTTGATCTTTTGGATGTCTGAGTCTTCATTAAACTGCTTAAGAAATGGCAGAATTAAACTGAAAATCCTTCATCAAAATCCTCTTCTGATATTCTAGTGTACCTCCACAATCTGGAATGGGGTTGTGGCTTTCTTCAATAATCTTTCTTCGCATTCTCTTTCATTCCCCTTGCCTCTCTGACCTACCATCTGCAACAAAGTAATTTATTTATTTCTGTATATTTATGATTCTGCATCCTAAAAATATAGGCAACCACTCATCGGTTACTTTCCTTCTTCCTGAATTGCCTGGACCCACTCCTCCTCCATTTGAGTAGCTCTGTGCACTGATGTTGTAGTCAGGAGACTTTTGGGAATTGTGGCTTCTGAAAGTGTACACCTGACTCTACCCATAGCTGACCCTGTGAACCTATGCACCTGCTCCACTCTGTCTCCTTTTCATAGAGACACTCTTCCTGCTGAGTCTCTGCCCTCTGCTCCTAGATCCAAATGGCATCTCCTGCCCTGTCGCTGCATGGCTTAACCTAGGGAAACTCCTTCCCAGAGGAGTCAGGTAAAGAGATGGTGGCTGAGCTTCTTAAAGATTTAAAGGAGACAACCTGGAATTTAGGGCTCCTTCCTTCCTTCCTGACTCCCTGGCAGCTCCTGCTACTACTCAAAGTTTAGCTGTATCTCTCACCCAGCTCAGACTGTTGCTGGTCCTGATGGCCTCTGCCTAGCTGTATTAGTATGTTCTTGCATTGCTATAAAGAAATACCTGAGAAATACCTTTAGTTGACTCATGGTTCCGTAGGCTATACAGGAAGCATGGTGGTTTCTGCTTCTGGGGAGGCCTCCAACACTTACTGGCAGGGTGATTTTGAAGAAGTCATGATAAGATGGTTGTTACAGTTAAATGAAATAATCAAAGTGGAAGAGCTTAGTTAGCTGTCTTCCCTAAATGAATCGCTGGCAAGTAAGAGTGTGATTGATTTTCTCACCAGGCAGGACTCATCCCTTGAAGCTATAGGAGGGTCAAACCTCTGAAGACCATACAATTTAGGGAACACTAATGCCTCAAAAAACTCTGTAAGCTTCCTTCTTTCCTTCCTTCCTTCCTTCTTTCTTTCCTCCCTCCCCCCTCCCTCCCTCCTTTCTTCTTTCTTTCTCTTTCCTTCCTTCCTTCCTTCTTTTTCTTTTTCTTTCTTTCCTTCCTTCCTTCCTTCCTTCCTTCCTTCCTTCCTTCCTTCCTTCCTTCCTTCCTTCCTCCTTCCTTCCTTCCTTCCTTCCTTTCTTTCTTTTCTTTCCTCATTTTTGAGACAGAGTCTTGCTCTGTCACTCAGACTAGAGTGTAGTGGCTGGATCATGGCTCACTGCCATCTTGACCTCCTGGGCTCAAGCGAGCCTCTCACCTCAGCCTGCCTAGTGGCACTATAGGCATGCTCAGCTATTTTTTTTTTTTTTTTTTTTTTGTAGAGACAGGGTCTCATCATGTTGCCCAGCCTGGTCTTGAACTCCTCAGGTCAAGCAATCTTGCTGCTTCAGCCTCCCAAAGTGCTGGATTACAAGCATGAGCTACTGTGTCCAGCCTGAAGTTTTTTCATACAGGAGGAAAGAATTTGGGAAAGTAGGTATGTGTGTGTTGGTTAGGGAACCAACACATTTTTCTGCAAATCTTGAATTTTTTTGTGCCTCAGTTTTTCATTTTTGTTATGTGCAAAATAAAATCCTATCCTGCTCTACATTTAAACCTGTGAGCTGATCAGTAGTAATCAAAATTTTGATTTTGAATCAAAATCTGATTCAAACTTTGCTTAGATATTTGTCTCTCTACAGCATAATAATAAATTCTTCTGGTTTTCTTCCCTCAGAAAAATGGACTTAGACTTCCCACAAGCCTTCCAGAAAGAACTCACTTGCCTCATCTGCCTGAATTACCTCGTAGACCCCATCACTATAGGCTGCGGGCACAGCTTCGGTAGGCCCTGCCTCTGCCTTTGCTGGGAAGAAGCCCATACTCCTGCCCTGCATGAAAGGAACCGTCACAGCAGGAAGATTTCAAAACCAATATTCTTCTGAAGAATCTAGTGTCCATTGCCAGAAAAGCCAGTCTCTGGCAATTCCTGAGCTCTAATGAACAAATGTGTGGGATCCACAGGGAGACAAAGATGTTCTGTAATGTGGGCAAGAGCCTGCTCTGTTTTCTGTGTTATAACTCTCAGGAACACTGGGGCACAGAAACACTGGGGCACAGAAACACTGGCCCACTGAAGGGGCAGCTAAAGACCACTATGTAAGTAATGACTGTGAGAGCACTTTGAAAGCTGGAGGGCAGCACAGGTAAAGAGATTAGAAGAAAGATGAAGAACATGAGGATTAATCTATTCTTTACTGAGTGTCATGTACTGCCTAGGTATCAATGATATAATTGTGACTAAAATATACAAATATACCTGCCTTCAAGGAGTTTACACCCAAGGTGAAGGTGACTAAGTTAATAGACTCTAGTATAATGGCCAAGGCACTGTGAGACTACCACAGTAGGGAGGTGCATCCAACCTCCCATCCCTTCATAGCTGGGAACTCAGCTTTCAAGGTTTCCCTTGGCCAAGAGGTGGTCTGTTCACTTGGTTAGGGATTAAGATTTTATCTCTAGTTTACATAGGGCTTGGGGTTAGAAATTTTACTATGATCTATCTTGTAGGACGGTGTCTAGTTCTGAATATAATATATAACATTTCTGCTAAAAGTGATTATTCAGGCTTTGAAGTCACGATGTTTGAGAATAGAGACCAATTAAGTGACACGTTGATCAGAATATATTATGTATAATTTAATAATCATAAGTCTATTTGATTTCAGGTAGTATTTCAGAAAAGAAGGTTTTTCTTCTGATTTTTCTAGGCATTTATGCATTAGATGAATAGAAAGGGAGGGTTTGTTTGGCTTTGCATATTGTTAAAAAATGGAAACAATTGAAGGAGGAAGCAGGATGATTTGTGGATTCTTAGAAGTAGGAGTACCTGAATTTAGGGAGTATGTAGTTGACTGGTACAGAAAATAAGTCAGATGAAGTTTAAGTGAAGGAGGATGAAGTCAGCCCCAGTGTGTGACCTAGAAAATTCATGTTCCTGCAGTGGTATATTAGTCAACTGTAAGTAATGTTTTGGCTCTGTCTATGGCAAGGGTCTCTCCCAGGTGAGAATAATACAGGTAAACTGTAACTTGTAATCTATCCATAAACACAAAACTTTATGGACCTGTGCAAACAGATGCCCAGGGAATATTTTTTGTCTCCATTGGGCAATGTGTAGAAGTAGCTAATATTTACTCCTTTATCCTGTTTGGAAGTCCTAGGTTTGAAATACCCTTAATTTGAGGCATATACCCTTTGGGAACAAGCCCTGGAAAAAGAACACTTTGCAAATGACTAGTGGTTTCAGCAACACACAGTCACTACCCACACCTTTCTCTCTCTTAATTCACCCTCAGGGCTCTGAATTTATCAATAATTTAGATGGTCTGTATGTGCTACTGGGATTATCCTTAGAGATGAAAATGCACTTACAAGGAGAATCACAGTAATGGTGTTGGGTACTTTTCTGCTCTTTTCCAAATTCAAAGACTGGATGGGCAGAATAGTAAATTTCTGAAGAAGCCTAAGCTTTTCTTTCCTTTTTTACAGGATTTGGGAGACATACTGACAAGGTATATTTAGCTTTCAATGCCAACTGGAATGCATCAGGAGGGCTATGAAGGCCATCAAGCTGTTTCTAACAAATCGAAGATATAATTTGTTAAGATACTACATCTTTTCTTTTTTTTTTGAGATGGAGTTTTACTCTTGATGCCCAGGCTGGAGTGCAATGGCACAATCTCAGCTTATCGCAACCCCTGCCTCCTGGGTTCAAGCAATTCTCCTGCCTCTGACTTATTTTCTGTACCAGTCAACTACATACTCCCTAAATTCAGGTACTCCTACTTCTAAGAATCCACAAATCATCCTGCTTCCTCCTTCAATTGTTTCCATTTTTTAACAATATGCAAAGCCAAACAAACCCTCCCTTTCTATTCATCTAATGCATAAATGCCTAGAAAAATCAGAAGAAAAACCTTCTTTTCTGAAATACTACCTGAAATCAAATAGACTTATGATTATTAAATTATACATAATATATTCTGATCAACGTGTCACTTAATTGGTCTCTATTCTCAAACATCGTGACTTCAAAGCCTGAATAATCACTTTTAGCAGAAATGTTATATATTATATTCAGAACTAGACACCGTCCTACAAGATAGATCATAGTAAAATTTCTAACCCCAAGCCCTATGTAAACTAGAGATAAAATCTTAATCCCTAACCAAGTGAACAGACCACCTCTTGGCCAAGGGAAACCTTGAAAGCTGAGTTCCCAGCTATGAAGGGATGGGAGGTTGGATGCACCTCCCTACTGTGGTAGTCTCACAGTGCCTTGGCCATTATACTAGAGTCTATTAACTTAGTCACCTTCACCTTGGGTGTAAACTCCTTGAAGGCAGGTATATTTGTATATTTTAGTCACAATTATATCATTGATACCTAGGCAGTACATGACACTCAGTAAAGAATAGATTAATCCTCATGTTCTTCATCTTTCTTCTAATCTCTTTACCTGTGCTGCCCTCCAGCTTTCAAAGTGCTCTCAGAGTCATTACTTACACAGTGGTCTTTAGCTGCCCCTTCAGTGGGCCAGTGTTTCTGTGCCCCAGTGTTTCTGTGCCCCAGTGTTCCTGAGAGTTATAACACAGAAAACAGAGCAGGCTCTTGCCCACATTACAGAACATCTTTGTCTCCCTGTGGATCCCACACATTTGTTCATTAGAGCTCAGGAATTGCCAGAGACTGGCTTTTCTGGCAATGGACACTAGATTCTTCAGAAGAATATTGGTTTTGAAATCTTCCTGCTGTGACGGTTCCTTTCATGCAGGGCAGGAGTATGGGCTTCTTCCCAGCAAAGGCAGAGGCAGGGCCTACCGAAGCTGTGCCCGCAGCCTATAGTGATGGGGTCTACGAGGTAATTCAGGCAGATGAGGCAAGTGAGTTCTTTCTGGAAGGCTTGTGGGAAGTCTAAGTCCATTTTTCTGAGGGAAGAAAACCAGAAGAATTTATTATTATGCTGTAGAGAGACAAATATCTAAGCAAAGTTTGAATCAGATTTTGATTCAAAATCAAAATTTTGATTACTACTGATCAGCTCACAGGTTTAAATGTAGAGCAGGATAGGATTTTATTTTGCACATAACAAAAATGAAAAACTGAGGCACAAAAAAATTCAAGATTTGCAGAAAAATGTGTTGGTTCCCTAACCAACACACACATACCTACTTTCCCAAATTCTTTCCTCCTGTATGAAAAAACTTCAGGCTGGACACAGTAGCTCATGCTTGTAATCCAGCACTTTGGGAGGCTGAAGCAGCAAGATTGCTTGACCTGAGGAGTTCAAGACCAGGCTGGGCAACATGATGAGACCCTGTCTCTACAAAAAAAAAAAAAAAAAAAAAATAGCTGAGCATGCCTATAGTGCCACTAGGCAGGCTGAGGTGAGAGGCTCGCTTGAGCCCAGGAGGTCAAGATGGCAGTGAGCCATGATCCAGCCACTACACTCTAGTCTGAGTGACAGAGCAAGACTCTGTCTCAAAAATGAGGAAAGAAAAGAAAGAAAAGGAAGGAAGGAAGGAAGGAAGGAAGGAAGGAAAGAAAAAGAAAGAAAGAAAGAAGGAAGGAAGGAAAGAGAAAGAAAGAAGAAAGGAGGGAGGGAGGGAGGGAGGGGGGAGGGAGGAAAGAAAGAAGGAAGGAAGGAAGGAAAGAAGGAAGCTTACAGAGTTTTTTGAGGCATTAGTGTTCCCTAAATTGTATGGTCTTCAGAGGTTTGACCCTCCTATAGCTTCAAGGGATGAGTCCTGACTGGTGAGAAAATCAATCACACTCTTACTTGCCAGCGATTCATTTAGGGAAGACAGCTAACTAAGCTCTTCCACTTTGATTATTTCATTTAACTGTAACAACCATCTTATCATGACTTCTTCAAAATCACCCTGCCAGTAAGTGTTGGAGGCCTCCCCAGAAGCAGAAACCACCATGCTTCCTGTATAGCCTACGGAACCATGAGTCAACTAAAGGTATTTCTCAGGTATTTCTTTATAGCAATGCAAGAACATACTAATACAGCTAGGCAGAGGCCATCAGGACCAGCAACAGTCTGAGCTGGGTGAGAGATACAGCTAAACTTTGAGTAGTAGCAGGAGCTGCCAGGGAGTCAGGAAGGAAGGAAGGAGCCCTAAATTCCAGGTTGTCTCCTTTAAATCTTTAAGAAGCTCAGCCACCATCTCTTTACCTGACTCCTCTGGGAAGGAGTTTCCCTAGGTTAAGCCATGCAGCGACAGGGCAGGAGATGCCATTTGGATCTAGGAGCAGAGGGCAGAGACTCAGCAGGAAGAGTGTCTCTATGAAAAGGAGACAGAGTGGAGCAGGTGCATAGGTTCACAGGGTCAGCTATGGGTAGAGTCGGGTGTACACTTTCAGAAGCCACAATTCCCAAAAGTCTCCTGACTACAACATCAGTGCACAGAGCTACTCAAATGGAGGAGGAGTGGGTCCAGGCAATTCAGGAAGAAGGAAAGTAACAGATGAGTGGTTGCAGGAGGACACTTTTTCTGTCGAGGTCACTAGACACAACATTGTCTCCACCTCTTAACTTCGGAAGCAAGCAACGGAGGGTAAAAGTGTTGTCTGGGTCCTGGGGACAAAGGCAGTAAATAGCTTCTCTGTCATGTCCTCCAGAAGGCCCGGTTCAGCCTCACAGGCCGAGAAGTCTGTTTGGTTCCCAAGTACTAGAGATGCTGCTATAAGGGACCCCCGAATTTCCTGCCTGAACCAGAGGCTGCCCAGCCTTTTCTTCCTGTTTTGTATTTCCCCAGGAAGAACCTTGCCTGTACAATTACAAGGTTCTATGATTCTAAATTCCAACGTAGCCTTCCACATCATTTTGAAGGTGTACTATTATTTATCAGAGTGGGATGGGATGATAGAAGATATGTGTGGACATAAAATTAAATTTTTGACAAGGAAAAAAACTAAAATAAAAAAAGAGAAAAATATATATGTATGTACAGTGGTCAGCTAGAAATATGACTTTTAAATATTTGGCATGTGGTATGTGGGCCTCAATGTGTACTATTGCACTAGCTTCACAAACATTAAAGGATGTCTTTTAAAAGAAAAACCTCTTGCTAAAAGGTTAACAGTCAAAATAACCTGAGTGGCACAGGTACCAGTCATTAAGCGAAACCTTCCATCTTCCCAGAATAGTACCTCTTCCCAAGCCAGCTTCTTTGAAAATCACTTTTCTCTCTTTTACTATTTAGTTTATAAATTGCATAGTAACAATACAGAAACCACAATAGTAGAAAAAAAAAAAAGAATATTTTTAAATGAAAACTCACATCCTAACTCTACCAAAACACGAAAGTTAAACCTGAATGCCTCCCTTTCCTGATATATTTTTCACCTAAATATTCAGTTCTTGGATTGCATTGTTTTTGGATTGAGAGGAAATTACTGCCTGGTCTCAAAATCCTCCATAATATATGTGTGTGTGTACGTGTGTGTGTGTGTGTGTGTGTGTGTGTGTGTGTGTGTGTGTGGTGAATGTATTTCTTTTTGTTCAGAGCAAATTTTTTTCAATATGTATATATATTTAGGCAGGTTATGCTAGTAATTTTCTACAAATGTGCTTTTTAAAAAATAATCTTTAATTCAAAAAAAATAATTATTCTTACCCAGTGGCCCACAATTGTTAAAAACACTACTAATGGAGCTGGGTATGGTGACACACACCTGTCATCCCAGCTACTTGGGAGACTGAGGCAAGGGTATTGCTTGAATCTGGGAATGTGAAACCATCCTGAGCAACATAGTGAGACCCCCATCTCAAAAATCGATCAATCATTACAAAATAAAGTAAAACACAACTAATAGCTTTTTTAAAAATATTTCTGCGTCAATTTTCCTAGCACCTTCCTTTCCTCAATGAAGTATAGAAATATGTGGTCAGGCACCGTGGCTCACACCTGTAATCCCGATAATTTGGGAAGCCAAGGCATGAGGATCAGTTGAGTCCAAGAGTTCAAGACCAGCCAGGGCAACATAATGAGACTCGATCTCTAAAAATAATATTTTTCTTTAATTACCAGGGCATGATGGTGCATGCCTATAGACCAGCTACTTGGAAGGCTGAGGTAGGAGAACTACTTGGGCCCAGGAGGTCAAGGCTGCAGTGAGCCATGGATGCACCACTGTACTCCATACCTGGGACACAGAGTGAGACACAGTATAAAAAAAAAAAAAAAAAAAAAAGTGTTTGTTTTAGAAAAAAACATTTGGTGAAGTTTGGGCTTAAAAATGTATTATTCTGGCCGGGCGTGGTGGCTCAAGCCTGTAATCCCAGCACTTTGGGAGGTCGAGACGGGCGGATCACGAGGTCAGGAGGTCGAGACCATCCTGGCTAACCCGGTGAAACCCTGTCTCTACTAAAAAATACAAAAAACTAGCTGGGCGAGGTGGCGGACGCCTGTAATCCCAGCTACTCGGGAGGTTGAGGCAGGAGAATGGCGTAAACCCTGGACACGGAGCTTGCAGTGAGCTGAGATCCGGCCACTGCACTCCAGCCCGGGCAACAGAGCCAGACTCCGTCTCAAAAAAAAAAAAAAAAAAAAAAAAAGTATTATTCTAAAATGTTCGTAAACATTCCCTAGTAATTATAAGATTAAAGTGATAAAGACAAACTTTGTTCCCGTGCAGTTCCGTCTCTCACCTTCCCGTAATGTCTGTCCCATCCAGCTGCCAAAGGAAATTATTTACAAAATAATGTCTGCATCCTGGGTCTGTATTTCTGTTGCCTATGAGGAAAGCATTTAATAACTGAGCCATCTTCAAGTCTTATACTTTGTGTATGGCTGTCATGTTTATGCAGGTTAAGTTTGTATGCCCTTTCTCTTATTAATCTGTGTATGGTCAGTTCATCTTCAGAGGGTGAAAGGGGAAGATTTTCACTTCACTCCTACTGTGACAGTCAACTACCTTTTTACTGATTCAATTTTTTAGTATGTATCAATACTTTTACATACATTTACTTTTAAACAAAATTTTGCATCATTACAACTTACCTTTTAAAAAGAAAATTAAAAATAAATTTAAAAATTATAAAATTTTAAATAATAAAAATAAAATAAATGACTTTTATAAAAATTAATCTGTGAAAAACACTATCAAGAGAATAAAAAGACAAGTCACAGACTGGAGGTAAATATTTACAAAAGCTATATCTGCTGAAGATATATTTGTTATCCAAAATGTACAAAGAACTCTCAGGACTCAATAATAAGAAAATAAATAGTCCAACACAAATGTAGAGATCTGAACAGACATTTCACCATAGAAGACAGATGGATGATAAATAAGCACATTGAAAGATGTTCAACATCATTCATCATTAGGGAAAGGCAAATTAAAACCACAATGAGATACTGCTACCTGCCTATTAGAATAGCTAAAATTTAAAAGACTGGCCATAGTAAACATTGGTGAGAACTCAGAGGAACTGGAATGCTCATACACTGCTGCTGGAAATATTAAGCAGTATAGCCACTGTGTCAGTTTCTTTAAAAGTTAAACATATCACACCACCTCGTCATTCAAATTCTGCTTATTTACCCAAGACAAATGAAAGCGTATGTCCAAACGGTTGGACAAACATTCATAGCAACTTTATTTGAAATAGCAAAAACAACTGGAAGCAAGCCAAATGTCCATCAAGATGTGAATAGATACACTAACTGTAGAATATCCATACAATAAAACTATTTTTTAAAAATTACGGGGCAAAAAACAAAAAAACAAAGAATCTAACCTCTTGGTAAATACATTCACTATTAGGGTTTTTATAACAGAGAAGTCATTCTTTATTAATACTCTTGACTATGAAAATATTTCGATATCAATAATCTGCAAAATATAAATAAACAAGCAAACAAAGGATACAAAACTTTTTTCTTTTTTTTTTTTTTTTTTTTGAGACTGAGTCTTGCTCTGTCATGCAGGCTGGAGTGCAGTGGCATGATCTAGGCTCGCTGCAAGCTTCCGCCTCCCAGGTTCAGGCCATTCTCCTGCCTCAGACTCCCAGGTAGCTGGGACTACAGGCGCCGGCCTCCACGCCCGGCTAATTTTTTGTATTTTTAGTAGAGACGGGGTTTCACCATGTTAGCCAGGATGGCCGGATGGTCTCGATCTCCTGACCTCGTGATCTGCCCGCTTCGGCCTCTCAAAGTGCTGGGAATACAGGCGTGAGCCACCACGCCCAGCCCCAGGACACACAGCTTTAAAAGCGCTCCTTGGTCTCACCCAGTGCCAACCACCTAAAACCTCTCATTTTCCCCGAGTCATTTCTTCTGCCTCCAGGATGGAGGCACAGACTCTTGGCCTTGGGTCACGCACTGAGGACCATGCTGGGCTGCCGTGGTCAGCGACAGACTCAGGTTCTCACCAGGAGCCCCAAGATAGGCTCCTGAAAAAAAAATGGTACCCATCAGGTTGGGCTTCCCGATTCTTGTCTCTGCTGGAAGGAGGAAATCAAGCCAGGAACGTTGTCAGGAGAGAGATGAAAATGGGGCTCAGGTTTCTGTCTCTTGTGATGTCAGACAAGCCTTTGAGCTCCTTCTTCTTAGCCCTCATGGAATTGTTTGGTGTGCACACATCGAGATTCTGAACTGGGTCCCCACTCTCTCTGCCCTTCTCTGGGGCCAGATCCTGAACTGTCGAATCTAATGTTTCCCCCAATTTGCCCTTGCGTTTATTTATCTGGATTACTGTCTGCCTGTCCCAAAGAATAAAAGCTTTATCACAGCAGGGACCTTGTTTAAAAAAAAAATAGTAACAGTTATATTTTTAGGATCCATGACACTGTCCATCATATTGGTGGTATCTGATAAAAAATGTTTGTTGAATGAATGAACAAATATATTATTCACAATGTCACATTATCCTGAACTGACTAGAAAATTAAATATCTGATGTCAGTATTGGCAACATTATGAAGTAAATATAATTCTGATACAGTGCTGGTGAAAATCTAATAAGAGATGCTCATTTAAAAAAAAAACATTTTCTTGTAGATTTGAAAATGTTTAATCTCCATGAACTAGTTGTATATCTGCAAGTTGTGTATCTTTGGGTTAGGCAGAATAATTGCCCCCCACCAAAGACAGCTACATCCCAGTCTTCAGATACGGTGAATATGCTAACTTACATGCCAAAAGAGACTTTGCAGATGTGATTACCATTAAGGGCATTGAAATGGGGAAATTATCTTGAATTATCTTGGTGAGTCCAATTTAGTCCCATAATTCCTTGAGAGTAGAGAATATTTTCTGGATGCAGAGATTCAGACAGATGGCAGTATGAGAAAGATGTGGCCTGCTATTACTGGCTTTTAAAACCGTGGAAGGGGGCCACAATCCAAGGAAAGCCAGTGACCTTTAGAAGCTGGGAATGACCCGAAGTTTACAACCAGAAAGAAAACCGAGGATCTCAATCCTACAACCACGAGGAACTGAATTCTGCCAACAACCCAGATTCTCTCTTAGAGCCTTCAGAAAGAAATGCAGCCTGCCAACATCTTGATGTTAGTTCAGTGAAAGCCATACCAGACTTCCAACCAAAACAACTCCAAGATAATAAGTTTGTGTGTGTTTTTTAAAACAGACTCAAATCTTAAAAAAATGTGTTCTTTTAAGCCAATCAGTTTGCAGTAAATTGTTATAGCAGGAATAGAAAACTGATACAAACCTAGAGAAAGTCTTATACATGTGCCCTATAAACACACAACAGAATTTTTTTTATTTTTTTTGAGATTATATATATATGTGTGTGTATATATATAATTTACCATCTGTACATTTTTAGAGGACAGATTAGTGGTGATAAATACATTTAAATTTGCTTTTGTCTTCCCACTCCCCTTGCTGGCCTCTAGCAACCACCAATTTACTTTCTATCTTCATGAGATCCACTTTTTTACCACCCACATATGAGTGACAACATGCGATATTTACCTTTCTGTGCCTGGCTCATTCCACATAACATAATGGCCTATGTTTATTACATTAAGTGAAATGGCCAGCGCCACCTATGTTGCTACAAATGACAGAATTTCATTCTTCTTTGTATCTGAGTAGTATCCCATTATGTATATACATGACTTTTAAAATATATTCATTTGTTGATGAGCACCTATATTGATTCCATATTTTGGCTATTATGAATAGTGCTGCAATAAACATGGGCATGTAGAGATGTCTTTGATACATTGATTTCCTTTATTTTGGACATATATCCAGTAGTGAAATAGCTGGACCACATGGTGGTTCTATTTTTACTTTTTTGAAGAACTTCCATATTGTTCTCCATAGTGGCTTTATTAACATAGATTCCCACCAACGGTGTACTAGTGTTCCCCGTTCTCCACATCCTTGTCAGCATCTGTTATTGCCTGTCTTTTTGATACAAGCCATTTCAACCAAGGTGAGATGATACTGCACTATGGTTTTGATTTGCATTTCTTTGATGATTAGTGATATTGAACATTTTTTCATTTTCCTATTGGCCATTTGTAGGTCTTCTTTTGAGAAATATCTGTTCAGATCTTTTGCCCATTTTTTAAAATTGTATTTATTTATATATATATATTTTTTAACTATTATTTTTTTAGAAGCAAGATCTTGCTCTGTCACCCAAGCTAAAGGGCAGTGGCATAATCATAGCTCACTGTAACCTTAAACTCCTGGGATCAAGAAATCCTCCTACCTCAGCCTCTTCAGTAGCCCATTTTTCAATCAGATTTTTTGTTTGTTTATTATTGAGTTGTTTGAGCTCCTTATATATTCTAGTTGTTAATCCTTCATCAGACAGGTAGTTTGAAAATACTTTTTCCCATTCTGTGGTTGGCTATTAACTTTGTTGATTGTTTCCTTTGCTTGAGGCCTTTTAGCTTGATATAATCCCATTGTCTATTTTTGCTTTTGTTGCCTGTGCTTCTGAGGTCTTACACAAAAAAATCTTTGCGCAGACCAATGTCCTGGAGCATTTCTCCTATGCTTTCTTTTAGTAACTTCATAGTTTCAAGTCTTCGATTCAAGTCTTTAATCCATTTTTATTTGATTTGATTTTTGTGTATGGTAAGAGGGGTTTAATTTTATCCATCTGCATATAGTTATTCAGTTTTCCCAGGATCATTTATTGAAAAGACTGTTCTTGACCAGTGTATGTTCTTGATGCCTTCGTCAGATATAAGTTGTAAATGTGTAGATTTATGTCTGTGATCTCTATTCTGTTCCATTGTCCTATGTGTCTGTTTTTATGCCAGTAGAAATGTATTTGCAATAATTAGTACGGAAAAGCTGAAACAATGAAATGACAAAAGTGAATTATACTGATATAATTCATGCTCACTAAATGCAACAGCATACAGCTAGGAAAAACAATGTAGTGCACACAGTATTAAAATAAAACACAACTCAATACACACAGTGCTCACAGTGGCCATCATTAGAGTGTTGAAGAAGGGGATGTAGTCAGCTAAAGTTGCACAGGTGACTTCAAAAGTAATCATAAGTACTTATGATTACTTTTGGCTTAATTTCTTAAACCAAGACTGGAGACACAGGTGTTCATTATGTGCTTATTTTATATATATATATATATATATAAAATTTATAAGTATATTGTTTCTATTCAGTATTTAATAAAGCAAATCAATAGAAAAGGTTAAAAAGCAGTGCACACATATTTCAAATATTTTTTGCTCCAAATTATATAAACAAATTATATAAAAACAAATAGTTATTGCCCTGGGCCTGGCAAGGTGGCTCACACCTCTAATCCTAGAACTTTAGGAGGCTGAGGCAGGAGGATAGCTTCAGCCCGAGAGGTCAAGGCTGAAGGGACCGTAATCACACTGCTGCACTCCAGCCTAGGTGACAGAGCAAGACACTGTCTCAAGATAAAAATATAAAAATATAAATAAGTTAATAAATAAATAAATAAATGTATGTTTATATATTAACTGATTTTATTAACTCTCTATATATCTATATATATAGTTGTTGTCTTGATCTATAATCAATCTTACAGTGCTTAAGGCATTGATACTGAGAACAGTTCTTCTAGGTATATGCTGTGTTTCTGGGGTGACATGATGCTCTCATCTGGCCTCTGTGAGCTTAATTCTATCTTACATTTACCCCACTCTTCAACAACAACTTGGGGAGGTTTTCCTAAATGTTCCTAGGTGAACTCAAACCTATGGCCCTCAACACTTTTCTAGGTAAAGCAAGCTCCTGACATTATTTGTGGATATCCTCTCATTAGAAGAAGGGGAAAGAGACCATCTCAAAATAATTCATTTAATATAGCTTTTCAGCATTAATTTTATTTTCATAAAGAGATACAAAGTAAATAAAATTTCTTAAAAACTATAAACTTTCAAGCATTCTCACACTAAATCTAGCCCTGCTCACATGCCAGGGAAATATAATGGTGATCTGTTTCTCAACCTCACCAGGATGCTACAGTAATTAAAAATAAATTCAATCCCTGGATCCCTACCAAAGGGTGATTTCATATGGATCAAAGTGTATCTAGTCATCACATTCTGGAAAATTATTTGTCTGGAAATAGACAAATTATCCAAAATATAATTGAAATAACAGCCTCTGGAAAGGGCCAAATATGACTCTTAATGATAAAACAGCTAAATCTAGGTCTGATGCTTATTCTGTGTGGACAACAATAGCAGAGCTATTGGCTGATTTGTGGGAAGCAAACACTGTTTTTGCAGAATTGTACATGATTCCAGTAGAAGGGCAAGGACATTTCAGTTGGGAACAGATTGCTTCATGGTAATGTGATCACTGTGTACCCAACAATGGCTCTTTCCTCCTAGAGTCAATGCAGATGTTATTGTCTCCTTAACTATTTTCATTTCTGTTTCTAACCATATAGAAGTGTATTCTTCATATATCTGAAGTAAATTCATACTAGTGGTGTAACATCTCCAGCCGTTTAAGTGTAAAAAGAGAAAACGTATGATGTGTTTACTCACTGTTTTATACTCTGCAATGCATGAAGAGAAGATCCTTTTATTCATTGTCTATACTTTTATTTTTAAACTTTCTGAAACATTTTACCTTATATCCAGCATAGAATTGAGTTTTACTTGTGATTTAATCTGACAGTATTTTTTTCCTCTAATAAGAGAGTCAAGCCCACTTACTTTTATTGATAAATTGTATTTGGTTATATTTTGATTACAGCATGTTATCCTATGATCTATATACATGTATCTGTCTTTTGCTGTCTTGATTGTTTTTATTGCTTTTGTTTTGATGTCATGACATTCAGAAGAGTTAAATTTTTATTCTGATGGCTATCTTATGTAATTTCATAAAATCATCTCTTTCTTTAGATAGTAGCTAATGTCTCTAAACTATGAACAATGGTAGTAACTGTGTTCCCTTTCTTGTCCTCCCTATGTGATCTTTCATCAGACAATTTGATATAATAATATTAACTTTGTTTCCCGTGGTGCCATTAAGTATGCCTACATTTCTATAAACAATATCCTTTGACTCCCAGGTATTACAGATGAGCAATCAGTAAAATCATTTGGCAGAATATCTTCATTTTCCTTTCCTTCCATTTTTCTTAGTTGTATCATTTCTATATTGCCAGAGCATCTACAGTTGAATTTCTTTCTGTCAGCTTTCTCCAGTATTTGTTTTTGTCTTTTATTTGAAGTTAAATATATTCCTTGCTCACTACAACACTGGGGGAAGGAAGGTTTTTGTTGTAGTTGTTGTGCTTGTACAGTTGCTTATTTAAAAACATTGGCGAAAACAAACAAAACCTGTATGTAGATGGAATGGAGATAAGACAGCAAATGAGAGAGAATGATGATGAGTGTGCTTATTCTAGACTGGGAGGGATGCTACACTGAGTAGTGTCTCCAAGGCTGCAGGAAAGGATGGTTGATTGTGAGCAGGTGGAGTTTCCACTGGAGGAGAGAAGTGCTGCCCTCAACAACCTGTGCAGAATCAGAAACTGGTAATGGTTCAAATCAACTTACAGACCTGGAGGTAGAAATTTAAGAAAACTCGTTTAGCACCTAGTTTCCTAGAAAATATTAGCTACTATTTGCTGAGCATCTGTCAGTCTGCCTGTAGCATGGCAGATCTGAGTACAGGGGAGACTGGATTAGTAACAACGGGTCAGAAGATAACATAATATTCAACCAAAATTCCTGCTTTACATACACAGCACCTGGTAGTTCCAGAACTAGAAGGTAAAGAATTATTTGTGCTTGAACTTGCAGAAAACTGCCTTTTCCCTTCTCTTACATCTTAACCTGGAGCTTCTCTTTTCTTGAGCCTCAGTGAACTTCCCAATTCAATTTATAATTGATTTCCTGCAGTTTCTCCTTAGGACAGGGCTTTGTTTTGGGGATGGTTAATTTGTAGGGTTCATAGGATACAGACCACTCACAGCACCTGCTTTTTGTCATCCTTACTCTCAGCTATGAGTTGAGGCCCAGGAAGCCTTCTGCCAGCCTTAGCTGCTGTTCTCAGATTAATCTGCTGAGTTCTTGTTGCCTAGTAGGAATCTCTGAATTTAGGAACATAGATATTAGCACTTGTATTTCTAGGTTTTTCAGTTCCCAGGGCCATTAAAGATTTTTTTCCTTTCCTTTCCTTCTTCCAAAAAAGTTGGTGATTCCCCTGGGTCCCTGTGGTTTAACTTCACAAAAGGTTCATGATGACACCCTGTTACATTGTTTTGTCATAGTTAATACCTTGTTATCCCAGTTGCTCAGTCAGTTTTTGTGAGAGATTCAGGGATATTAATAAAACTGTGCTGCTGCTACTAACATCTTGCATAAAAGCCCTATTAATTAAAATGTTTATTTTGCATGTGATTTGAACTTATAATTTTATTCAAAGTTTTTCAACAAAAATACAGAAAAGACCCTCCTTGTATTTGTAGCTTCGTGCATTGCAACACTTTTTAGTGGAAAAAAAAACAAAACAAAACATGAGAACAACAGAAGTGATTTTAAAAGAATAAACCTACAATCCACTAAATATAAAATGAAATACTATGCAGCTGTTAAGAATGAGGGAATCAATAAGAACAGTGTGGGGTAACTGTAAACTTTAAAAAATAAAGTATATGCTCATGTAACCATATTATCTTAAAAAAAAAATACAAGCATACTTGCACACACCTTCAAGCAAAATGGGTACATGCATTTAAAAATATTTAAATTAAGTAAATGGTCCATTACTTTAACTTTGTACAATTCTATGTTCTCTGATTATTTTATATGCTAGAAACAGGCATTACTGTTTCATTTATTTCATCTGAAATAATTGTAGAGTCACATGAGGTTTAAGTTATAATACAGAGGGGTCACATATGCCTATTTTCTAATTGGATACCTTATTACTATTGAGTTTTGAGAATTCTTTACATAAGCTAGATGTAAGTTCTTTGTCAGATAGTGGTGTGCAAATTATTTCTCCCAGTCTGTAATTCATTTTTTCAACCTCTTTACAGGGTCTTTCTATTAAAAAAAAAAAAAAAAAAGATGTTTATTTATTTTAATGAAGTCCAGTTTTATCACTTTTTCCTTTTGTGGATTTTGTTTTTGATATCAAGCCTAAAAATTCTTTGCCTAGCCCGAGACCTCAAGAGTTTTCTTCTATTTTTGAAAGTTTAATGAATGAATGAATTTATTTATTTATTATTTTGAGACGAGGTTTCGCTCAAACTGTAGTGCAGTGGTGCCATCATTGCTCACTACAGCCACGAACTACTGGACTGAAGTGATCCTTCCGCCTCAGCCACTTGAGTAGTAGCTGGGATTACAGGCAAAAGCTACTATACACAACTTAAAGTTTTATAATATTACATTTTACATTTAAGCCTGTGATTTATGTGAGCTAAATTTTATATAAAGTATAAATTTAGGTCAATCTTAGTTTTTGTACCTATGAATGTCCAGTTGCTCTAGGACCATTTGTTGAAAAAGATATCCTTCCTTTAAACTGTTTTTGCATCCTTGTTAAAAGAAATCAGTTGAATATAGTGTGGTCTATCACCTTTTAATAAGATAAAAACATTAACACTCACCAGATATCGAAGTTTGAAAATTTTTTTAAAGCCAAATTTCTGAAAATAGAATAAAAACACCTTCATATGTCAAATTAGTCAATTTCCACAGGACTAATTCATTTAAATATATTAAAATACAAAATAATTCAAGTCACTAAAGTGATAATCCAAGACTATAAGTTTAAAGACTAATAATTAAGTCAAATTGCTGTATTCTATGTGTTCAGAAAGATCCATTGTATTATTGAATAGGCAAAAGTTTTAATTTCAGAGGATGAAACTCATATATTACTGCCACCTTGTGGATATTCTCTTATTACAGGCTATTAAGAAAGCAATGAGGGTATGTTATCTATTCTAACACATAACACTGTCTATGTCATTTTTATTAGTATTATTACTACATTTTAAGTTCTAGGATACATGTACAGGACATGGAGGTTTGTTACATAGGTATACACGTGCCATGGTGGTTTGCTGAACCCATCAACCCGTCATCTACATTAGGTATTTCTCCTAATGCAATCACTCCCCCAACCCTCCACCCCGTGACAGGCCCCAGTGTCTGATGTTCCCCTCCCTATGTTCATGTGTTCTCACTGTTCAACTCAAAAATAAAAATTAAAAAAAAAAAAACAGAAGCATTTTCTGCTTTCCCAATTTCTTAAATACAGTGCAATTTTATGTTTAATTTAATTTAATTTAATTTAATTTAATTTAATTTAATTTTTTGAGACAAGGTCTAGCTCTGTTGCCTAGGCTACAGTGGAGTGGCATGAATATGGTTCAGTGAAACCTCCACCTCCCTGGCTCAAGTGATCCTCCTTCCTCAGCCTCCCGAGTAGCTAGGACCACAGGCATGTGCCATCATGGCCAGCTAATTTCTTTTTTATTTTTTGTAGAGATGAGGTCTCACTTTGTTGTCCACACTGTCTCAAACTCCTGAGCTCAAGGGATCCTCCTGCCATGGCCTCCCACAGTGCTGGGATTTATAGATGTGAGCCATGGCACCAGCCCTATGCAACTTTAGAGAAGCCTTTTTTTCTTTCATAGAAACAGTTGTAGATATTTTCCTTATGGGATTTATTTGTGGTAATACATATAATATAATATATAATATAATATTATATTATTTAATTTGTTAAATAATTTGTCTCAGATAATAATAATTGATTAATATTAAAACTGCAAATCAAGTAGGGTCTTCTTTTTCTATGAAAAATGAAAGTTGATTCTGACATTTACGTAAACATTTAAAATATTCAAAGTATATCAATGCGGAGTCCTATCAAGAGTAATTAGACAAGAGAAAGAAATAAAGGGCATTCAAATTGGAAAGAAGGACATCAAATTGTTCCTGTTTGCAGATGACATGATCTTATATATAGGAAAACCCGAAGACTCTACCAGAAAACTTTTAGAACAAACAAATTCAGTGAAGTTGCAAGACACAAAACTAATACACAAAAATTGGTAGCATTTCTATATATGAACAACAAACTAGCTAAAAAAGAAATCAAGAAGGCAAACCCATTTACAATAGTTACCAAAAAGAAAACCTAGACATAAATGTAGCCAAGGAGGTAAAATGAAAACTACAAAACACTGATGAAAGAAATTGAAGAGGATACAAACAAATGAAAAGACATTCATGCTCATGGATCAGAAATACTAATGTTGTTAAAGTAACAGTACTACTCAAAAGAAACCTACAGATTCAATGTAATCTCTATCAAAACACCAATGAAAATTCTTCCCCCCCCAAAAAAAAAAAAAATTCAAAGAGATTGTATGGAATCAAAAAAGACCCTGAATAGCCAAAGCAATCCTAAGCAAAAAGAACTAAGCTGAACATATCATGCTACCAGACCTCAGAATATACTATAAAGTTGTAGTATCCAAAACATCATGGCATTGGCATAAACACAGACACATAAACCTATGAAATAGAATAAAGAACCCAGAAAACCCACATATCTCAGCCAACTGATTTTTTTTATTATACTTTAAGTTCTAGGGTACATGTGCACAACAAAGATACCAGATGCCAAGAACACTCGTTGGGGAAAGGATAGTCTCTTCAATAAATAGTGCTGGGAAAACTGGATATCCATATGCAGAACAATGAAACTAGACCCCTGCCTCTCACCCTATACAAAAATCAACTCGAAGTGTCTCAAATACCCATATATAACACCCAAAATGGTAAAGCTGCTAGAAGAAAACATAGGGGAGATTCTTCAGGACATTGGTCTGGGAAAAGATTTTATGAATAAGACATCAAAAGCACAGACAACAAAAGAAAAAATAAACAAATTGGATCACATTGAGCTAAAAAGCTTCTGCACAGCAAAGGAAATAATAAAGTAAGTGAAAAGACAACGTACAGAAGGGGAGAAAATATAAACTACTCATCTGGCAGGAAACTAATATCAAGAATATGCAAGGAATTCAAACAAATCAACAGCAAAGAAACTAATAACTAATTAAATATAAGCAAATGCTCTGAACAGACATTTCTCAAAAGAAGACATACAAATCACCAACAAATATATGAAAAAATGTTCAACACGACTAATCAGCAGGAAAATGCTAATCAAAGCCACAATGAGGCATCATCTCACCCCAGTTAGGATGGCCATTATAGAAGAGATAAAAATAACAAATACTGGCAAAGATGTGAAGAAAAGGGACTTTATTCTTTTTTTTTTTTTGAGTCTCACTCTCCGTCCAGGGTGGAGTGCAGTGGAGGTGTAATCTGGCTCCCTCTGCCTTTAGGTTTCAAATAGTTCTCCTGCCTCTGCCTCCTGAGTAGCTGGGGAAAAAGTAACTCCTATACACTGTTGGTAGGAATGTAAATTAGTGCAGCCACTATGGAGAACAGTATTGAAACCCCTCAAGCAATCCCATTACTGGGAATTCATCCAAAGGAAAGAAAAACATTATACTGGAGTGACATCTGCATCCCCATGCTTATTGCAACACTATTCATAATAGCCGAGATATGGAATCAACCTAGGTTTCCAACAACAGATGAATGGATTTTAAACATGTGGTATATATACACCAAGGAATAATACTTAGCCATAAATAAATAAATAAAATCCTGTCATTCTCAGCAACATAGATTGAACTGAAGGATATTATGTTAAGCAAAATAAGCCAGAAATATACATGATCTGATCACCATCTACATATATTGAAACATCCCCATATAGCCATGAATATGCATAATTTTTTTTCAATGATCTCTCATTCTTTTCTTTTTTTTAAATTATACTGTAAGTTCTAGGGTACATGTGTACAGTGTGCAGGTTTGTTACATATGTATACATGTGCCATGTTGGTGTGCTGCACCCATTAACTTGTCATTTACATTAGGTATATCTCCTAATGTTATCCCTCCCCCCACCCCCTCCCCACAATAGGACCCAGTGTGTGATGCTCCCCTTCCTGTGTCCAAGTGATCTCATTGTTCAATTCCCACCTATGAGTGAGAACATGTGGTGTTTGGTTTTCTGTTCTTGCGATAGTTTGCTGAGAATGATGGTTTCCAGCTGCATCCATGTCCCTACAAAGGGCATGAACTCATCCTTTTTTATAGCTGCATAGTATTCCGTGGTGTGTATGTGCCACATTTTCTTAATCCAGTCTGTCACTGATGGACATTTGGGTTGATTCCAAGTCACTATTGTGAATAGTGCCACAATAAACATACGTGTGCATGTGTCTTTATAGCAGCATGACTTATAATCCTTTGGGTATATACCCAGTAATGGGATGGCTGGGTCAAATGGTATTTCTAGTTCTAGATCCTTGAGGAATCGCCACACTGTTTTCCACAATGGTTGAACTAGTTTACAGTCCCACCAACAGTGTGAAAGTGTTCCTATTTCTCCACATCCTCCCCAGCACCTGTTGTTTCCTGATTTTTTTAATGATTCCCATTATAACTGGTGTGAGATGGTATCTCACTGTGGTTTTGATTTGCATTTCTCTGATGGCCAGTGATGATGAGCATTTTTTCATGTGTCTGTTGGCTGTATGAATGTCTTCTTTTGAGAAGTGTCTGTTCATATCCTTTGACCATTTTTTGATGGGTTTTTTTTCTTGTAAATTTGATTGAGTTCTTTATAGGTTCTGGATCTGCGCCCTTTGTCAGATGTGTAGATTGCAAAAATTTTCTCCCATTCTGTAGGTTGCCTGTTCACTCTGTTGGTAGTTTCTTTTGCTGAATATGCATAATTTTATTTGTCAACTTAAAAAGAAAAAACATAATCTTAAAGAATGCATTTGAAGAACTTGTACTCAAGAAACCAACTTATTTTAGAACTTGAGTGTCCTTGGAATTTGTGTTTTCTAGAACAATACTTCTCCAAATTAAAGCAAATTTAGGCTGGGCATAGTGGTTCATGCCTGTAATCTCAGCACTTTGGGAGGCCGAGGCGGGCGGATCACTTGAGGTCAGGAATTCAAGACCAGCTGACCCAACATGGTGAAACCCTGTCTACTAAAAATACAAAAATTAGCTGGACGTGACGGCATGCACCTATAATCCCAGCTACTTTGGAGGCCGAGGCAGGATAATTGCTTGAACCGGAGAGGTGGAAGTTGCAGTGAGCCAGGATTGCACCACTGTACTCCAGCCTGGGCAACACAGCAAGACTGTGTCTCAAAAAAAAAAAAACAACAAAAAAAGTGAATTTAGATCACTTTGGTATTGTGTCAAAATGTAGACTCTTTTAAAGTAAATCTAAAGAATTTAGATGTAGTTGAAGCTTGCAATCTGTTCTTAATTTTTTTAATAAAAATAAAATATTCAGATTTAGAGTAAATCTAAAGTGAGGCCTGAAGCTGCTCCCAGGTGATACTGACGCTACTCATTTTTGCTCCGATTTTGAGTCACAAGGTTCTAAATTAGTGGTTTGAAGTCCTACATGTGTAATCACTTGGGGAGCTCAATTAACACCCAGCAACAGACTAATTATTAATAAATCAGAATCTTCAGGATTAGGCTTCAATCATTTTTTTTTTTTTTTTTTTTTTTTTTTTGAGACGGAGTCCCCCACTGTCGCGCAGACTGGAGTGCAGTGGCGAGATCTAGGCTCACTGCAAGCTCCGCCTCCCGGGTTCACGCCATTCTCCTGCCTCAGCCTCCCCATTAGCTGGGACTACAGGTGCCCACCACCACGCTCAGCTAATTTTTTGTATTCTAAGTAGAGACAGGGTTTCACCGCGTTAGCTAGATGGTCTCAATCTCCTGACCTCATGATACGCCCACCTCAGCCTCCCAAAGTGCTGAGATTACAGGCGTGAGCCACCGCGCGTCAATCATTGGCATTTTTAAAGGCCCCAGGTGATTTTAATGCGAGGTCTTTACAAACATCTTGTAAGTTAAAAACTATAAAGTGTAAAATTGTCTTTGCCTCCCTTTTGGAAACCACAAATGAATGTCGAAGTTGGAACAGAGGTAGAAAGCAAACAAAAATGAACTTGAGAATACCCATCTACAGGTCATTGATAGGCATTTGTGTACAACTTGACCTACCTGACGTTTAAGGTCAGTTTGCTCAGATTATTATTAAGAATAAAGTCTGCTACAATGATGGCAATATTTTTCGTCGACGACAGTTCACCCAGTGAGTGCTGATACTGTGGGTCTGAGTGAAGCTGAGGGTGGAGAAAATACAAGGCCAGGGAGTGGGATAGTTTGGCCCTTCAAGGACTGTCAAGGACTGAGGAGGGTGGGGGGTGGGGGCGGGGGGGCAAAAAGAATAAAGAAAAAAGTCCACCTTCTGAGTAAAGCAAAGCAAAGTGTTCTCAGTCAATCCAAGTGGCACCTGTAAATACATATCTAGAGAAAATAGGATTAAAGAAGTGGCTCTTTTGTGTAGGAGGTAAGAAGTTTCCGGATATTCGTACTGAGTAGGAATCAAGATTTCTGGGTAGACGTGCTGGAAGAAAATCAGCGTCTGGTCCAGGAAAAATAAAGAAAAGATCTCCGAATTTTTCTGCTTGAATTCTTTGAACTCAAAGTTGTAATTTAGTCTTTAAACATAATAGTGAGTCATAATATTGCCTATGTATTAGAGGAAGAAAATGTTGTTTTACTTATCTTTCCGAAGGGGAAAACGTGGCTCATATAGAAGCCTCAACTTCCAACTAACCTGTCAGGTTACTTAGCCTCAAATCCATTCCACTAAAATATAAGTGTGTGCTGTAAGTAGAAAGTAGAAGGATGGTTACCAGAGGCTGGGGTGGGAGAAGGGGAGGAAGGGAGTGGGCGCTGTTGATCAAAGGGTACCAAGTTTCAGATACAGGAGGATCTATTTTTTGAGATCTATTGCACAGCAGAGTGACTGTAGTCAATAATAATGTACTACATACTTCAAAATAATAGTAAATTTCAAGTCTCACCATAAAAAATGATGGATTATTCTCACTCATAGGTGGGAATTGAACAATGAGAACACTTGGATACAGGATGGGGAAGATTACACAGCGGGGCCTGTCGTGGGGTGGGGAAGGGGGAGGGATAACATTAGGAGACATACCCAATGTAAATGAGGAGTTAATGGATGCAGCACACCAACATGGCACATGTATACACATGTAACAAACCTGCACATTGTGCACATGTACCCTAGAACTTAAAGTATAATAATAATAAAAAAAAAGATGGGTTAAGTGAGGTGATGGATATGTTCATTAGCTTGATTTAATCATGTCACATTTTATATATATATACACATCACATTGTACCCTATAAATGTATATAATTATGGTTTGTCAATCAAAAATATTTATATAAATTTCTAAAATATCTGTATGCTAATAGAGATATTACAGTCAGTGCCCATAGAGGAAGAAGGAGGGTGTTGGATGAGTATTTTCTTCTGGTCCAAGTGACTCTGTGTGAAGCTTTAAAAAGTCAATTACCTCCTTTCCATTTTTCTAAACAGCTTTGTTGAGGTATAAATGACATACAATAAAGTCCACATATTTAAAACTGCATAATTTGAGACGTTTTGACATATATAAATATACGTGTGTAAGACCACCACCACAATCAAGACAATAAACATCAATCACCTAAAAACTTCCTTGTGCCACTTTTTGTTTTGTTTAAGACGGGGTCTTGTCATGTTGCCCAGGCTGTTCCTGGGTGCAAGTAATCCTCCTGCCTCAGCTCCCCACAATGCTGAGGATTACAGGCATGAGCTACTGCGCTCAGCCTCCTTATGCCACTTTGTAATCTCACCCTCCTGACCTTCCCTGCTGCTCCTCTCCAAGCAACCACTGATCTGCTTTCTGTCACTATAGATAAGTTTGCACTGTCTAGAATTTTGTATAAATGGGTCATAGAGTATACATTTGTTGTTTTTGCCTGGCTTCTTTCACTCAATATTTGTTATGAGATTTGTCCTTGTTATGTGCATACATTTTTATTGCAAAATAGTGTTTGATTGAGTGACTATATCAAGTTTGTTTAACCTTTTATAGTACTTGTTAATGGAAATCTTTGTTGTTTCCAGTTTAAGGGTATAATTGCTTGTTTGTTTGTTTGTTTGTTTTGAGATGAAGTCTCACTCTGTCGCCCAGGCTGGAGTGCAATGGCATGATCTTGGCTCACTGCAACCTCTGCCTCCTAGGTTCAAGAGATTGTCCTGCCTCAGCCTCCCGAGTAGCTGGGATTACAGGTGTGCACCACCCCGCCGGGCTAATTTTTGTATTTTTGATGGAGACAGGGTTTCATCATGTTGGCCAGGCTGATCTCAAACTCCTGGCCTCAGGTGATCCACCCTCCTCAGCCTCTCAAAGTGCTAGCTGGCATGAGCCACTGAGCCCGGCCTGAGGGTATAATTTTTAAAAAGTTTCTGTGAACACTCATATATAAACCTTTATATGGACATATGCTTTTGTTTCTCTTGGGTAATACCTAGGAATGAAATGGCTGGACCATCTGCCTGTTTTCTGACAGCATCCAATTAGAGTAAACCCCTTCTTTCTTAGACATTCACTCATCTCCCAACCAAAGGGTAAGTCCCATAATAGGTTCCTTTTAACATCCTATTACTGAGACACCCATAGGTTTCTCTGGGTATGTATTCTCCTTGTAGCAGGCCGGGCACGGTGACTCATACCAGTAGTTCCAGCACTTTAGGAGACCGAGGTGGGCGGATCACTTAAGGTCAGGAGCTCAAGACCAGCCTGGCCAACATGATGAAACCCCATCTCTACTAAAAATACAAAAATTAACCCAGTGTCATGGTAGGCACCTGTAATCCCAGCTACTAGGAGGCTGAGGCAAGAGAATTGCTTGAACCTAGGAGGAGGAGGTTGCAGTGAGCCGAGGTCCTGCCATTGCACTCTAGGCTGGGTGACAAAGTGAGACTCCATCTCAAAAAAAAAAAAAAAAAAAAAAGAAAACAGAAAAAACAAAGTTGTAGCAAATCTAATTAATTACGAGTGTGTTTCTAGAGGTCTTTGCCTGTAATTGTTGTCTAGAGTTTTTTTCTATTTTACTTAAATCATCTGGTGTATTGGCATAAAGTTCTTCAAAGTGTTTTCTTACTATTATTTTAGTATCTGTAAAATGTACAACCATATCACCTTTTTCGTTCCTGATATTGATAATTTGTGTCTTCTCTTTATTTCCTTATCAGTTTTACTAATGGTTCATCAAGTTTATTGATCTTCTCAAAGAGCAGTAGGTTTTGGGTTTATTGATCTCAATTGTTTTTGTTTTCTGTATCACTGAATTATGCTAAGATTATTACTTCTGTGATTCTGCATACTTTAGCTTGAGTTTCTATTCTTTTTCTAGTTCTTATGATAAAATGTGAAGTTATTGATTTTAGATCCTTTTTTTCTTTTCTAATATTTGGCTTTTAGTGCTAAAAATTTCCCTCTCAAGTACTGCTTTACTTGCATTCCATACATTTTTGTATGTTGTGTTTTCACTTTAAAACACTTCCTAATTTCTCTTTAGATATTCTCTCTGAGTCATAGGCTATTTAAAATATGTTATTTGGTTTCCAAGTAATTGGGAATTTTTCAGAAATCTTTCTGTTACTGATTTCTAATTTAATTCCATTGTGCTCAGAAAATGTATTTTGTGTAATTTGAACCATTTCAAACTCAGTTAGTTTTATGCCCCAGAATATGAACTATCCTGTTAAATGCTTTCTGTAATGTTGAAAAAAATTGCACGATCTGCTGTTGTTGGTTGACAGTATTGCACCATCTTATATGTTTCTATTGATTTTATATCTACTTTTTCTATCAACTGTTGACAGAGAAGTTTAAAAATCCACTATAATTAGGAACGTGTTCAATTCTTCTTGCAGTTCTATCAGTGTCTGCTTTATGTATATTGAAAGTTTGTTAGTAGGTGCATAAATGTTTAGGATTGCTATGTCCACTCAATGAGTTGATCACTTTATGATTCCAAAATGACCTAATTTTATCACTGCTAATATTCTTTGCTCTTAAATATACTTCCTCTAATGTATTAATAACTACTCTTGCTTTTTTCACTTGTGTTATCAAGTTACATCTTTTTTTCTATTCTTTTCCTTTTAACCAATTTGTCTTTACAGTTAAAGTTCATTTCTTATATGGCATATATAACTGTGTCTTTTGTATCTTGTTCTTCTTAACATGGCTTTTAATTGGAATGTTTACATCATGTACCTTTAATGTGATTATTGGTATGGTAAAGTTTAATTCTATCGTCTTGCTATTCTTTTTTCTTTCTTTCTGTTTGTTTTTTTATGTGGTTTTTTGTTTGTTTGTTTGTTTTGTTTTGTTTTTTTGTCCTGACCATGTCAAGCACAGCTATTTGTTTTCTATTTGTTATAAGTATTATTTTCTTCTTGTTCTTCTTTTGGATTGAGTATTTTATGATTAAATTTTATCTACTTTTTTGCTTGTTAGCTGTATGCTTTGTTATTTTAGTGACTGCTTTAGGATATATATCTTTAAATTATCAGTTTACCTATGAGTAATATTATACCACTTCATGTGTAGTATAAGCATTTTACAATAATATACATCCATTTCTTATCTACATGTATATTGCAATAATGTACATCTATTTCTTGTCTACATTCAGTACAATAATATACATCCATTTCTTAAATCATATGGGTAAGATATTTGCTGACTTAAGACAGCACAAAAGACTAGAGAAATTCAAAGAATGAAAATTGAGGGTAGCTGCCTCTAACAGCAAAGGGTATCCCAAAGAAGGATATAAATAGACTAAAGTTTCTGAATTATCATTCATTAACATTCTAAAACTTTGCAACTGACATCCTCCTTTTACCTCACACAAATTCTTACTTCTTGCAAGTGAAAGGCTGAGGTTGTTATAAACAAATGCCAAATTTGTTTCTGTCACTTGACAAACTGCAAGATCGATTGAATCCAGGTTTTGGAGTCTCTTAACTGAAAGTCTGAGCCCTGATTTTAAAAGAGCAGGATACCAAACACTGGAATGTGAACATACAGAGGTACTTACAGGATTTAGAGTCCAGCTTTCCAGCCTGTGTGGCCCCTCCTTTCCCTGAGGAAAATGAGTCTCCTAGACTCTCACTCAAAGGAATTTTCGTACTTCTAAAGAAGACATCCATAGTCTTCATAACCCATTGTCTCTCCAAATAGTAACCAGGTTAAAATGGAAGTAAACCCAAAAAGGCTTTTTCCATAGCATATCCATATAAACAATGCTTACACACTGAAAGAATTACAGATTTTAGCAATTTATATTGGCAACTATCTTGCAAATGCATGGATTATAGATTCTGGTGATACATGACAAAAATGAAACTTTTGGATTAGGGTGAATTTACCAATGTAATGTGTTTACCAGACATTGTATGTTCAAGGTGCTAGCTCAGGTATCTGGAAGTAGTCTTAGTTAATTGATCATCATTGGTCTTTGTATGTATTTCTTGATTCACAAAAATCTAACCTTATAGAACAGTGGAATGTTTTTTGATGACTCATATACAGTAGCATTTTCTAATTAAAACAAAAACAGAGTCTCGCTCTGTCGTCCAGGCTGGAGTGCAATGGTGCAATCTCAGCTCACTGAAACCTCCACTTCCTGGGTTTAAGCGATTCTCCTGTCTCAGCCTCCCGTGTAGCTGGGATTACAGGCACCCACCACACCCAGCTAATTTTTGTATTTTTAATAGAGATGGGGTTTCACTATCTTTGCCAGGCTGGTCTTTAACTCCTGACCTCATGATCCACCCACCTCGGTCTCCCATAGTACTGAGATTATAGGCATGAGCCACTGCGCTCAGCCTACAGTAGTGTTTTCTAGACAACATTTTATGAGTTTGAAGTGCTGTCCTGAAGGACACCTTATGAACTGAGCAGCAACTAATACACATGTGGTGCCATTTCTCCCACAACCAGAATATATATCTCAGGAAACCAAGCAAGGAGAAAAGGTAATACTTCTCATGATTACATTTGATGATCCACTTGTAGTCCCCACAATTCTGGACCCCGATGATTTAGAGGTTCCAGCCTCTACAGAGCAAATGTTTCTATCAGGGAAAATAAAAGTTACATAGATATGGTGTTTAAAGCTCCAATCTGGCTATCTTAAGCCTCTCATGCCACTGAACAGAAAACAAAACTGTAGGCAGAAAATGAGTTTACTGTTGGCTGGGGTGGAAAATTCTCATGGTAAGAAAGAACTGAGATTCTTGTCATGAGGAGATAAAGAAGAGTTACCATTAAACTGAGATAATAATCTAAATCACCTCCTCAAACCTACATTCAATGCAAAAGGTTCACTGAGGTTACTAAACAAGAGGCTACAACAAGGGCTCAGGTCCCTTTGAAATGAAAGTAAGTAATTCTGAATAGCTGAGATACTTGCTGAAAGCAAAGGGAATATGGGAGAAAAGTGGTAGAAGGAAGTTATAAGTGAATTTACAATGAAATGCTGAAACAAAAACTATAATCTCATCTGTCTCATTTCTTACTGTAACATGTATATATTCTTACATGTTTATCTTAAATTTCTTTTCTCCCTCCCTATTATATATATACATTTTTTAATTTTATTATTATTTTTTAAATGGAGATGGCATCTCACTATGTTGCCTAGGCTGGACTCAAACTCCTTGGCTCAAGCCTCAGCCCCCAAAGTAGCTGGGACTACAGGTATGAGCCACCATCTTGGCTAAATTTTTAGTTTTAAGAGACAGGGTCTCACTTTGTTGCCCAGGCTGGAGTGCAGTCACATGATCATGGCTCACTGCAGTCTCCAACTGCTGGACTCATGCAATCCTCCTGCCTCAGCCTCTTAAGTAGCTGGAATTACAGGCACGAGTCACTGAACCCAGCCTCCTATTGCATATAGGTGTAAACAGGATGTGAAAGTAGTAGTTAGCTTTTCAGTTTTGTCCATAGGATGAGACAACTGAGATGGAATCATGACAGAAGAAGAAGAATGAGCATCAACTAGAAAGCTAGATTTGCAGCTGGATGCAATAACCACAAGACTTTGGGTCGATTTGTCCCATTGTGTAAAAGCAACTATAAAAGTAATAGTTATCTTCATTTCTGAAGAAAAGTTTGATTCAACAGCTCTAGAATTGTCCTGAGACTTCACTTCTAACAAGTTGCCAGGTAATATTGATGCTGTTGTGTGGGGACCTCACTTTGCAAACCAGTTCTATAAATAATACTCTAATGCATTTGTTTTCTTGTCGGTTTAGAGAAATGATGAGTGTAGCCCTGTTTGCTAAATGTGAAAATTACAAAACTACCACTAGGAATGTGTTTTTTGGAAGTTTATTGGAAGATCAATGAGTACAGATATTGGGTGGGCAAAAAAAAGAGACTATATAATTGTTTGCTGGTGTATTTTTGACTGTACAGCATTTGAACACCCTTTCTATATTTGTGGAATGTTCTGCTGTGTGTTTCTTCATGGTCTCAGAGAATCTATCAAGTCTAGACATCTGTTTTCCCTGCCCCTGGTGCTAGAGGACAGGCACATGACCCTCACTGTTTCTATGGTGATGGTGATCACAGAGATCGTCTCTAAAACAAGGAGTGCCATCCAGTGTCCCGCTGCCACAGTCACACTAGCCTCACTAGATTGTTCCTCTGTCATCATTTTTGCCATAGTTATGGTTGACTGGCCCACTTTAAAAAAAAAAAAAAGATTCGCTAATCTTGCCAGAGATTCTATGAGCTACTATTTCTTTTCTGTTCAAGTTAGAGTAATGTATATTACTTGCAAAATAGAAGCTAACAGAAACCAAAGCGCGGGCCAGAAATGATACAGATTACACACAATACAGTTTACAATGGAGTCGTTTTAATGATAGGCAAAACACCCTTTCACTTAGGTGAAATGTCACTTCCCAAAGCTTACAGATCAAGTATCCAAATATTTTTTTAAAGTGGAAGGTAAACAAGAGTCACCTTCCTCTAAATTCTTTACTCATAGACAAGTCTTAAATTTGGTTTCACCAAAACTAATCAAATGGGATAAAAGTATAAAATGCAGGAAAGCTGACTGTCTAATACGTTAGAGTCTTTCTCTCACTGTATTTTGCTGAGTTGGAGGTGGGATCTCCTCAATAAACTGTAAAGACAGACTCTTCTCTAAACAATATATAAAGTGCAATGTTTTGATATTGTAACACCAGTTTTGTAGTATACCTGCTCACCATGCCAAAGATGACAACAGGTAGGACAAAAATAATAGTCCTAGAGTCTCTGTATTCTTCACTGTTAACTAAAGTTAAATGCCTTTTAAATCTTTTTGAAGAAAAATTTTTAACAGTGTTTTCATTTGACTATAATTATCCTCTGATTATGGTACATTTAAAACTCTGCTTTATATATTTAGCTTGAGGGGATTTTATCCCATTTCTCAATATGGCAGTAAAAAAGAATTCTATGAATAGTCCAATAAAATGTTTATCCTATATATTGAAGGTGTGCAACATGGTGTTTTGATATATATATACATAATGAAATGGCCACAACAGTCCAACAAATTAAAGTACCTATGACCTGCCATAATTACTTGTGTGAGTGCATGTGTGTGTGTATGGTGAGAGCACCTGAAGTCTACCCTCAACAAATTTTTATATGCAATACAATATTATTAACTACAGTCCTCATGCTGTACATTAGATCTCTAGATTAATTTATCCTATAAAACTGCAATTTTCTACCCCTTGACCTACTACTTTCCATTTTCTCCTCCTTTCTGCTCCTGAAAACCCCCATGCCTCTATTTCTATGTATTTGACTTGTTTTAGATTCCACATAAAAGTAAGCTCATGCAGTATTTTCCGTTCTGTGTCTGGTTTATTTCACCTAGCATAATGTTTTCCAGATTCTGGGCCTTTTTTATGAAAAGAGATTTTAAGGAGAAGTAAAACAAAAGTTTGTGTTTGTTAAAGACTTAGTTTTGTTGTAGACAGATGACTTGTGTGTGTTTTGGGAATTAGAATAGGTAGCCGGGTCTAGTTTTGGTCTTTGTGAAGGCCAGAGACCATTCACTGAACCAGCTATTTTCCATTTTCTTGGGCCCCACCATGATTCTCTTACTCTCTGTGTCTTCTTTAATATTTTTTACCTTTGTATTAGTCCATTTTCATGCTGCCAATAAAGACATACCCAAGACTGGGAAGAAAGAGAGGGTTAACTGGACTTATACTTCTACATGGCTGGGGAGGCCTCAGAATCATGGTGGGAGGCAAAAGGCACTTCTTACATGGTGGCAGCAAGAGAAAATGAGGAAGAAGCAAAAGCAGAAAGCCCTGATAAACCCATCAGATCTGAGACTTATTCACTATCACAAGAATAGCACAAGAAAGACCAGCCCCCATGATTCAGTTACCTCCCCCGGGTCCCTTCCGCACCATGTGGGAATTCTAGGAGATAGAATTCAAGTTGAGATTTGGATGGGGACACAGCCAAACCGTATCATTTCACCCCTAGTCTCTCCAAATCTCAATTCTTGACTTCTGTGCAACTGCAGGCTCAACATCACATGGAAGCTGTCAAGGCTGGAGGGTGGAAGCCTCCGTAGCCACAGTCTGTGCTCATGTTGGCCTCTTTCAGCCACAGTTGGAGTGGCTGGGACACAGGGCACCAAGTCCCTAGGCTGCACACAGCACGGGGACCCTGGGCCCAGCCCACAGAAATCGCGTTTTCCTCCTGAGCCTCGGGGCCTGTGATGGGAGGGGCTGCTGGGAAGTTCTCTGACATGGCCTGGAGACATTTTCCCCATGGTCTTGGGAATTAACATTAGGCTTCTTGCTACTTATGCAAATTTCTGCAGCTGACTTGAATTTGTCCCCTGAAAATGGGTTTTTCTTTTCTATCACATTGTCAGGCTGCAAATTTTCCAAACTTTTATGCTCTGCTTGCCTTATAAAACTGAATGCCTTTTAACAACACCTAAGTCACCTCTTGAATGCTTTGCTGCTTAGAAATTCCTTCCACCAGATACCCTAAATCATGTCTCTCAAGTTCAAAGTTCCATAAATCTCTAGGGCAGGGGCAAAATGCCATCAGTCTCTGATAAAACATGACAAGAGTCACCTTTGCTCCAGTTCCCAATCAGTTCCTCATCTCCATCTGACACCACCTCAGCCTGGATTTTATTGTCCATATTGCTATCGGCATTTTGAACAAAGTCATTCAACAAGTCTCTAGGAAGTTCCAAACTTTCCCACATTTTCCTGTCTTCTTCTGAGCCCTCCAGACTGTTCCAGTCTCTGCCTGTTACCCAGTTCCAAAGTTAATTCCACGTTTTTGGGTATCTTTTCAGCAGTGCCCCACTCTACTGGTACCAACTTACTGTATTAGTCCGTTTGCATGCTGCTAATAAAGACATACCTGAGACTGGAAAGAAAAAGAGGTGTAATTGGACTTACAGTTCCATGTGACTGGGGAGGACTCAGAATCATGGCAGGAGGTGGAAAGCGGCAGCATGGCAGCGGCAAGAGAAAATGAGGAGAAAGCAAAAGCGGAAACCCCTGATAAACCCATCAGATCTCGTGAGACTTACTCACTATCATCAGAATAGCACGGGAAAGACTGGCCCCCAGGATTCAATTACCTCCCCCTGGGTCCCTCCTATAACATGTGGGAATTCTGGGAGATACAATTCAAGTTGAGATTTGGGTGGGGACATGGTCAAATCATATTATTAACTACAAATAATAATGACTTCATCACTAGATGATCTGAAAAACTCCTTTCACTCATTCACTAATAGCCTTGCTTCTCTGAGCCTAAGAAAAAGAATTTTTCATGGAAGGTGGGATAGTAGTAAACAGGGCTGGCAAATGTTTGGCAGCCTTTCTCAGAGTGGTCTGAGACTTAGCAGGAAATGAATGCTCGAGCATCCCAAATACTGCCAATACAGTTTAGGGAACTATGAGGTTATGGATATGGCTTGCAGAATAGGGATTATATTCCTCTTGTTATGAATCAGACGTCCTTGGTCAGGTTAGCTGGTCAAGAAAAGTAACTAGTTAATAAAAATAATTCTCTTTTAAAACAACAAATGAATTTCAACTCACCACAATAAAAATATGAAATAATTTTAGTTTCTCCAATAATTACCTCCAATTGTGAAATTGTTAAACACCCCCTTCTTGCTAATTTACTTTGTTAGGGGTCCTTGAAAAATACTATAGAAGACTGGGGCTTTCTTAGCCATTTGCCATATAACAAAGCCTCCTTTATCTACAGTCATATGAATATATTACATTTATCACTAGGAGGGCTTAGTGCCACAAGCCCTCCCTTTGGGTTTGTCTGTTTCTTTATGATGCTGGTGATCTTTGTGGATTTTGTGGTTGCCTGGTCTCCATGTATTTGGCTTGCATGTATTTCCTTGGTGCAGTTTTCCTTTTGAGGGGAGGTGAGATTCAAAAGCTAGATCATGTGGGTCTTTGGTAGCCACTCTAATGAGTCTAAATTTGGGGAAAATTGGAGTATTTTTTTAATTTATATTTTTCTTTTTCCTCAGAGATCCTTGCTCTAATAAATTTTGTTTTTAAGTTTAAGGACAGGACTTGGGAAAATTTTAAGTTATAACATGATCTGATTATTGCCTTAGGAAGGACAGTCTATTGAGTCAAAGACGGTCTGCAAAGGTGGAGAAAGAGAACCCAATTAAGAGGCTTTACATGAGAGGTTATTGTGGCTAAGATTAGAATAATGCTGGCGAAGATGGTAAGCAGCTAGATTCAAAATATGTTTTGATTGCAGAGCCAATAGAACATACTAAAGAATTCTATGTGAGCTGTGAAAGAAAATGTGGAGTGAAGTGCCAAAGAATGGGGCACACTCAAATTCTACAATGTAGCCATTAAAACCACTGGAGAAAGTAGGAGGATATCTTGGTGGGGACAATGATGAAAAAAAGGAAGCAAATTATATAATCAGATGGAAGTGACTTCAGAATAAAATGCACAGGGAATAATGGTGGCAAAGCAAAGATCTGTCCTTTCTCTCTGACCCCATGAGTCAATGGAGAGGCAAGAAAAGGAAATGTCCATTTAACTAGTTTTCAGAAAAAAAGTGGTATCAAGTGAAAATAGGTGTCAGACAAGAGGGGGTAGAAAAAGATATGTTAGAGAGAGGATTCTAAATATAAAGCGATTTATTCACAATAAAGTGATACTAAAGGGATGCAGGGACCGCAGCTGTAAATGAGGCTATAGGATGAGAGTTGGTGAAGGAATAGCACTGGAGGTACCCTAATCATGGCACTATTAGCTAAAGCTATTATGGAAAATAGCTTGAAGGCGCATGTTAATGATAAGGGATGAGCAATGTTGAGTCAGAAAATCTGATTTAAAGGCCAAGTTATCCAACTTACCAGTGTCAAGCTTCCAACTAGAATGTTAGCATGATAGGAGGCATATCCTACATTGATGAGAAGGTATGGATGGTCTATTTTACACATTAACCTGGTAGGTCCTTTCTAATTTCTACATTTATTGTTGAGTAGAGTAATTATGACATCAGAAGGAAATCATCCAATCATGGTTTCTGCTTTTCTTTTAAAATTTCTTCGCACTTTTATTAGTCTTTCACCTCTTCTCACTATCTAGACTTCTTCCTTTGTTTCACCTCTCCTCTATTATATAGGTTCTGGTATATTGTTTAATGTACCAATTTTCTAACATCTTATTTTATGTTTGAAACTAATTTTTGACAATTTTGGAATCCAGAATCTTAAAAATACTTAACCACAGTGGCTCATGTCTGTCATCTCAGCACTTTGAGAGACCACGGTGGGAGGATTGCTCGAGCCCAGGAGTTCGAGACCAGCCAAAGCAACATAGTGAGACCCCATCCCATAAAAGAGAAAAGAAACAAATACTCAACTGGAATATAATTCTTGTGCTGAATCACCGCTATCATAACATCAATCATTCACATTTTTGAAAGTGAGCATTGCTTTCTGGATGACCACAACATAATGTGGGCCTATTAGCATTTCCCTATTATTGCCACCTTGTGACATCACTAAAGGCATGATGTCTGTATCTACACAGTGAGCCCCTCATATGCAGAATAAGGCAACATTTTCAAGCAAAACATGAAATTTTGTGGCACAGCACCTGGTGAGACTGTGGGTTTGACAAATATCTCACCAGTTTATCATCAAGTTAAACATTATTATTTTTTATTAAAGCTTAATAATTAAAGCTTAATTCTGCAAGTGAAATTTATATATACTGCTTTATTAGTACATATATGACACTTTGTTTTTAAACCTTGCCATAACCTATTTGAAGGAACTTAAGCTTTGGAGTTACAAAATTGCCTCTGCTATGACAGAGAAGAGGAGGAAAAAATGCTTAGATAAGAGCAATTTAACTTGAATGGAGGAAGTGGTGAGTTTTGTCATGTTAGAGGCTCAGTGAATCATGAGCAGGTCAAATGTGCCAAATAGCTTCATTGAGAGACTGGTTTTCAACACTAAAAGTTTTTATATACCATTAGCTTTGATGGAGAAATTGAAAAGGATTGCCCCACGTCAAGTGTTGCTTTGTTAAGTGTGCTTTGCAAAGTACAAGTATCTGCCAAGATGGTAATAATTAGGAATTACTTTTTGATAGCAGCCTTCTGTAACAAACGTAATTAACATAGAATTTTGAATGCTTGCAGTGTCTATATTGACAGAAGGCCAAAGACTTGTTAAGCCAGCTAACTCGGCTTTTTATAATGGCTGGTCAAGATTGCAGATGCCGCCTACAGAGACAAAAGTCATATTTGAGGTAACATTGCTCATTCTTGGAACTCTTTACATTTAATTTTTTATTCAATATTTGCCTTCTTATTGAAGTATAGGCTTCATAAAAACAAGGATCATGTTCTTGGAATTTTGCATAATGTGTGGCATGTTATAGCCTCTCAATAAATGTTGGTTAAATGAATAATCTCATTTAATTTAGGAAGATTATTCAAACTGGCAAACTGTGTTAAATAATGCATTGACTTCTTCTATTACTCAAACTTCAATTAGCAATAAAAACACAAAATGATCAGGAAAAAATAAATTTAATAAATAGCTTAGCAACTTTATTCATTAGTTTCTACCTTCTCTTTCTTCAATAAATCTTTTCTTGGAGATAATTTTGATCTGCCTCTTGAGGGCTATGTAGTCAGCAGAGAATGGTCCCATGGGTAGCAAACAGAAAAAGCCAAGAGTCTAAATTGACAAATTACACAATCAAACCCTAAAATGTTTATATGTACAAAAATAACATTTGCTATTGTTTGAGACCTTTGTGTGTCACCTGTTAAATACTGGAGAGTTATTAAAATCCCAGTATTATTTCATAATGCAACACATAAAAATAATTCTGAGTGCTCTTGAAAAATGTTTCTTAAGCCATATTTGAGGGGTTTAGTTACTTCACTGGATATTGACCCTTTTGAATAATTCTATTCTAATTCCCTATATATGCTGTTGTGTGTATGCATATAAGGTGGCAACAAACTTACTTTGTTATGAAAATGTTTTTTGAAAGATATTTCTCTCTAAAATAGAAAACATTGGAGGAATCAGTCAAAGAACGTCTAATAGGCTAGTAGCTGAAAAAGCTGAAGTTAGGTGGGACTTAAATTGCATGCCAACATTTAAAAATCAATAGTTCATTAAGGAGGTTTGCTTCAAAGTTAAATATCAGGTGTGCTACAAAAGTTTCAAGAAATAAGTCATTAGGCATACCTATCAACAATTATGTTCAATTTGTAGCCATTCATTACAATGACAAAAAAAAAATTATGTTCCAGAAAATAAATTTGACTCTTCCAGTCACTTGTTAGGAGCAAAGGTGCATTACCTAAAGCTATCGCAAGCAAAACATGAAATTTTGTGGCACAGCACCTGGTGAGACTGTGGGTTTGACAAATATCTCACCAGTTTATCATCAAGTTAAACATTATTATATTCACAGCAGATAATGCTGTGAAGTTTATCCTAGATATCCTACCGTCTTTGAAATCAACTCAGCAGTTTTGCTTTGGCTGAAAAAACTACTTTTAGTTAGATACGTGAAGCCAATCATAAATTCTTAAAATTTTTCTCTGAGGTAAGATGGTTGATGCAGGCTATTTACGACGGCCGCTATTTTGCAAACCCATCTTTAAAGAGAAATGCTTCATGAATGTAATATTGTGAGGACAGGGGAATGACAGGGGCCATTGTTAATGCAGGGGTAAAGCTTCCCTTTCACCCTCTGAAGTTTTGCTGGAAAATCAACTCACAAAACGCAGACTATTAGGAAAAAAGACTTACAAATTTATTGAACAACATAGCATAAGGGAATCATAGTAGAATGATTACCCAATAGCCCAATGAGGTACAGATGATAATATACTCATCTTTTTAGAGGAAAGGAAGATGAGAATGTTTGTATAATTTTAGGAGAGTAGTAAGTGAATTTCAGGGGAATTCAATGGGCTTGAAGAATATACAATGGCCTGGGACAAAGTCTGTTGGCGCTACAGAGCAGAAAACGGTTTGTAACAGAAGTCTGCCAGTTGTGTTGACAGACTGCAGTCCTTCTTCCTGTGAGTTCAGTTAATTAAAACTCAGGAAAGAAACTGTTTTTTCGTTTGCTTACTTGTTTTATCCTTTAATAGTTCTGGACTTTAGGCAGATAAGGGAACTTTACAGAGCAGCTTTATTCTGTGCTTTGGGAGAGACAAAGGATTGAGAGGGAAGAGCTGGAAGAGAGGGGTATGGCCAGAGAGACCGGCTAGCTTCTTCAGTTTAGCATCTCAAAGCACCATATTTTGGGATATTGGTGTCTGAGCCTCAGCATTAAGAACCTACTCTCAGTAACTACTGGCAGTGCAAGGTCCTTTCAATGACTACTTTTACTAATGTGAACCCAAAACATTCCAGTGAGGTAGGTAAAAACCTCAGTTAAATGAGTGGAAACAGAATTACAGAAATGTGGAGTTTTGTTTAAGTAAAGGGGAACAACAGAACGCAATCCCATCGATTTTGATGCTGACAGTGATTGAAATATTGGTGGTATTAAAAGCTTTAACAGCGGAGCACCCAGGACCAGAAATTCTTCCCGAGTTTGACAAGTGGGAAATTACAGCAGAGAATCTGGAAGAAGAATAACCAATAGGTCAAGAAAAGCAATACTTAAATTCACTTCTGAGCCGAAATTGGGCATTTTGGGGGATGGGTGTGGCAAACAGCAGTCGAGTTCTTTAGGAAATAATTAGGGACATTTTCAGCAGCTCCCGCCACCTACTATGTCCGGGTTACTGCGGGATCCACAGAATGGAAGTTGCCCGCCAACAGGAAGAATGCCTCCTCCCTCTGTAGGGCTTCCTCTTTCCCCTCCAGGGCCCCTGGGGACCACAGGGACCCGGAGGAGCTCGGCGCTGCCTTGTTTTCCTCGTCTCCGGACTGGCGGGGAGGGCGGAGGCGCGGCCTTGCGAAGGTCAGAGGAGGCCACCCCGCGCTCACAGGCTCCTGCCCGCTCGCTCTCTGTTTCTCTGCAGCCCCGAGGCTCGCGAAGGTAGTAGGCGCCCCAAGCTCAGCCCTCAAGAGGCCATGGCGAAGTCCAGGGGCCATCTATACCTTTGGGTGTGCTTGACTGCTGCGCTGGCATCTTTCCTGGTGGGGTTTATGGTGGGTAAGTGAACGAAACACCGGGGCTCGTGACTCTGCAGAGATAAAGGGAGAAATCCTGGAGCTGGAAGGGACTGGGCTGTGCGCTAGTTCTGACCCACTGGGCTAGATATGATAAACTGCAATTTTCAGCAAAACTAGAAACCAGACGGAATGTATTTTGAGGTTCCTAATAGACAAAATGTGCTTGAAATTCAAATTTATTAAATGTTCACTGAGTTCACTAAAGACAACCTAGAGCTGTCACTATCTGCGGGGATGAAAAAAATTATTTTATTTCCAAGCAACATTAGTGAGTCAAAACTGTCAACTAATGCGGGCAGCGCTAAAAGCAAAGCAAAACAAAACGAAACGAAACGAAACAAAACAAAACAAAAACGCTGCTCTGTATTTAAATAAATATGTGTGGAATGTTCCCTATGTGTCAGGGACTAGATACTCAGGGAAGAACAAGAAAAGCTATGCCTTCATGCATAACGTGGGAAAATGAAAGAGCTTCCCTTAAATAAAACTCCTTTTAAGCATCTCAAAATTATACTGCATATTAGAATTTATAGGTTTTCTGCATTTAATATGAACATTATTTTTTAAAGCCCACCATGATCTATTTGTCAGATAAAGACTTTTTGGGGGGAAGGAGAGAGGGATGGCTTCTAGTTTTAATAAAGTCAAAGTGATTTTGTGGATATTTGTGCATTTTTTTTTTTCCCCCTCAGGCTGGTTTATTAAGCCTCTCAAAGAATCAACCACTTCTGTGGGCTATCATCAAAGTATAAGGTGGGAACTGGTATCCGAAATGAAAGCTGAAAACATCAAATCATTTCTTCGGTGAGTTTTTTTTTTTTTTACATATTTGATCTTAAAACTCATGTTTAAAATATCACAGTGAGAAGCATATTATAACTGGTTATATTCATGAGAATAGTCTTCTCTGTGTGAAATTACAAAATTGGTCATCAACTTATGTTTATGTGTGTTTTTTTTTTTTTTTTTTTTTTTTAATGTCTCTTTAAACCACTCTTGGGGTGAAATCTGTTAGAATGTTATAAAAGTAGGTCTTTCTTCCCTAACTTTACATAACAAAAAGTATCTGGTTGGCTTATTGAGAGATGTTTCAACTTCATATAACTTTGTATCTAACTGAATGTTATTCTTTGTTCATCAGTGCCTGGGTTTTAATCAGCAATTTTTTAGCTACCATATTCTGTCAGAGAAAGTTAGATGCTGATTGACTAAGTGATTTTGCAGAAAAGTGATCCAAGTGTCTGATTCTGCCTGCCAAAAGTTAAACCTTTACCCCATCTTGCAGGTATAAGTTTGTTGTTTACAAATAAGACAAAATGAAACCAGAAAGAGTCATTGCAAATCCTCTAGCTTCTAACCATGAAAAACAGTAGAAATCGGGGGAGTGATCATAAACTCCTTAAGAACAATGGCCATAGTATTTATTTCTGTATTCAGACTCTTTCAATCGGTGTTTTTTTTTTAAAAAATCAGCATTAGTGAAGTATAATTTACATAAAAGAAACTGCATCCCTATGAACCCTACAATTTGAGAGTTGTGACAGATGTATGCTATACTGAACAAACCGCCTCCTCCATCATGCTACAAAAATATTCCGTTATGCCCTTTGCAGTTTATTCCCCACCCCCCTCCATCTCTGGCACTAGGCAATCACTAATAAATTTTATGTCACTGGAGACTCATTTGCATTTTCTAGAATCTTATTTAAATGGAATCATATAGTACATGCTCTTTTGTATCTAGCTTTTTTACTCAGAATAATGATTTTGAGATTCATCTAGATTGTTGCATGTATTCGTAGTTCATTATTTTTATTGCTGACTAGAATTCCATTGTATGGATATACTACAATGTGTAGTTGATGGAAATTTGGGTTGATTATAGTTTTTGACTATTGTGAATAAAGCTGCTGTGAACAGATGTTTACAAGTCTTTCTGTGGATATGTGGTTTTATTTCTCTAGAAATGATTGAGTTTGATGATAAGTTTAACTTTTTAAGAAAATGCCTAAGATAAGTGAAAATGGTTGCATCATTTTGCATTTCTACCCCAAAGTAAGGAAATCAGTATTCCAAAGAGATATGTGCACTCCGATGTTTATCACAGCAGTATTCACAATAGCCAAGATACCGAATCAACTTGATGATCAACTTCCATCAACAAATATTATGGTATATATACAGGATGGATTATTATTCAGCATAAAAAAGAAAAAAATCCTATCATCTGTAGCAACATGAATGGAACTAAATGTCATTATGTTAAGTGAAATAAGCCAGGCACAGAAAGATACATATTTCATGATGTAACTCATATGTGGGAGCTAAAAAAAACTGATCTCATCGAGATAGAGAATAGAATGATGGTTACCAGAAACTGGAAGTGTAGTGAGGAGGGTGGACGATACTGAGAGGCTGGTTCAATGGGTACAAAAATATAGTTAGATAGAAGGAATAAGATCTAGTATTACATAGCACAATAGGGCAACTATAATTAACAATAATTATCATATATTTCAAAATTAACTAGAGTGTACTTGAAATGTTCCGAACTCAAAGAAATGATAAATGTTTGAGGTGATAGATATCCTAATTACCCTGATTTGATCATTACTTATTGTATGCTTGTATCAAGATATCACATATACCCTACACATGTGTACAAGTAGTAGGTAGCCATAAAATTTAAAAATAAAGAAATAAATTTAGAAGCCTATTCACAGCTTTGGCTTATTTTCTATTTAGACATATGTTGTTTTCCCCCCGTGGAGTTTTTTATTTGTTGTTGTTGTTGTTGTTGTTGTTGTTGTTGTTTTGAGACAGAATCTCACTCCATCACCCAGGCTGGAGTACAGTGGTGCGATCTCAACTCACTGCAACCTCCATGTCCTAGGCTCAAGGGGTTCTCCCACCTCAGCCTCCTAAGTAGCTGGGACTACAGACATGCATCACCACATGCAGCTAATTTTTAAATTTTTATTTATTTGTTTGTTTTTGTTGTTGTTGTCATTGGTAGAGACAGGGTCTCATTATTTTGCCCAGGCTGGTCTCGAACTCCTGAGCTCAAGTGACCCACCCACCTCACCCTCTCAAAGTGCTAGGATTATAAGCATGAGCCACCATTCCCAACCCCCCTAGGGAGTTTTTAGAGTTCTTTATATGGAGTGGACTCTTGAATAATGTGGGCATAGGGTGCTGACCCTTCCATGCAGTCAAAAATCCACATATAACTTTTAACTCCCCCAAAACTTAACTATTAATAGCCTACTAGTGACCTTAGCAATAACATAGACAATTAACATGTATTTTGTATATGTATTATATGCTGTATTCTTACAATAAAGTAAGCTAGAAAAAATAAAATTATATTAAGCAAATCATAAGAAAGAGAAAAATCATTTACTATTCATTAAGTGAATGTAGATTTTCATAAAGGTCTTCCCACAGTCTTCATATTGAGTAGGCTGAGGAGGAGGAGGAAGAGGAGGGGTTGGTCTTGCTGTCTCAAGGATGGCAGAGGCAGAGAAGGTAGAGAAGGGGAGGCAGGAAAGGCAGTCACATTCCATTTAATTCTTAGACAGCATGTCTGGTTTTTACTTTTTCTTTTCTCTAAACATATTTTTATACACTACCAGTTCTTCTTCCAGAATTTGCTTTAGTTTTAGTGCCCGTATCATATAAAGGACCTTTTTGTAAAAGAAGTCAAAAGCAGTCTTGAATAATGTAAAACCTTCTGCCAGATTGTCTAATGTCATCTTGTTTTCTGGCATTGCTTCTTCTGTCTTCTTCCTCATCATCTGGTACTGGTTTAGAAGTACTCATCTCCATCAAATCATCTTCTGTTAATTTTTCTGGTGTCTGCTACCTTTGAATTTTTCCAAGATTACTAACGTGAAACCCTTCATCCCTCAACCTGTTTTTACATTTTTTTTTTTTTTTTTTTTTTTTTTTTGCCATATTCACAATCTCTTTCATGATTACTTTGTTTGGTTCTGTCATCAATCCCGTTAAGTCATGTACAACATCTGCACACAGTTTGCTTTAGCAGGAATTTATTGTATTGGGCTTGATGGCTTTCACAGCATTTTCTATAACAATGATGGCATCTTCAATGGTGTTAATTCTTTCAGAATTTCATGATGTTCTATTGGGGTTCTCTTCCATAGGACTGACAATCCTTTCAATAGAGTGCAATGAGCCTTAAAGATTCTTATTATGACGCCTTGATCTAGGGGGCAAATTAGAGAGATGTGTTTGGGGGCAAGTAGACTACTTGATCTCAGGGTTTCTGGGCAGCCAGAGGTGTCTTCCAATACCAAAAGAACTTTAAAAGGCAGTCCCTTCCCGGCAAGGTTTTTCATGACTGCAGGAACAAAGTATGGGTGGACTCAATCTAGAACATGGGTTTCTGTTGTCCAGGCCTTCTTGTTGTACAACCAAAACACTGAAAGCTGGTGTTTATCTTTTCCCTTCAAGGCTTGGGGGTTAGCAGCTTCATAGATAAGGGCAGTCCTTATCATAAACCCAACTGCATTTGCACAAAACAGTAGAATTCCCCTATCCCTTCCTGCCTTAAATCTCAGTGCTTACATCTCTTTCTTAGTCATAAATATCCTTTGTAGCATCCCCCTCCACCACCAGAATAGGGTACTTTCATTTGCATTAAAAAATCTGTTCAGGCAGATATCCTTTCTCCTCAGTAATTTTCTTCATGTCATCTGGGAACTTGTCTACTGCCTCTTGGTAAGCAGAAGCTGCTCCTCCTTTAAAAGTTAAAATTCTTTCTAAATTTATCAAACCATCTTTTGCAGGCATACAATTCTCCACCTTTACCTTTCTTTTGCTTTAAAATTATCATAGAATGACTTTGCTTTTTCTCAAATCACATTAGAGTCTATAGATATGCCTTCCTTATAGCAATCCGATACCCACATAAAAGCTACATTTTCAATACAAGAGAAAAAGGTAATTTGCAAAAGTGCAAGGTTTTCACACTTGTTGGCACAACTGCCACGACTGCTTCACAAATTTTTCCTTTTTTTTTTTTTTTTAACATTAGTCCTTATGCTGGATTTATCTTGAAAATGGAGGCAATCACAGCTACAGACCTCAATCTAAGGTATACCAAGCAGTTCATCTTTTTCTTATAATGTATCATTAATGGCGCTTTGTATGGATCCCATGGTATTATTCAAGGTTTACAGTGTTGTACTAAACATGGTGAGAACTACATGAGAACCATGAGAGATCATGTTTTTTAAAACTGCCATAAGCCATTTACTGCAGAAAGAAACTCTTCATGTAGTGATGATTAGGGAGATGATTAGCATCACACCATGGTTTAAGCAGATAGTCACCTCAGGAGCTCACTGCAAGAGCAATAAGCTGTGGCTACAAAAGTATTACTGTAGTACACAATGTATTACAGTTAATTTTACATAATTATGATTTTATATTGTATCTTTGTTTGTTTACATTTCTGTAGACTGCAAATGGCACCATGTAGTCTGTAAGTGTATGAATACGTTTTGATACATTTTAACTTTTTATAATAGATTAATGTTATTTTAAAATAGTAAATGATAAAATAGATATTATTTGCATGTACTTCATGCATTCATGACAAACCTCTTCTTACTTTTTTAATATTTCTAGGTTATGTGGTTCATTTATGAGTTTTTTTTTAAAATTGCTGCATATCTCAAAAAAAAATTCCAATATATTTATTGGAAAAAAATCATATAGAAGTGGACCCATGCTGTTCAAACCTATGTCGTTTCAAGGGTCAACTCTACTCTAGATATAAGTCTTTTGTTGGAAATGCAATGAACAAATATTTTTTCTCCAGTCTGTAATTTGTCTGTTTGTCCACCCTTATTTGCAGATCAGAAGTTAAAACCTTATTTTGATGAGGTTTAATTTATCAATTTTTCTCTTTAGGATCATGCTTTTGGGTTCATATCTAAGAACTGTTTGATCTGGCCTTTGACCAATTTTGTCTTCTTTTTTCCCCCAAAGGTTTAGAATTTACCTTTTACATTAAAGTTTCTGAACTATTTTGAGTTATTTTGCGCATAAGGAAAGGTTTAGGTTGAGTTCATTCTTTTGCTTGAGAATGTCCAGTTGCTCTATCACCATTTGTTAAAATGTTATCCTTCTTTCATTTAATTGCTTTTGCATCTTTGTTAAAAATTGATGGGGCTTATTTGTGTGAGTCTATTTCTAGATTCTCTCTTCTGTAGAGATAGAGTCTTATTCTGTTTCTGAGTTTTATATTCTGCCCTATTGATCCAGTACCGTGCTGTCCTGATTATTAAAGTGATATAGTAGATTTTAACAAAGCATAGAATGATTCCTCTTACCTTATTCTTTTAAACTATTATTGTAGCTATACTATATCCCTTACCTTTTCATTTAAAATATATAATAAACACATATTTGTCTAAAAAACTATTGGTGCAGTTTTGATAGGAATTACATTAATCCTATAGAGCAATTTGGGAATTATTGACATTTTTGCTATGTCCAGTCTTCTATTACATGAACATGGTATGTTTCCAATTGTAGATCATCTTTCTTTTATCAGCATTTTGTAATTTGCATTAAGCAGATGCTTTATATGCTTTGTTAGATTTACATCTAAGTATTTCATTTTCTTTGGAGCAAATGCAAATTTGCAAATTTGTTTTAATTTCACTTTCCACATACTCTGTTGTTAGCATATAGAAATACAGTTGTGTTTGTGTATTGATATTGCATCCTGTGACCTTGCTGAACTCTAAGAAGGTTTTGTTTGTTTGTTTGTTTTGATTTTGGGGGTGTTTTCTGAGACAGTCTTGCCATATTTCCCAGGCTGGTTTCAAACTCCTGGGGTGAAGCGATCCTCCCACCTTGGCCTCCCAAATTTCTGGAATTACAAGTGTGAGCCACTGGACTTGGCTGGAAGGTGGGAAAGAGTTTGGTTTGTTTGTTTGTTTGTTTGTTTTGGTTTGTTTCTTGTAGATTCATTGGAATTTTCTATGTAGACAATAATGTCATCTTCAAAAAGGGAACATTTCATTTCTTTTTACTTTCTAATCTGTATGCCTTTTAATTTTTTAAGAAAAATTGCCTCTTTGTGCTGACTGGAACTTCCATTACTCTGTTGAATACAAGTAGTAAGAATGGATATTCTTTTCTTTTTTCTGATCTTAAGGAGAAAGATTTAGTTTCACCATTAAGTATGACGTAGCTGTCGGTATTTTGTTGATGCTCTTTGTCAAGAAAGCTCCCCTCTATTCCAAGACTGCTGAGGGTTTTTTTCATGAATGGGTGTTGAATTTTGTCAAGTGCGTTTTCTGTATCAATTCATATGATCATATGATTTTTCTTTTTTAGCTGGTCATTAGGGTAATTCCTTTATTTCTTTACTAATTTGGGAGGGGGTCAAATTTAATCCAGAGGTATGTTATAGTTTTCTCCACAAATGCGAAATTGTCTATTTGTCCCATTAATTTGGTCACTTTTTGCTCTATGTATTCTGAGGCTCATTCATTAGGCATATACACATGGATGTTGTTACGTCTTCAAAACAGAATGACCTTGTATTTTTATGAAATGTGCTTCATTATCTTTAGTAATAATGTTTTTATTTTTTTTTTAGTAATAACGTTTTAAAATCTATTTTATTTCATATGGATGGAGCCACGTCAGGCTTCTAATACTTATGTTTATATAAGATGTCTTCTTCCATCTACTTACTTTTAACTATCACTTTCATTAGAATTAAAATGTACCCTCTATAGAGAGAACACAGTTGTCACTTGCTGTTTTATCCATTTTTGTAATCTTAATTTAAGTACGCCCTCTGTGGGCAACATATAATAGATATTTGCTTTTCTGTCCACTCTGGTAATCTCTGCCTTGTGAGTGTTTAGTCCATTAACATATAATATAGTTATCGATCGATATAATTAAACTTAAGTCTGCCACTTTATGGTTTGTTTTCTGTTTTCTTTCTGTACCTTTACTCATTTTCTGACTTTTTGATAGTGGGGAAAATATATGAAATTTTATTTCAATTTATCTTTTGGCTATACCTCTTTGGCTATACTTTTTAGTGGATACTCCAAAGGTTATATTACACATATATAATGTTTCACTGCATGCTTAAATTTACTACTGCCACTTAATATAAAATGGAGAAACTCACATTTCTGTATGTCCATTTACTCTCTCCTCCACCATCCTTTATAAAGTAGCTGTCATATGTATCATACATACATGAAATATAAACCTCAAAAAATGCTATGTTAATGTCATATTTTTTCTTTGAACATTTATATGTATTGTAAACCAATTAAAGTTAAAATTAGTATTTCATGTTTCTTAGATATTTATCTAATTCTTAGTTTTTCTTCATCCATAAAATTTTTTACTTCAACTTTATTCTCTAAACATATTTTTCCTGAATATAGAATTCTGGGTTGACTCTGCTAACACACATGAAGTTTTCAGAACTTTAATGTTTCACTGTCTTTTGGCTGCTGTCATCCTATGAGAAGTTTAGTCATTAAATCATATAACATGTATCATTTTTGTCTTTGATTTTCAGCAGTTTTACTATGTGTCTAGGTATAGTTTTCTTTAAATTTAGCCTGTTTGGGCTCTCTGAGCTTCTTAACAATGTAAATTTATGTCTTCCATTATTTTAGGAAGGTCTTGTTTATTATTTCTTAAAATATCTTTCTACACCATTCTTTCTCTTCTTTTCTTCTAATACTCCAGTTAAACCCTACAGACAAATACACCCAGTGAAGTACATACACTACAGTTAACAGACAATCCCTGACTTATGACTGTTTGATTTAGAATTTTTCAACTTTATGATGGATTTATCAGGGTATTAAATGCATTTTCAATTTAGTAATATTTTTGACTTTCAATGGGTTTATAGGGACATAACTTCACCATAAATTGAGCAGTATCTCTATTTTCTACCCATCTGTGCTTTAACAACAGATGGGTGATGAGATCACAAGGTTCCATGTTAGTGTCTATGGATGAACTTAAGAGAGCTATTGTAATGAGGAATAAATCAGCTATAATGTTCTTATTAAATTTCAGCTATTTATTATCAAGGCACATCAGATATCAAGGTTAGTTCAAAATGTCTATTTTGGGGTGCTTTTTTGGTGATACAGGAAAACATCACTTGAAGAGAGACTCAGTCTATATATAGCACATGCAATGCAGTAGAATGGCGGAGGTTGTTTTTTTTTAATTTTTTATTTTATTTATTTATTTATTTTTTGAGACAGACTCTTGCCCTGTTGCCCAGACTGGAGTGCAGTGGCACAATCTCGGCTCCCTGCAACCTCCACCTCCCGGGTTCAAGCGATTCTCCTGCCTCAGCCTCCTGAGTAGCTGGGATTACAGGCTCCCACCACCACACCTGGCTAGTTTTTGTACTTTTAGTAGAGACAGGGTTCACCATGTTGACCAGGCTGGTCTCAAACTCCTGACCTCAGGTGATCCACCTGCCTTGGCCTCCCAAAGTGCTGGGATTATGCATAAGTTGATAAGCAATCTTTGAAAGGTTTTCATGATGATTAAATATCTTGTTGGTGTTGTTTTTTCTTTCTTTTGCATTCAACCAAATACAAAAATTACACACCAAGAATGATGACAAGAACAGGGATAGTGGGAAATACAGCATATTAGGGGCCCCCAACTTTAATGAATGAAGAGGCATGACCTAAAGTTTTGTAGATGACAGTGCCTAGAAGGTGTAGTGGGTGGTGACTTTTGGTGTAAGCTTCAAAAAAGCTGCTAGTTTGGAAAGAAGAAGAAAGAGATATATTTGAAAGAGCCAGTGGAGAGTAAGAAGGCCTCCTAGCTGAACTTTAGTCATGAGATATGTGGAGTCATGGGAAATAAAACAGCCTGCAGGTGAGCAGAGTCCTCAGAGGAAATCAGTTAAGACAAGGAGGTTGGCTGGGCATGGTGGCTCATGCCTGTAATCCCTGCACTTTGGGAGGCCGAGGACAGTGGATCACCTGAGGTCAGGAGTTTGAGACCAGCCTGTCCAACATAATGAAACCCCACCTCTACTAAAAATACAAAAAATTAGCTGGGCATGGTGATGTGCACCTGATATCCCAGCTACTCAGGAGGCTGAGGCGGGAGAATCGCTTGAACCCGGGAGGCGGAGGTTGCAGTAAGCCGAGATCGTACCACTGCACTCCAGCCTGGGCAACAAAAGCAAAACTCCACCTGGAAAAACAAATGAAAAAAAAAAAGAAAAGAAAGACAAGGAGGTCAGGGAAACATTCAGAGAAGGTGCTGAAGATATAGGCGAACTGTTGATTGCAGATCTAAAGGGTTAATGAACACAGCAGAAGAGTTTAGAAGGCAAAGGAGGGCTTGAAGATTGAGTTAAAGGGCTTAAATGTGGGAACAATTTTATTTCTTCCAGCCACTTTCTTATTAACAGAGCCTCAACTGTGAGTGTTCTCCCTCCCTCAGGAGGGTATGTGTTCAGGAAAGGTTACCTTCCTCCCAGCCCAGGAATCTCTTGATTGGTTTGAAAAGGGGTGAATGACCCTATTTTGCCTAATGAAATGGGAGAAAAACTTAGCTAAGGTCTTCTACAAAAATGTTCCTTTGTTAAACACAAAAGAAGGAATAGTTATTCTAGTTTGTACTTGTTTCTCCTGAAGTTACTGGGTGAATATGTATGCCTGGAGCTGTAATGCCCATTTTGGGCCCATACGGAGAAATTCTGATATAAAATAAAGGATGTTATACCTTCCTACTCTTGTTCTGTACTTCTGTATTTCATTTCAGGGGGGTCTTGAAAATATGGGAGGCAAAAAAGTTCATGGCTAATCCTTCCTCCTAATTTAAAGAAATAAGTATTTTTTTTTTCTAATTACAAGAATCATATCTGCTCTTTGTAGAAACTAAAATAATGAATTGCATAAATTAGAAATTAAATGTCTCTAGCTGTTTTGCTTTTTTATTCCTATACATATAAAATAACTTCCATCTGAACATATTTGTACTTTTTAAAAATAAATATAGCATGAAATTAAACATCTGATACCTGCAGTTTTCATTTTATGATATAGAGAAGGACATCTTCTCAGAGAAGATGATGCTTGAAGAGTCCTTATGGATGATTAATAGTTTGGAGATAAGAAAGGAGAATGATTAGAAGTGGTAATAGAGGGAGAGTCAGGTAGATGGGACAATATTTTTGCCTGAGATAAGACATTGTGCAAAGGCTAAAAGGTATTAAAGATCATAATCATTTTATGAGAAAAGTAAGTATACTCAGTGACAGGGAGCAGAAAAGTTTATAAGAGAGTGATGGGAAATTAATCTGAAAAGACAGAAGAGAGGACCTAACCTAAAAGTGCTTTAGATGCCATGTTAGAATGTGAACTGTCTAATGCAGGGTACAGGGAGTTATAGAAGAATTTTAAGCACATGGGTAATAAGAGCAGATGAATTATTTAGAAATATCACTATTTCTCAAGATCAGATAACTAAAATTTTGGATTCCAGTTCCAGCATTTATTAGCTGTAAAATTATGAGTACATTACTCAGCCACTCTGTCAGTATCCTCATTTGCAAAATGGGGATGATGGAAGGATTGTGATGATTAAATGAGAAAACACATATGAAAGTGACTGTAGAGTGCTTGTCATACAACAGGTTTTCAATACATGTTAATTTCCCTCTACTGCCATATATTTTGTGGCTGTGGTCTGGTTAACAAAAAAAAAAAGAATTAAAAAAGGGTTTATTTTTGTTCTACTGATGGTGGGGGACTACTTTTTTTTTTTTTTTTTGTGACATCGTCTCACTTCGTCACCCAGGCTGGAGTGCATTGGCATGATCTGGGCTCACTGCAACCTCCGCCTCCCAGATTCAAGCAATTCTCCTGCCTTGGCCTCCCAAGTAGCTGGGATTACAATCACCCGCCACGAAGCCTGGCTAATTTTTTGTATTTTTGGTAGAGACGGGGTTTCACTATGTTGGCCAGGCTGGTCTTGAACTCCTGACTTCAGTTGATCCACCCTTCTCGGCCTCCCAAAGTGCCGGGATTACAGGTGTCAGCCACCACGCCCGGCCAGGGACTTTAAAAATATTATTTGGCTGGGTGCGGTGGCTCACGTTTGTAATCCCAGCACTTTGGGAGGCCGAGGCGGGCGGATCACGAGGTCAGGAGATCGAGACCACGGTGAAACCCCGTCTCTACTAAAAATACAAAAAATTAGCCGGACGCGGTGGCGGGCGCCTGTAGTCCCAGCTACTCAGGAGGCTGAGGCAGGAGAATGGCATGAACCTGGGAGGCGGAGTTTGCAGTGAGCCCAGGTCAAGATCGTGCCACTGCACTCCAGCCTGGGCTACCCAGCGAGACTCTGTCTCAAGAAAAAAAAAAAAAAAAGAAAATATTCACCCCGAGTAAAATAAATCTCACTAAGAACTAAGTTTGTGAGGTCACTTAAATGTTACAACTCATTTACATCCAGAACCAAGAGAACACTGCCCAAATTAAATTCAGCAAGCCTGTACTTTTTGGGTAAAAGGCAAGAACTAAGCACTAAGGGGATATTAAAAGTAAAAATGCATGCACTTTGACATCAATGAGATAAATAAGCAACTGCATACATGACACAATCAACAGTAGAAATATATAAGTTAAACATGGAAGTGCCCAAGGGGTCCCTGCGAGATATTAAGATCTAATTTTTTTTCCAAAATGTCTCTGTTCTCTGACAAGCAGCAAAAATGAACATTATTAGTATAGGAGTATGACGTTCTTCCAGTGTGTCTTCTCATAGCTGAGCCTTTGCTGATTGTGTCTACCATGAAATGTGTTCTTTTCTGAGGAAGCATAATATGAAAACTGCAGTTGTATACAAATAACTTAAAAATTGGCCTGTCTAGAAACTGGTAACACTAGCTAAGTTGCTTTTATCTGTCATATAGGAACGATAACTTAATGCCCAAAGCATAAGTAGTGCGTTTAGAGTAGTTTTTAGGTACATCATCTGAGCATAGTCTTTAACTCCCTCCTATATTTTATTTTCATTTTAGTTCTTTTACAAAGCTTCCTCATCTGGCAGGAACAGAACAAAATTTCTTGCTTGCCAAGGAAATCCAAACCCAGTGGAAGAAATTTGGACTAGATTCAGCCAAGTTGGTTCATTATGATGTCCTCTTATCTTACCCCAATGAGACAAATGCCAACTATATATCAATTGTGGATGAACATGAAACTGAGGTATGTGAAATTGTTGGTACTTTTATGTTTTACGATCTGACCGTTTTATGTGGATTGTAATGTAGGGTCAAGTAAAAGGAGAAATTTGTTGATAATGAATTATTCAGTATCCAATATGTGTTTGACATGGTGTTAAGTCCTGAGGCCAGAATGAAGACTAGGACATGGTTCCTTTGCCTAAGTAAGGTGAGGCAGACAATGGAATACTTCACACTTCAAATTAGTATGATAAGTGCTGTGAAGAGTATGATTAGAGTTCATTATTTATCCAGAAAAGGGTCACTTAGCCCAGCCTGGGAATTAGAGAAGGTTTCCTGAAGTCTTGACATGTGAGTCATGAAAGGACATAAGGAGTTAACCATGTGACAAAATAAGCTAAGAGAATTCTCAAGAAAAGACAAAATATTGGCAAAGACTTGGAGGCATATACTAGCTTAGTATTATTGGGAGAATGTAGTGATTTTCTGTATTTCAAAAGTGTAAAATACAAAGTGGGCTATGATATGAGATAAACCAGTAAATATGTTCTGGAACAGATCACAGAAGGGTGTATATGCTGTCCTAAGGAGCTTAAATTTCAACTTCAGTTCATGGGAGCCAATGGCAAGTCCTGAGCAGGGGAAGAATGTGGCTGGAGGGGCGTTTTAGATAGACAAGGTCCTCTGTAGATTACACCTAGGCTAAGCAACAGGTTAAAGTTGTTGTCTTAAGACAATAGTCCAGGTAAAAGATAATAAAGTTTTAAATTAGGATGTTAGTAGGAATGAGGAAGACAGGTGGATTTCAGAAATAGTAAGGAAATGTATTAGCAGGAACTGATTAGTGATTGACTTGGGGAAGGATGGGAAGATAGAGTTCAGGATGACTCTGAGACTGTCTGGTGTGGGTGGCTAATGACTAAAGCTATTAACAGAGGTAGGAAATGCAGACCAAAAGCAGGCCCGGGGTGAGAGACGATAAATTTGAGTTTTAACATGCTGAGTTTGGACATCCAGGATGAAATAACTACCAAACATTTAAATATATGAATCTGAAAAGGTAAGCATCATAAGCATATTAGCTATTGGTAACATTTTAATACTCAATAAAGTCTCGCAGGGAGGGAGTACAGAGGCAAGCAATGGGCTGGGGATAAAACATGGGGAAATATTATTTAAATAAAGATAAAAGAAAAGGAGCCCACAAAGGAAGCTGAAAAGGCATAGTCAAAAAAAGAGGATCACCAAAGTGCCACTTTGAAGCCTTGCTGTTACACTTTATAAGGAAACTTTTGGTTACCAGGGATTGCATGCATTTATAAAAGTTTCTATTATTAGGAAGACAATAATAATGACAAGGCTCTTTCTCATTGTTGTCAGTGTAATTTATCTATTTAATTATAGAACCTAGTTCCAGGATGCTTAATCTGAAGTATATACTTGGAGGCAAAATGAATTATATCTTACTAATAAACTGGAATTTTTCTCTCCAACTTGACATGTTCTAAATCTTGCTAGATTTTCAAAACATCATACTTCGAACCAACACCAGATGGCTACGAGAATGTTACAAATATTGTTCCACCATATAATGCTTTCTCAGCCCAAGGCATGCCAGAGGTAAAATAAAATACATTTGTAATCCAAGTCTTTAAATGGTTCTTTTGCTATATAAAACCTGTGTAGAGGACTAAAACCAAGGAAATTAGGTGAATCATACATGCTGATCCATTGTTTGATATTCAGTACTATGAAGCCCTCATCCCCCAAATTAGAAAAAAATTATAATAAAACAAAATAGAAAAGAACATCAGAAAAAAAAGAAACAAAACAAATACATTAAAAACTGATCCTTCTGAAGCAGATGCCACTCTTTGAAATAACAAAGAAACTGCTGAACACGCCTTTAATTCAGTGAGGCAGTAGGTGTTTTTTGTTTGTTTTTGTTTTTGTTTTATTTTGTTTTTTTTGAGACGGAGTTTCGCTGTTGTCACCCAGGCTGGAGTGCAGTGGCGCAATCTCGGCTCACTGCAACTTCCACCTCCCGGGTTCAAGCAATCATCTTGACTCAGCCTCCTGAGTAGCTGGGACCACAGGCACACGCCGCTATGCCCGGCTAATTTTGTATTTTTTGTTTTAGTGGAGATGGGGTTTCTCTATGTTGTTCAGGCTAGTCTGGAACTCCCAGCCTCAGGTGATCTGCTCGCCTCGGCCTCCCAAAGTGCTGGAATTATAGGTGTGAGCCACCACGCCCAGCCGGCAGTAGGTGTTTTTACAAACTTCTTTCCATTGTTCATAGTTTGAATTTTTTATGGATTCATAGATAGGATTTTATGGATCATACCATAGAGGTTCTTAAGTTAATGCAATGGTTGGAAAGTAAATAAATATAGTTAGGATCTTTAAAATGACATTTATTTATACACTGATAATTTCTTCAACACAGGATACATTGTTTAAATGTCTGGCTGAGTGTGGTGGCTCACACCTGTGATCCCAGCACTTTGGGAGGCGGAGGGGGGGCAGATCTTTGGAGGTCAGGAGTTCAAGACCAGACTGGCCAACATGGTGAAACCCCATCTCTACTGTTAAAAAATACAGAAATTATCTGGGCATGGTGGCGCATGTCTGTAATGACAGCTACTCTGGTCGCTGAGGCAGAATCGCTTGAATTCAGGAGGTGGAGGAGGTTGCAGTTAGCGGAGACAGTGCCACTGAACTCCAGCCTGAACAACAGAGTGAAATTCCGTCTCAAATATAATAAATAAATAAGTAAGTCTTATACATTGTCATTTTTAAAAATCTTTTCAGGATTTTAAAAGATTCTCTGACAACTTCTGCATAATTACCGTGGGTCTGTTTATTATTCCCCAAATAAAGAAAGCAAACACTATTGATGATGTAGTATTGTGAAGCAAACTTATTTTTTGTTTTTTTTTCCTTGAATTTTAGCAGCATTATATATATTTTCTTTTCCCTATAGGGAGATCTTGTATATGTGAACTATGCTCGCACTGAAGACTTTTTCAAACTAGAAAGAGAGATGGGCATCAACTGTACTGGGAAGATTGTTATTGCAAGATATGGAAAAATCTTCAGAGGAAATAAAGTACAGTATTATTTGTTTTTCTACAGAGAATGAGAGGATATATATATTCTGTAAATGTAAATGACCAACTTGCTTCTCAGTTTCCAAATTGCTTTCAAACATTTCCTTTCTTTTTTTTTTTTTTTTTTCCTATTTGCCATGGGTACACAGAAACTCATGTTTTTATGTTTTCTCACATACCTGGAAAAGAAAATTATTTTTTAATCATTTTTGTTACAAAAGTAATATTTGCTTTTTGAAATTTAACTGAAGGAAATTTATGTAAAGTAAAAAATGAAGAGCTCCTCTGCATTACCCACTTCCTTATCCAGATATAATCAATCTTAATAGCTTTTCTCAAATCTAATTATGTGAAATATAAATACATCTGTCCCTATATGCCCATTTTACACATATTTATTACCTTTTACATTGTATATGACAAGACTTAATTTCTTCATTCAGCCAAGACTCATATTCTTCATGTCCGCACATTGAGAGTTATGTAATACATTGGTTAAGAGTATAGAACCCTAGATCTGTATCACTTGGGTTCTGGTCTAGATCCTATTCTTTCTAGATCTTTTATTGTTACTTAATGTATTAAGTAACAGTAAGCATGTTAAGTTAAGCATGTTACTTAGCTTCTCTGTTGCAAAGTTTCCTCATATATAAAATGTGAATGCCAATAATAGCACCAATCTCATAGAGTCCTTATTGAATGACTTTGTTTGAAAGCACTTAGGATAGTGGCTGGTACTTAGTAATTTCTATATAACTTCTTATTAATTACCTCACTATTTTAAATGATGGCATCGTATTTCACAGAATTGACAAGCAATTTATTTAACCATTCCACTACTGATGATGTTTGTCTTATCTTGAATTTGTTACTACTACAAATAATTTAATTGTGAACATCCCTGTCAATATATGCTTCAGAAATTTGTGTGAAGATTATTGTAGTATAGATTCATAGAAATTAAATGGCTAAATAATAGTGTATATTCTTTCAAAATTTTGATAGACATCATCAATTTTCCTTCAAAAAGTTGTGACAGATTATACTCTTAGTGATGTAACAGGGTGCTCTCTAAATATTGGAATGCATTTTTATGAATCAAGACTGTTATCCATATTCTGCTACAATACTTTTGGTGAAGAAGAATTTAGTATCTCACAGGGTACATTTTCTTATTCTTGGCCAGTTTGAATTGTTAGAAAGATGTTTACAAAAACCCTGGGCCATTTTTCACAAAATATGACTGCTCTGCATACAATTTTAAATCAGTTTAGTTCCATAAATATTTGTAGAATGCTTACTCTATGATGTGCAAGATTTTAGAGTAGTTTAAAAATTAAGAAGACATGGTTCATGTTTTCAAAAACACCCTCAGCCTAATAGGGGAGATAGACATTTAAAAGATATTTTAATACATTATGAGCTATCCTATAAGATAGAAAATGTAGAACTACAAAGAAGGAACATTAATTCTACAGTTGCGGGTTATAATAGGAATGTTTCACAGAAGAAATGATAACTTGTTTAGAATTCCATGGAATAATGGAAGTCTGTTAGGGCTAACAGGTGGGAAATTGTGTTCAAAGCCAAGAGAACTGAATGTGTAATTGTATGATAAAAGGCAGTGTCTAAATATCCTTCCATTATTAAATTAATGTCTTTCTTATATGAATAAGCCAACCATTTGCCATATCTGCATTATGAATTGCACGTTGCCCCTGCAGGTTAAAAATGCCATGTTAGCAGGAGCCATAGGAATCATCCTGTACTCAGATCCGGCTGACTACTTTGCTCCTGAGGTACAGCCTTATCCCAAAGGATGGAATCTTCCTGGAACTGCAGCCCAGAGAGGAAATGTGTTAAATTTGAATGGTGCTGGTGACCCACTCACTCCAGGCTATCCAGCAAAAGGTGAGGGATGAGCCTATCAGTCCACCAATTTTGCAAAAAATACTCCTTGCCCTTTTAAAAGGAAGAAAAGCAAGCATGTTCAGAATAATATTAAACTAAAATTGAGTATACTTATATCATTTTGGATTACTGCTGCTAGGAATTTTAAAACATTTGTTCTTGTATTATTTTAAATTTTCATGAGATGTCAGCATGGGGAGTAAACTCATATTCTCCTTCTTCCTTTATTAGAGTTCAGAAATACTGAACCTCATACCTAAAGTAATGCTCCTTTTAACAAATGACAATTTAGGTTCCCTGAATTACCGATGGATTGTATTCTTCTTCATATATACATTTCTCTTTTTTTTAAAAAAAAAAAAATGAGTTTTTGTGTTATTTAAAACATAAAATTTGAAGTTTTACATACGTGAAATGACCTCTACAATCAAAATAATGAACATACCTATTATCCCAAAAAAGCTTCTTCTCGTCTCTTTATATTCCCACCCTCTCAACTCTTCCTTCCCACTTCATGCCAATCCCTAGGCAACCATTCCTCTTGCTTTCTGCTATCAGCATGATTATTTTGAGATGTGTCCATGTTGGCATCTTTGTCAATAGTTTTTCTTTCTTTTGCTGAGTAGTATTCCCTTGAATGGCTATACCGCAGTGTACTCCTTTACTTGTAGGTGGACATTTGGATTGCTTTCAGTGTGGGGGCTATTACAGATAAAGGTGCCATGAACAGTTGTTGTACAAGACCTTGTATGTATGTGCTCTCTTATTTCTCTTTGGGAAATATTTGGAAGTGAAATGCCTGAAAACTATGGTTAGTTGGATATTTAACTTTCACAGATTTTTAAATTGTTTTCTGAAGTTGTTTCATTTTATATTTCAACAGTAATGTATGAGCGTTCTATTTGCTATGTCCTCACCAATATTTAGTATGTCAGTCTTTTCAATTCTACATTCTAACAGATGTGTACAACTTCCAGGTTACAACCCTTCTATTTTTCAAAACGTTGTGCCTAATTTTGGTCCTTTCCATGTGAGTTTTAGAACTAATTTATAATTTTCACCAAAAAGCCTCCTGGTAGTTTGATTGAGATTGAATGAAATATATAAATCAACTTGGGGAGAATTGGCAATATTTGGCAGAATTGAATTAACAATATTTACTTTTCTGATCCATAAATAAAATGTAACTTTGCAATCTTTAATTTCTTTCAGCAAAGTTTTATGGTTTCACTGTATGACTCATGCATACCTTTTGTCAGATTTATCCACAAACATTTCATAGTTTTATACTATTGTAAAGTCTCAATTCCAACTTTTCATTACTAGGAAATGAAAACGTTATTCTGTTTCTAGAAGAAATACATTGGTCTTGTATCCTGCAAACTTGTTAAACCCATCAATTCTGCTAGTTTTTGTAGCTTCTATCAGCATTTTTACATACATGATTATGACATCTGCAAACGAAGATAATTTTTCTTGGTTTTCAATCTACATGCCGTTCCTTCCTCTCTCTCTCTCTCTCTTTCTTCTTTTTGCCTTATTGTACTGGCTAGAACCTCCAGGACATTTATTTTTCTTTCTTTTTTTAATATACATTTTATAGAGGTACTCCAGTACAATATTGAATAGAAGTTGTTACAACAGACATATTTGCTTTTTACTTCTGTTCCAACAGGGAAAGTATCCACTCTTTCTCTGTTAAATATTATGCTAGCTCTAGGTTTTTTATAGATTCCTTTTGTCACACTGAGGAAATTTACTTCTATCCTAATATACTGGGCGTTTTTATTAGAAATGTATATTAGATTTTGCCAAATGTTTTTTTCTATGTACATAGAGATGATCATATGTTATTATTTACTTTTGTTAAATTCTATGATTTTTTTTTTAATGTTAATCCAACCCTGTCATCCTAAAATAAATCCAATTTGGTGACAATGTATTATCCTTTTACATACTGTTGAATTTTTGATATATTTTTCTTAAGAATGTTTCTGTCTATGGTCATAAGGGATGTTAACCTGTAGATGTAGTTTCTTGTAATATCTTTATGTCATTTGGTATCAGAGAAATGCTGGCCTCTTAGAATGAGTTGGGAACCATTTCATCTTCACTTTTTTGCAAGAGCTTATAAAGAATGGGTTCAATGTTGTCTATAAATACTTGGTAGAATTCTCCAGGGATCTATCTGTGCCTGAAGTTTTTTATGTAGAACTGTTTTTCACTACAAATTGAATTTCTTTTATATATAATCTATTTATTCTCAAGTCAGTCTTGGTAGTTTGCATTTTTACAAAGATTTTTGTCCATTTCATCTAACTTGTTGAATTTATGAGCATAGAGTGGTTTATAATATTTTCTTACTATTCTTCTGTCTGCAGGTACTAGAGTGATATTCTCTCCTTTATTCCTGATGTTAGTAATTTAGTCTTTTCTCCTTTTGTCCTGATCTGTCTTATTGGAAGTTTGTTAGTTTTATTGATCTCAGATAACCAGGTTTGGGTTTCATTGATTATCTTTACTATTGCTTTTGTTTCCTATTTCTTTTTTTAAATTTAAATAGAGATAGCTCTTGCTATGCTACCCTGGCCAGTCTCAAACTCCTTGACTCAAGCAATCCTCCTGACTTGGCCTCTCAAAGTGCTGGGATTACACACATGAGCCATCAGGAACCCAGCCAGTTTCTATTTCTTAGATTTCTGCTGTGATATTTATCATGTCCTTTCTCCTGCTTATTCTGGCCTTTATTTGTTCTTTTTCTAGTTTCTGAAAGTGGAAACTGATGTCATTTGTGGGAAACTTAACTTTTTTTCTAAGATGGATTATTTAGTGCTATACCTCTCTCTATATGCACTACTTTAGCTTCATCCTACAGATTTTAATATATTGTAGTTTTACTTTATTTTAGAGACAAGATCCCACTCTGTCACCTTGTCTGTCACCCAGGCTGGAGTGCAGTGGTCCAACCACAGCTCACTGTAACTGCAAACTCCCAAGCTCAAGTGATTCTCCTGCCTGAGCCTCCCAAGTAGCTGGAACTATAGGCGTGTAGCACCATGCCCAGTTAATTTTTTAATGTTAACTTTTAGAGATGGGTCTTGTTGTGCTGCCTAGGCTGAGTGTTTTTATTTTTATTTGGTTCCAAATACTTTCTAATTTCCCTTTTCATTTCTACTGTGACCCATGGTTTATTTATAAATGTGTTATTTAATTTTAAAATATTTGAGGATGTTCTAGGTATCTTTCTAATATTGATTTCTAATTTAATTCCACTTAGGTTGCAGAACATACTGAGAATTTACGGAGACATGTTTTATGGCCCAGAATATGGTCTATCTAATATATATTCTATTTGCCCTTGAAAATAATGCATATTCTGCTTTTGGTTGGAGTATTCTGTAAATGTCAATTAGGTCAAATTAGTTAATAGTGTTATGAAAGTCTTATATACTTACTGATTTACTACCTAATCATATTGTTAAAATTTGTGTTTCAGCAGTCAATTATCTCATGAAGCTACTTACCTAATAAAAATCTCATGATAGAACTATTATTTTACATATTTTATTATTTTTAAAGTGTCTTATTTACATAAAATAAGGTGAATAAAAAATAAGGTGTTTCAGGCATGAAGGTAAATTTGGTCCCTTTAACTCTATCTTGGCTGAAAGCCACAGTTCCAATGAGGTTTTAGGGCTGGCAATAATTTTCAGTCTTTCTTGAATGATAATATATTACATTACTATTTGAATAAGATGTTTCTCATTTATTCCCAAGATTGCATATGATCTCTTGAGTTTTTTTCCAATTATTTATAGTTTCAGAATCTGGGACACATTTTCTAAGCATCTTGTTAATAACGTTTCTCTGAGAAAGATTCAAAAGATCCTTGAGGAAATAAAATATTCTTGTAAAGGTCAAGAAAATTATGTGAAATGTCAAAACAAATTTGGAAAACTGTCATCTCTATAATTAACATTACCTTAAAATGTAAATGATTTATTAAATAAGATGTATTAGGTAAAACAATTGTCTGACTTTGGGGGAACTTTTATTATTTATTATTTATTAATTAATTAATTATTTTTTTTTTTTGAGACGGAGTCTTGCTCTGTCGCCAGGCTAGAGTGCAGTGGCCTGATGTTGGCTCATTGCAACCTCTGCCTCCTGGGTTAAAGCAATTCTCCTGCCTCAGCCTCCCAAGTAGCTGGGACTACAGGTGTGCACCACCACTCCTGGCTAATTTTTGTATTTTTAGTAGAGACAGAGCTTCACCATGTTGGCCAAGATGGTCTCGATCTCTTGACCTCATGATCTGCCCACCTTGGCCTCCCAAAGTGCTGGGATTATAGGTGTGAGCCACCATGCCTAGCCGGGAACTTTTAATTTTGGCATAATTGCAAATGTATAGCAAATCTGCAATGGTAATGCAAAAAAATCCCTGTATATCTCTTGCTCAGATTTTTAAATTGTTTTCATTTTATGCATTTGATTTTTTAGAATACACTTTCAGACTTGATGTTGAAGAAGGAGTGGGAATCCCCAAAATACCTGTACATCCCATTGGATATAATGATGCAGAAATATTATTACGGTATACTTTTCTTGTTGGATATGAGATTAAGATATTTTGCACTAGGTGTCTATTTTCTCATCAAAAACCAATATGGCATTCTTATGTTAAACATAAAGGTTTATAACTAAATTACTCCTAAAATAGGTATAACAGAGTATACTATCTTTTTATTTCAAAAAAGTAGTCATTTGGTGACTAAGAAATAAAAATAAAATAGCTCTCTGTTTGCTGCAAATGAAATTCTCAAATACAAAACTATGTCCAAAGATAATTCTGATTTGAGATTTTTCAAGCAATTGAATTTTCATAGGTATTCATTAGATATTTATATTCAACGTGTATTATAAGAATATGACAATGCCCCCCACTTGCTAGAGGTATGACCTTGGATCAGTTGCTTAAACTTTCTTTGACTCAGTTTCTTCATTTGTAAGATGAAGCTAGTAACTGTTTCTCCTTGATAGTGTTATTATGAGATCATATGTGTAAAATACTTAGCATCATATTTAGAATATAGTAAACAATTATTGTATTCTATAACTGACATTTCTTTACATATCTTTCAACTGCCGTTTTTAAAATGCCTGTATGAGTATTACAACTTAATAATTGTCTGAGTGCTTACTATGTAATCAGCAGCTTCTTTATAAATTAATTTATTCTCCTTAATGTAGTCATTAGTTTCCTATATTTAGGATTTCTTGGATTCAGTGAATCCCCACATAAATAATTAAGGTCAAAAATAAGGAAACGGGCTTCCCATTTGCCATCACTATTTTATTTTTTCTCTTTGCTCTTATCACTAACATATTACACATTTTACGTATTGATTTCAGAATGGCTCTCTCACTAGGATATGAGCCCCACAAAGCAGGGACTTTTTGACAGTACCTGGCACAAATGACAAATATTTGTGTTATATATGAATGAAATATTGTCATCAAACTTTATAATTTCTCCTTAGAAATGGTGATAGTCAGCCTTTTTCTGTCACTTTCATTTTATTTTGGCAGCCACTTGGGAGGAATCGCTCCACCAGATGAGAGCTGGAAGGGAGCCCTTAATGTGAGTTATAGTATCGGACCTGGCTTTACAGGGAGTAATTCTTCCAGGTAATTTTGCATTACTTTAATAGTCTGAAAAAGTTTTATATTTTTAATGGAAACATGTCAAGATAACTGTTCTGCCAGGGATAACTTGCTTATCTCTTTTTCTCTTTTTCATTACTAAACAATTAACAATTTTACATTACTTAAGAAGTACTTACAAAATGAAATATTGAATTCTTTCACTAGTAATATCACAATATTAGTTTCATAGAATCTCAAAAATTACTACATTCGAATTCTAAGTTTTAACATTTCAAAGATTTTTCAAAATTCTCTCTTTACCTAGTTTTTAAAATCGTTTTTCAAATGACTTTCAAAGTGATATACATGTGAAAAACTAGGTGAAGGTGCTGGGTGTGGTGGCTCACGCCTGTAATCCCAGCATTTGGGAGGCCGAGGCAGGCGGATCACCTGAGGTCGGGAGTTCGAGACCAGCCTGGTCAACATGGAGAAACCCCTTTTCTACTAAAAATACAAAAATTAGGCAGGCGTGGTTGTACATGCCTGTAATCTCAGCTACTTGGGAGGCTGAGGCAGGAGAATCGCTTGAACCTGGGAGGTGAAGGTTGCAGTGAGCCGAGATGCACCATTGCACTCAAGCCTGGGCAACAAGACTGAAACTCCATCCCAAAACAAACAAACAAACAAACAAACAAAAAACAAAAAACAAAAAAAACCTAGGTGAACTTAAGGGAGAAGGAAAGATGAAGAGAGAAGGGAGCCAACATTTATAGATCACTTACTGTGTGCGTTAAATGAGTTCAAACGGATAAATCACATAGCTACTATAAGGCTCACTAGAATTAATATTACAATTATTATTGTTATTAAAACATGATAACACTCTTCTAAAAGAGATGTGATCACAAATTGCATGTTTATTGAGCTTAGTCTTACAGAAAGAGAAAAAGTTTACCACTGGGTCAAGGCAGGCAAGAAATGCCAACTAGAGAAATCAGCTTGTACAGAGTTGTTGAACAGCATGGCATGATCAAACTTCAAGAAGTTTGATTTGCCTGAAATGTGATGGGAGAGAAAAATGTAATACTGATAAATCAGACTGCATATAACTGTTTTTATTAAACCAAAAGTATTAAATCAGTCTTGTTTGCTAACAATTTACCCTTAACTATGTGAATTTGGATTCTCAGAATTTTTTTTTAGTTTCTGTAGGATTTCTTTTATTCCAGAAATTTTAAAGTATTAGAAGTCCGATTTCCTTGTTTTAAAATAAGTTTATAAATGTTTGATTTATATGTGTTTATCTCTATAACTCAATCAGAACAGTGTTCTTTTAATTTAAGAGACTTTATTATCTAATTTGTTTATACCCTCCAGAGAAAGGAAAACATAACTTACTCAATGAAAGGTAAAGCCCTTTCTGATTTATAAGCAGAAACATATGGACAGAGAAAACATATAACTTCAGTTCTATACTTTTAGTCACAATTAAAGAGTAAACTCAAAAACATAAACATTCCTAGGTCTAGATATAAAATAGCCATGCTCCTTCACTGTGAGCACGGAATTCTCTATTGGTTAGAACTCAGAATGGACAAATACACAAACAACAACAACAAAACTAAAAACTGGATTCTCTCATGTCACCTCACAGAGATCTTGATAATCTATTAATCCATTTATAGATATTATCAGATGACAAGACATGAAGGCAAACTCCAAATCATTGCTGCCACCAATGAGGAATAACTTAATCTGCCCTGAGCAATGCGGAAACAAAACACAACATCAGTAGAGAAAAAATAAAGCTAGAGATACAGAGTATCAGCAAAGTTAAATTTCTACTGTTGCTTAGAATTTACATGTGAGAGCCAAAAGAAGATATGAAGAATTGGTTTAAGCTGCCCATACCTGGTTCTGCAAAATGAATCCATTCTACCTCAAAGTGGAACCTCCAAAAATCTTCCGCAGTGAGGAAAGGAACACATTCACTAGACAGATTGTGCATTTCAGTGGATTTGAATTATTTGCATTACTTTCACGTTTCTACAAGTTAACTTCTTTCTCTACAGAGCTGTAAAATAGTCTAGTTAAGAACACTGACAGGTAAAGGTGATCATAATGGATGAGCCAAAGATTTTCCCAGTTTTTCCTTACAGGATTATATTCATTTATTTCACGAATATTTCTTGAGCATTTCCTATGCCCCGGGCACCATTCTGGGTTCTGGTGATTCCTCAGTGAACAAAGCAGGCAAAAAATCTCCCTGTGGAGACTCCATTCTGGAGTTCAGTTTATTTGAAACGTGATAAAGTAGTAATGGGACAAATAAATATTCTTCTGGAGCTCAAAACTACTAAAAACGAGAAAGACATAGGTTTAAAGATGGAGATGTGCTTCTTTGAGAATCTTAGCAGATAGCCTATGTTTTTGTTTAGACTAATATCAATTTTTTTCATTCCTCATATGTTGCATTTTTCTTTACTTGATTTTCTTCTTTTAATGACACAATACCAATGAATTTGGGTTTCTTACTAATCATATATCTAAGGCCCATATTTTTAGAAACACATGCCAAACAACATTTCTTCTTTTCTGCTATTAATTTTCATCTATCAGTAGCGAAAAGAAATCATTTACTTAATGCCTTAAAATGAAAAAAAAAAAAAAAACCCCATCGATTAGTTTTCCTCTGAGCTAATCTTAGTTGAATATTGCAAATGTGAAGGGGTGGCCTGCCCCTCCACACCTTTGGGTGCTTCTCCTTAGGTGGGACGAGAGACTTGAGAAAAGGAAATAATACACAGAGACAAGGTATAGAGAAAGAAAAGCGGGGCCCAGGGGGCCAATGCTGTGCTTTCAGAGGACCCACACTGGCACCTGCCTCTCTGTTCCCTTAGTATTTATTGATAATTATCTTTACCATCTAAAAGATAAGGGAGTGGCTAGAAAATAGGATCATTGTAGGGAGGAAATCAGCAGTAAGACATAAGAACAAAAATCCCTGTAACATGAATAAGTTCAAAGGAAAATGCTGTGCCTTGAGATGCATATGCGGCATCTCCATAAACCTTTTAGCAGTATTGCTCCAGCAAGCCCCACCTTATTCCAGCAAGTCCCACCTTATTCCTAAAGGCGTTTTCTCCTCACTCAGTAAACAAGGCACACAATGGGTATTACCCGGAGATGTTCCAATCCCAGGGAGGGGCAGGAGACAAATGTTTTTCTCTTTCTTGAGATTTAAGAGAAGGGTGATGACCTTTAACCACAAGCAGCCTTTAGGCAATTGTTTAACAAATCACATTCTGCACAGCCCAAAATCCTTTTAACCTTAAGTCACCACAGCACATGTCTCTAGCAAGGACAAAGTTGGGGGTAGGGTCACAGATTAACAGCATTTCAAATACAGAACTAAATGGAGTCTCTTATGTCTACTTCCTTCTATATAGACACAGTAACAGGCTGATCTCTCTTCTCCCCACACAAATGGATTAAATATCAGAAGCACAGTATACTTTTGGTGGGAGTGGGGGAAGCCAGAATTTGTTCTTAACAATATACAAGTTTCAGGGTCTTATTCGTTCTTCCATCACAAACTAGAAACAACTGCGGTCTCCCTACCCTTAGAATAAACGATGATTAATTTTGTTCTCTTGGGGAAAAGTAGCATTTTCTCATGTCATCTTGGATTCATAAAATGTGTGTGACACTTTTTTTTCTGTCTGGCTGAGCTTGATTGTATTTTCCCTTGTTTTCTAATTCAGTTGATTGTAACTCATGAATGAATATTTAAAAGCCTGACCCAAATCAGAATCAACAATCATGGCCTAGAAACATTTCATTATGTAGTTGTGCATTTTAGCAGGAGTTTCCCAAATTCTCATTTAACAACAGAATTTTTTATGTTTTTTATAGGTGGCACTAAGCCAGCTCTTAAACTTACTTATCATTTCCACAATCATGAAGAAAATTCCTGAACCTAGGATTTAATATAAATATAAACAGATACATTCAAATAATATGCTTATACTTCTTTCCTTATTACATAATGGGCTGTCTTCTTTGTTTTCATAATTAACTGGGGTATATTTTTACATTTTGGAATAAATATTGAGGACATTTTGAATAATAGAATATTTTGAATTTTAAATAGATAACAATTTAGCTATGAGAAAATAACATAAAATAGACAGCTTTTATAATTTGACTTCAAGGCGCATACTTAGGTGATTAGAAGTAAATTCGCATAATGTCTGTACCTTACTTGCAAATGCTTCAACAGTGTTGACAATTATTGAATTTAGGTGGTAGAGCTATGAGAAGTCATTACGCTATTGCACAGCTTTTCATAATAAAGCACTATTATGAAGATAGTTTTTTATAATGAAACACTGTAAAAAAACATAATTTGCTGTACTAAGTAATTTATTCCTTTTAAAATTCTAGGAAGGTTAGAATGCATGTTCATAACATCAATAAAATTACAAGGATTTACAATGTAATTGGAACTATCAGAGGATCTGTGGAACCTGGTGAGTCAGATAATTTTTTTTAAAAACATTTTGCTTTTACAAAAATTAAAGAGTAAGTAAAGATAAATTGTAGGCAACAATTGATGTGGGGTTTTTTGGCTGATTTGAAACTACTAAATTTTGAGAAAAACTGGTACAAGCCTAAAAGAAGATTTTACTTTAGTGTTTCTTGCCTTCTATAGAGGAAACTCAAGCAAGATAATTTTTACTTTAAAAACATAAATCACAAATATTTATAATGTATTCAAAGTTGTAGATTTCTTGAACATATTATTTTCCAGACAGGTATGTTATTCTGGGAGGTCACCGGGACTCCTGGGTATTTGGAGCTATTGACCCAACCAGTGGGGTTGCTGTTTTGCAAGAAATTGCCCGGAGTTTTGGAAAACTGATGAGTAAAGGTAAACAACCGTTCTTTCCTAGATGATGACAAAAAGTGACTTGCTTAATTTTCTTTTATTATTTAGGCAGTTGTACCTAACCACCTGTGTTAACAACACTTACAGGCTGGAGACCTAGAAGAACTATCATTTTTGCCAGCTGGGATGCAGAAGAATTTGGACTTCTGGGTTCCACAGAATGGGCTGAGGTAAATAAGACAAAGAAGGTTCTTATTATTATTTTTTTGGTCAACAGGGAACAAATATGTATGTATCTCAGGATGATCAAAAATACATTCCATTACCTAATATGCTTTTGATTTGGAGAATGACTCAAGAGAATTTAAGAAGTAGTTTGTTTTTACTTCCACATCACTTTGGCAATAACCTCTCATTACTAGGCTACAAACAAATGTATTGTGTCTGGTCCAAATATTTCAGTTGCCATTTGTATTTGTTCTATAAAAAAATACGTAAAATCACTAAGCTCAGAAAATAATCAAAATTAGCAAGATGTTTTTGATAAGAGAATTAACATATCTAAAAACTGATACAGATGCTTAGAGCTAATTTTCAAGTTTTTGAAGTTTCTGTAGAGTTCTTCCATCTGACAAAATATAAGATGTTCTATTAGGATGGCCATATATGGACTATATTTTCACATTTACAGATTCCATATAAAATGGCAACCATAAGTATACTTTAGCATTTACAACAGATAGGTGCTTCATTGTTAAGTATAAAGTGATAATTCTGTGAATTGAATTACTTTAATAAATTGACCTGTTCTACAATTTCAGAGGTAGGGTTTTTTTTTTCTTCACATATGATTGATTGTCATTTGTCACTGACTCTTAATTATTTATATTTAAGTGTCTCTCCTAGGGCCCTTTTCTTTCAACTTCTTCCTTTAGTCTCTCTGTCAAGTAATCTCTAAGTTCCTAAATGTAAAAGGTAAGCACGTACATTTTTTTAACTTTTAAGTTCAGGGGTACAGGCGCAGGTATGTTCCATAGGTAAACTGTGTCATGGGATTTTGCCATGCTGTTCAACAACTCTGTACAAGCTGATTTCTCTAGTTGGCATATCCTGCCTGCCTTGACCCAGTGGAAAACTTTTACTCTTTCTGTAAGATTAAGTTCAATAAACACACAATTTGTGATCACATCTTTTCTAGAAGAGTGTTATCATGTATTAATAATAATAATTGCAATATTAATTCTATTGAGCTTTACAGTAGCTATGTGATTTGCCCATTTTAACTCATTTAACCCACACAGTAAGTGATCAATAAATGTTGGCTCCCTTCTCTCTTCACCTTTACTTCTCCCTTAACTTCACCTAGTTTTTCACATGTATATCATTTTGAAAGTTATTTGAAAAACTATTTTAAAAACTAGGTGAAGAGAGAATTTTGAAAAACTTGGTTTGAAATGTTAAACCTATAACTCAAATGTAGTAATTTTTGAGACTCTATGAAACTAATATTGCATTATTACTAGTGAAAGATTATTTCCTCACCCAGGTATTAAGCCCAGTACTCACTAGTTATTTTTCCTGACCCTCTCCCTTCTCCCACCTTCCACCCTTTGAAAGCCCTAGTGTGTGTTGTTCCCCTCTACGTTTCCATGTGTTCTCATCGTTTAGCTCCCACTTACAAGGGAGAACATGTGATATTTATTTTTCTGTTTCAGCATGAGTTTGCCAAGGATAATGGTCTTCAGCTCCATGTCCCTGCAAAGGACATAGTCTCATTCTTTTTTATGACTGTCTAGTATTCTAAGGTGTACATGTACCACATTTTCTTTATCAAGTCTGTCATTGATGGATATTTAGGTTGAATTCATGTCTTTGCTATTATGAATAGTGCTGCAATGAACATATGTGTGTGTGTGTCTCTATATAGAATGATATATTCCTTTGGTTATATACCCAGTAATGGGATTGCTGGGTCCAATCGTATTTCTAGGTAGGTGCACTACATAAGTATTTACCTTCCCTCCTCCATCTGCTATTCATCATTTATAAGTCCAGATTTTATAGATGTTTTAAAATATGGTGTACCTGTCTTGCCCTTGTGTTTAGTTTTAAAAGTGCTTTCCGGCCGGGCGCAGTGGCTCACGCCTGTAATCCCAGCACTTTGGGAGGCCGAGGCGGGTGGATCACGAGGTCGAGAGATCGAGACCTTCCTGGCTAACACGGTGAAACCCCGTCTCTACTAAAAATACAAAAAAAAAAAAAAAAAAAATTTAGCCGGGCATGGCAGCGGGCGCCTGTAGTCCTAGCTACTCAGGAGGCTGAGGGAGGAAAATGGCGTCAACCCGGGAGGCGGAGCTTGCAGTGAGCCGAGATTGCGCCACTGCACTCCAGCCTGGGCAACACAACGAGCCTCAGTCTCATCAAAAAAAAAAAAAAAAAAAAAAAATGGGGTAAAAATCCCACTCACAGTTACTTGTCTGGTATCACTTATCCTTTGTTGATTACATTTACACTGCACATTGTTATTTTCACATTGGTATTATTAATATGCATTTTGAAACGATAACATTAATTTGATGAATCAAATTTTATTAGTTCAGGTCATTATCTTTTTCCTCCTGCCCCTATGGTGCGTGAGGTCATTTGCTTTTAGAAACATGTGATTTAGAAACATGTGATTTCTTGTGATACATATATAAACACATATAAACACATGCATCTGTTTTTTTAAATTTTTCAGCAGCTGAACATAAAGAAATCTAATATATAAAATGATAAAAATGCTTTGCATTAATTTATAAACATGTGCATTAAAAGGCAATTTCAATACACTTTTCCAGTTTTGTGCCAGGTTTTTGATTATATTCATAGCATGCTTACCTTCTTTACACGTGAGGAATCTTCTTCATTTTTGCTATAAATCTGTTATAATGTAAATTCTCATTTTATATTTCTCTGTAATGGAGTCAACTATCACCTGGCCGATGCAGGCCAGTGCAAAGAGGTAAAGTTTTTTCGTGTGCCATAACCACACACAGCTTTAGATGTTTTTGCTAAAACATGTTTTATAAAGCTAACAAGCTAGAGAGAGAGGTAGAGGGCTCTCAGCATGTTCCTCTCTGTGTGTAAGTGCGTTAGTCTTGCTTTATCTTTCTTGAATCTGTGTCTGTGTGTGTGTGTGTGTGTGAGAGAGAGAGCAAGAGAGCAAAAGAGAGAGTCTTGTTTTTGTCCTAATATGTGCCTCCTCTCTTTCTAATTTTTTGTATTTGTTTTTTGTTCTTTCACTTCTCCATATACATAGTAAATATAAACAAATGGAAATTTTCTATTTCTTACTTTTGGAATGATAAATTTATTTGGGTATCCCCTCTATAAATGGATCTCAAACTTCAATGTATGCAAAAGTCAGTTGCCAGTTATATCTATTAGAAAATACAGATTTCCAGCCAGGCGCAGTGGCTCATGCCTGTAATCTCAGCACTTTGGGAGGCTGAAGTGAGCAGATCACCTGAGGTCAGGAGTTCAAGACCAGCCTGGCCAACATGGTGAAACCTCGTCTCTACTAAAAATACAAAAATTAGCCAGGCATCGTGACACACACCTGTAATCCTGGGTACTTGGGAGGCTGAGGCAGGAGAATTGTTTGAACCTGGGAGGCAGTGGTTGCAGTGAGCTGAGATAGTCCCACTGCACTCCAGCCTGGGCAATAGAGTGAGACTCTGTCTCAAAAATAAAATAAAATAAAATAATAAAATACAGATTTCCAGGCCCCACTTTTAGCCTCACTGTGAGTTCTTATTCAGTAGATCTAGGGCAGGGCCCGAGAATATGGGAGCCACATCCCTGCATATTCTGATGCAGGGAATCAAGGAACCACACTTTGAAAATATTTTCTTTTTCCTTAGGGCTCTCTGCTATTTCTGTAAACAGTAGCTATTGCTTCAGAGTATCCTTAATTCTTATATTAATTGCATAATTGTTGTTAATCAACTGGTTTTCTACAGTTTCTCAGAAATTATGGTCACAGGCGGACATAGCTATTTAATTCTGAAAGATACTTGTAAACCGCTATTCCACAAAATTAATTTGCTTATTTTGTTGACATTTTCACAACTGTAAGTAATGTGAATTAAGTAACAACTTTGCTTCAACTGTAGGAGAATGTCAAAATACTCCAGGAGAGAAGCATTGCTTATATCAACTCAGATTCATCTATAGAAGGTAAATTTTATTTCAATTTGAAGTAAAATTTTCAGAAAGGAAATTTTATTTCAAGTAACTTTTATTTATTGTTAAGTAGTTTACCATATATTAAGCCTATAAATTCTAACTTATTAAGCACCTCAGATATACCCTTCCTATGAGATGCTCGGTAATACCCTTATTTTTCATTTTCATTTCACAGAGAAAATAACTAGGATTCATATGAATTGATATGATTCATAACTAAGCTATTGCTTTTTATTTCTTTGATATATTTGCTATTTGTTTATATTAAATTACTACTTAAAACTCTAGTATTAACCACGTATTTTCACAATGAAGCTATTAATAGAATTTGGCTAAAACAGTTCAGAAGAAAGATTTCACAGAATACTCTATCTAGAAATATTTCCTGTATTCGTTGTAACAAATTTGAAATAAGTGTACTCACTCCTTTTGAACTACAAACTCCCTTTCGTTCTGGCTCAGGATCCCCTGAGCCCAGGAGTGTAAGAGAGACCCTGACTCTCAAAGAAAGAAAGAAAAAAAGAAAGAAAACAAAACTGATCTGGATTGTCTAGGCCAACAGGACATGATTTCTGATTAGCACTACTATGGAGACAGTATGATTCAGAAAAGGAAGAGATTTGTGTTCTAGGCTTTCACTGTATTGTGATTATTTCTAAATAAATGTCAGAACATAATAATTACTGACATGGCTTTCTCTAATATCTTGATATATACTATTGCATAGAATGAAATAAGTAAAAAGTTAATGCTACAGACTTACAACTTCCTTTGCCAAAATGCCCCTAAGAAATGCTGCCATAAGGATGACCCTTATAATCACTGTGAGAGCTGCTGCCTTAGCAACCAAAGTCCACCAAGACCTTCTTCTATTCAAAATAAGTGGGGCAGCCTCTCTTGCTCCTGAAGAACTAGTTCCACCCTGTTTTATTCTTTGGGAATAAAATCTTTGATTTGAAGATCATTATATCTTGTTTAAAATTAGAAAATAAAGTTAGAAATAAACATAAATGGAATTTCATTTAGAAGTATGAAATAATGTTCTGTGTCTTATTTATTTTTCAGGCAATTATACGCTCAGAGTTGACTGTACACCCCTTCTTTACCAATTAGTGTATAAACTGACAAAAGAGGTATATAAGGAGATGTGTCTTCATATGTTTTCTTTTGAATGGATAAATGAATAACATGTGTTCCCCCCTAAATGAATGGTACTTATTTTTAAGCTGGTGAGAGAACATGATTGAATCATATAAACAAGTCAAAACAAAATCTTTAATATGCCATTTACCTATACAACATAAGAAGATATTATCACCAGCTTCTTTGTTCTAGTAATAGTTCTTATTAATAATTGTGTGAACAGTTGTAACATGTATTTATCTGGCAGAGGTATTTGATATAGCAGAAAGAACACTGAGCTGGAATAGAAAAGCATATGGTTCAAAAACTGTCTTAGCTACTCTTTCATTCATTCAACAAATATTCATTGAGTGGTCACTATATGTCAGGCTCTGTAAAATGAATATAGCAGCAATAGTGATAAAGGGACAAGGTCACTGAATTCGAACACTCTGTAATCTAGAGAGGACATAGACTGGTAAATGAGGAATTAGAGTTCACTGGAATATTTGATACTATGTATGATGGAGAACAGTTATGGAATAGAGGATATTAAATCCTGGGGCTGGGGGAAGTTGAGCATAAGAGGAGGTTTGCAGAGTCACTGACACTTCTGTCAAATGAAGGGATGTAGAAAGGAGAGGACATTGTAAGCAGAGGACACAGTATCTAGAAAAGATGTGGAAGTATAAAAGAATATATTTCCTGATCTGAAGGGAGCTCAGCATGACCCAGCCAAAGACGTTGGTGGGAAAGATGGTAAGAAATGGGTTATAACCAATGAGCCAAGGAGTTCAGAAATCTGTTATGGAGAAATCATCAAAGAATTTCTAACAAGGTTGTTCATTGTTTTATGTCAGTGTAGTGAGTACATTAAGTAGTTGCAAGTCTAAAGGCAAAAATGGAAATAATTCTGCAGGCTTGCTAATCTCCCAGTAATTTATACATATTAAATGAGTTATAGATATTTTAAAAACTCTAAAATCTAAAGGACTCTGAATCTCTAAAACTTATATAATCTACTCATTTAATATCTGTGAACATCATTTAAATAGTTCCTTGCCAAAGAATTTACCTGTGGAAATGTTTGCTTCAAGGTCAGCCTTAGATAGCAATACGAAGTAGATATCATTTCTCTCTGGGTACTATTAATATTTCCTGTCTTAATCTTACCCTCTCTTTTTACTGTTCATGTCTTTAAAAACTAGTTTTTCAAATGAAACTCCTCTCATTTTCCTCATCACAATGCTGTCACCATCTTGGGTACCTGATGTCTTTGATCCTTTCACTGGAATGTTCCATAAAAACATCTTATCTAAAAGCAAGTTGAAAAGAAAATCTTTACTGAGAGAACCCTTTTTGGAGCAGGAATTTATGATTTGTGCTGTCCTAGAGAGATGATCCCTGCCCTTGATGTCAGGAATGATAAGAATTTGGTGGTTGATAAGGGAGAAGTTGACGTCTATGCCCCTTTGTACAAAGATAAATGCTTATCTATGGGCATACTAAGACCCAGTAGACAAAGGAGACTTGTTTTTACTCTCCTGTAAACTGATTATTACAATTTTATTAATCCCTAGTGCGTGTTAGCACAAATAGTCAAGCCATATTGGTGATGTGAAGATAGGGTAGGGATGAGAGACAAGGCTAAGCTTGGAGGGAAGGGCAGCTGCTTGATGGAGCAAGAAATGGGGCAAAGTGTTGCTAAATAAGAGGAGGGCTATCAATTCTGACAGTGCATATAGCTGAGGTAAGACTGATCTAGCTGAGTATGGTGGTGGCACATGCCTATAGTTCCTACTGAGGCAGTAGGATCACCTGAGCCCAGGAGTGTAAGCCATAGAGAGACCCTGACTCAAAAAAAAAAAAAAAAAAAAAAAAGAAGAAGAAGGAAAGGAAAGAGGAAGAAAGAAAGAAAGAGAGAGAGAGAGGGGTTGAGAGAGAGAAAGAAAGAGAAAGAAGAAAGAAAAAAAGAAAGAAAGAGGGAAAGAAAGAAAAAGAGAGGGAAGGAAGGAAGGAAAAAAGGAAAAGAAAAGGAAACTGACCCGAGGAAGGAAGGAAGGAAGGAAAAGAAAGAAAAGAAAACTGACCCAAAGGAAGGAAGGAAAAGAAAGAAAAGAAAACTGACCCGAATTGTCTAGGCCAATGGGACATGACTTCTGATTAGCACTACTTTGGAGACAGTATGATTCAGAAAATGAAGACGACTTTACTGGGAATTCAATTCAAGCAGGACCTAGGAACCGGAACAGAATCTCTCTAACCATTGCAAATTGGCAGGAGCAGAGTAGAGAGGAGAACCCAGTCAGCTGGCTAGAAATGAGCAGAACATCTCTGCAGCTGCCTCATGTTGGTAGGGAAGGGCGTGGAGTGCCAAGACTATTTCTAAGCTGTGGACCCTCTATGCAGTGATAAAGTATCATCTCATTCATGCTAAGCTAAGGGCAAGTGACCACTTCCCAGCCCTACCATTACTCTATGGAAGGGGGCGTTACCTTCTACTTGAAGGCTGATGAGGGCTTGTGTTGTCAGTAAACACAACACATTCATGCCTCTAAATAAGTGGGATGAGATTGAAACAGGGAAATTGTTCAAAAACATGTGCCAATAGCCAACGTCTTTATTAAATCCTCTTAAATTTAATTGCCATTTTCTCAGAAAGGCCTTACCTGGAGACATATCTATCTCTCATCCCCACATCTCTTTATAGCACTTTGATATTTTCTTTTGAACTGCTTATTATAATTTTATATTACAAAATTTGTTTGGTGTGTGTATCCCCAATTAGATTTCATTGTGAGGTCCCAAAGGGTAGAGACTATGTCTCCATTTCCGCATCTCCTTTCTGAGTTCAGTGCTTAATAAATATCTATAGAAACATTTTTAAGAATAGTGAAACAGAAGTTAGAGTAACCAACTCTATCTAAAGGCCAGAGAAAATATCAGATGTTTATGTTCAGAAAGTTACCATTATCCCCATTTTCACAGGTGAGAAGACTAAGGTTCAAAGAGGGGAAGCAATACACCAAGTTATAATGCTTTCACTGTTACTTAAGTAGGCTCTGCCTTAGGTCTGTTTTTGAGCAAATCAGGGTTATAAACAAACAAGCAAACAAAATATAGTCAATATGTGTAGTAGTCTAGATTTAAAATAGACAAATTTGACTCCACAGTCCACAGTCCACAATGTTTTCACCACATGGCTCTGCTCTTCTTAGAGTGTCAAAAGACAAGGCAAGTATAAGTTTGTAAATGTACATTTAATGAAAGGAATAAAAATATGACACTTGTGACATTATGTTGGTGCTCAACATGATGAACACCACACACACATACACACACACACACACACACACACACATATACACGCGAGCTCTTAAAATTCCCAAGTAGAAATCTGAGGTTATATAGAGTTTTAAAAAAAAAAATCCATAAAATTTTAACTTTGTTTAAACATAATAAGACTGTCTAAAAGAATAGTCCTGGCACTAACCCCTGATGCCCTACAAAACCAAGACTTATAGGTTAAGAAGCTGAGCTTGAAATTATGTCGCCTCTATTGTTCTGAGACCTCTTTGTAGATCTTCTTAGGCAAAAATAATTTACAAAAGCAAATGTTATATCTGAAGTTTTCTCCAATGTCTTCCCACTAAAAGAAATCTAAGCTGCCAAACATTAAAATGGCATTTGTAAAAATTTTAAATTCTATTTAAAAGTTTACCAAAATAAGTAGGAAATTACATCTTGGCAAAATTACCAACACAGGTAGGCATCATGAATAAAAAATAATTTGGGCTAGATTTATTTCTTGCCATTTGCAAAAAGATAATTTTTCTATAAATAAACATATATACACATGTGTATAAATATATATATGTACATATGTCATTAAAAGTAGAAGTCGATGACAAATAATATATAGTTTTATTTTGGCATAAATGTAGTTGCTTCTACCCCTCATTTCCACTATTTGATTTCTCTTTCTAGATCCCTAGCCCTGATGATGGGTTTGAGAGTAAATCACTGTATGAAAGCTGGTTGGAAAAAGATCCTTCACCTGAAAATAAAAATTTGCCTAGGTAAGTTACTGGTGTGCACCTTTTCTACCGTAGGATAAATTATAAATTCCCCTCTGCCTCTTGTTTCTCCAAACATGAAATTCTCAAGCGTTTCATCAATAATTTGAATCAGAAAGGATACTAACGAATTCCTGGCTGAGCACGGTAGCTCACGCCTGTAATCCTAGCACTGTGGGAGGCCAAGTCTGGTGGATCACCTGAGGTCAGGTATTCGAGACCAGCGTGGCCAATGTGGCAAAACCCTGTCTCTACTAAAAATACAAAATTAGCTGGGTGTGGTAGCAGGAGCTTGTAATCCCAGTCACTCAGGAGGCTGAGGCAGGAAAACTGCTTGAATCCAGGAGGAAGAGGTTGCAGTGAGCCAAGATCGTGCCATTGCATTCCAACCTGGGCAACAAGAGTGCAACTCCGTCTCAAAAAAAAAAAAAAAAAAAAAAAAAATTCTTCTGTCTAGTTTTGTTTTGCTGAATAGCCAGCACGTGAAATCTTTCAGCCTGTATTAGAGCACAAAGAGACCTAGTTTTGCAAATTTTTAGTCGAAATAGTTTCACTACATTATTAGCCATTAGTTGGCATTCTTGCATAAAATTTCATTTAGTTATGTATTAGGTGTGTTAATATATAATATAACTTCAGATGATAATGATGAAATAAAAGACAAATGCTAGATGATTTGCTTGTACATTTATTAAGGAGCATTATCAATAAACACCAAATTGTGTCTTTACCTGTGATTTAGAATTTATATAAATATTATTTTATTTTTTACGTCTTCTCATTCATGCTACAGCAGCTTTCTTAAATTTATTTTATATTTATTTGTTTTTATTTTCTTTTTTCTAAACATTATGGAATAAAAAGTATATATTTTTTCTACTGCAATGCCATTTCTAATACAGACTGAGCATTCCTAACTCAAAAATATGAAATCTTAAGTGCTCCAAAATCCAAAACTTTTTGAGCACCAACATGATGTCACAAGTGGAGAATTCCACACATTATAGTACTTAACACAAACTTTGTTTCATGCACAAAATTACTTAAAATATTATGTAAAATTAAGTTCAGCCTATGCATATAAGATATATATGAAATATAAATGAACTTTCTGTTTAAACTTGGGCCCCATCCCCAAGATATCTCATTGTATATATGTAAATATTCATAGTCTGAAAAAAATCTGAAGTCCAAAATACTTCTGGTCCCAAGCATTCCATGTGGGATACTCAACATGTACAAGCAAATAATAGTAACAGTTTATAGCTTTATTCCTCATTTCAAATTGGTCTTGTGAAAGTTTGAATGTGGGTCCATTATAAAAGTTTCACATGCCAATTCAACAAAAATAGTAAAATACAAAAATGATTTTTAAAATATTGAAGAGGTCAGTCTCAAAAACACATTTGGAAATGTATAGTTATGTTATTAATGCACATGCAATTCTATATTCTGTTTTCATGACTTACCATTATTTTACTAAAAATTTTTCATGTCTTACATCTTATTTATGTATATGCATATATATGTGAGAGATAGATCAACAGATAGAGGTTTCCTAATCATATGAAAAGAAATAAATTATAATTAGATTTATTTCTAAAATGAAATAAGGCACATTTAGATACTTCATGATTTTAAAAGTAGATTTTTTTGTGGCAATTTTCTTACTACATGATAGTTCTCTAAGAGCAGGGCCCATGTCTTTGTTGTTTTCCCCTCTAAACAACAATGTAAATGCTGAAAATATGATGGAGAGCATCATCACCAGATGCAGTCTTTGGTGGCACAGCCCAATTCTTGTTATAGGTTGGTGCAAAAGTATTTGCAGTTTTTGCCATTACTTTTAATTTTACAGTAATTTTCCTGCAGATTATGGGAAAATGCCTTGAGGGTGGTTGACCTTTTCTAAATTCTTGTAAATGTAACATATAATTCCTTGCTATTCTCGGGACAGGATTCCTTGTCCCATCTATTTAAACTTTGTATCATTTACCTGTTTGTGTGTGTGTGTGTGTGTGTGTGTGTATTGCATCTAGAATCAATAAGCTGGGATCTGGAAGTGACTTTGAAGCTTATTTTCAGAGACTTGGAATTGCTTCAGGCAGAGCCCGTTACACTAAGAATAAGGTAAGCCATTTTATCATTTTGAATATATAACATTTCATCTACAGTCCTTTAGCAAAGAATGTCACTGAGTTGTTTGGCACCAGACACCTGGTGGATGTGGCCTGGGAAGAGTTTCCAGGGATAGAGATAGACTGCATGTCCCTTTCCAGATGAACAAGGAAGTAATTTGAGTAATTTTGTGAAAATTTCATTGTTAGGGTTAATCAAAGAAATGGTAATTCACAGAGTAATGCCAGACACTTAGCTGGGTATCAGAACCAAGTAGTTCACATCCTTTCCCTGATTTGTCAGAAAACTCTCATTCTCTAGACTAGTCTTGCAGGCTCTGATGTACTTTCCATGAGGAAGAATGCAGTTGAACATATTTTGGTCAAGTGGAGCATTAGGGTAAGATTCATTATGGTCGGTAGCTCCTCTTCATATTCCCACTTCTGCCTGTCACCTGAGTCAAGGGCTCTTGGTTGGGAAATACAGCAAGTTTCTCTTTTAACTTGATCCCCTTTTTTGTTCTGCACTGACTGGTTTCACCTCTGTCACACAGATATCCTGATGATATGCAAGTACTTGGATATAACCCATATATACCATGTTTGCTCATCAATGCTATAAATTATTTCATAAAGCAAATTGAAGATTACAGCAGCAGACACAGATTTGTCATAGATTTTAATCAATTTTCAAATCATAATTGCAATACACCTAAATTTTGCTTGCCCATTATATGTATATCACTGACTATTCAGAATACAGTAAAGAACAAAGAAATAAAAGTAACTCCAGAGTAACCCAAAATAGATAGATAAACTCAGAATACTAACATTCATTACACTTAATACATAAAAGATATGTTTTAACTCTTTTTCAAGGCCTGCTCACTTTTATACTCTGTCTTCTGTAATTGGATCAAAGTTATCTAGTTTCTAAGACCACTTTAGATTAGAAGCAGACAATTAGATAGAAGGAGAAGGACTGATACGGGGATTGCTTTTTAGTGATACTAAAAGCAGTAAGAACGATAGCCCTATAACAAGATGGCAAATGGTAAAAACTAAAATTACAACAGGCAAACTGAAGAACTAAAAAGAATATTTATACAGGATACTACTATGTAATAATTCATATTCATAATGGTACCTTTAATTATGTAATAAAGTTTAAATGACATTTAGATATACACTGTTTGGGAAGGAAGGGAAGTTACTTTAATAAATCATCCTTAAGTTGCATACTTAGCTGGCCAGAACCTTTTTTAAACCAATCAATAGATAACTTTGAACTATGCTGAGGTGCAATTTGAATATGTATTCCCTAATTTTAGTTATCGAAGATACAAGAAGAATGTTCAAGGTGTAGCATTTTGAATGAAGTTTATATAAATTGTAAAACAAATAATGAGAAAAAATTTAAAATCAGTGAATATTTGGCTATAGTATTTTTGTTATTAGCATTTTGCCTCATTGTGATAAAACTCAGGGTGTAATATGGTTGTATTTTTTCATTTTTCTTTTTTTTTTTTTGGATTTTTAGTAGAGAAAGGGTTTCTTCATGTTGCCCAGGCTGGTCTTGACCTCCTGAGCTCAGGCAATCCTCCTGCCTCGGCCTCCCAAAGTGCTAGGATTACAGGTGTGAGCCACCTCGGCTGGCTGGTTGTATTTTTTCTATAGTTATTTTTATGCTTACATAAAAATTAATTATAATGTGAATATGTAATGTTTATTTATACTTGCCTCCCTCCACTTTTTTTTTCAGAAAACAGATAAGTACAGCAGCTACCCAGTGTACCACACAATTTATGAGACATTTGAATTGGTAGAGAAATTTTATGACTCCACATTTAAAAAACAATGTTGTGTGGCTCAATTACGAGGAGCACTGGTATATGAGCTTGTGGACTCTAAAATCATTCCTTTCAATATACAAGACTATGCAGAAGCTTTGAAAAACTATGCAGCAAGTATCTATAATCTCTCTAAGAAACATGACCAACAATTGAGAGACTATGGAGTATCATTTGGTAAGAAATAGTTGGGCAGATATTTTACAATCTTCAATTTAGAGCTTTAAAATATTATCTCCTATGATGATCAATGCATATTGTTTCATCCTAGAATACATATTTGCCTTACTTATTTTGGCTTCTACACAAAAACTTTAAACAAACACTTATTAAAGAATCTGATTTAATCTGGCATGTATAGAATGAATCCATTATGGCTATTACCACAAACATTGGGATGGTAAACATTTTTCGTGTATTATGGCCTTTAAAAACATTTTTACTGGTCAGGCGCGGTGGTTCACGCCTATAATCCCAGCACTTTGGGAGGCCAAGGCGGGCGGATCACGAGGTCAGGAGATTGAGACCATCCTGGCTAACACGGTGAAACCCCGTCTCTACCAAAAACACAAAAAATTAGCCGGGCATGGTGGTGGGCGCCTGTAGTCCCAGCTACTCGGGAGGCTGAGGCAGGAGAATGGCAGGAACCCAGGAGGTGGAACTTGCAATGAGCTGAGATCGCACTACTGCACTCCAGCCTGGGCAACAGAGGTAGACTCTGTCTCAAAAAAAAAAAAAAAAAAAAAAAAAAAAAAAAAAAAAAAAAAAAAAAATTAACTGTCATAGAAACAATATTAGAAAAATGTAACATTATGTGCAAAAGATTGAGAAGTAGAGAAAGCCACAAATTCTATTACATACATATTTTTAATTATCAACAAAGTGATTATTACTGCATATATCTTTTAGTGTTTGTCTATATGAAACTTTTTTTTACATGGTTATAAGCATTCTTTCCTTTTATTAATGACTGTTTAGTGGTTGCTCTTCTGCACTGTGCATCTCCTATACAGCAAGGATGAATCATAATGTAGTGTATGTAGTAGCATTGAGGATTGAGTTTGGAAGCAGTTTGCCTGGTTTAGATACTAGCTTTATCATTTTTTCATTGTGTGACCTTGGGAAAGTTACTTAACTTCTCTATGTGTTAGCTTTCATACAATGAAAAGACAAAAGAACATATCAACATACAGAAATCATTGTGGAGATTCAGTTTGATAGTATATAGAAGCTGTGGTGGATGGCACTAACTGTTCATTAAATGTTACCTATTATTACTGTTTTATTACAACCATTGTCTTTTATTATTCTGGGGGCACATATTTTAGTGTATACCCAAATTATCAAATATGCACTGAGTTTCTTCTGTGTACCAAGTACTATGTTATTACCTGGGAGATATAAGTGTGTACAAGGCTCGGTCATAGTTCTAAGGAAGCTTAAAGTCTAACGTGGGGAAGAAGGTAATATGTAGATAATAGGTTATTATGGGGATATGTAGAGAGTACTATAAGAACGCAGAGAATGGGTATGGAATAGTAAGGACTTCTGAATATTATTATATAAAGGATTAGTAAAATTTATATAATATTATTATAGAAAGGATTAGCAATTACAGCAAGTCTAGAAAAAAAATGGTCTAGAAAAAAATGAAGTAAATAAAATGTGTTTATATCAATACAATTGGAGTAGCTCTGCAATAATGGGGGAAATAAGCAGAGATAAAACCAGAGAAATAAGCAGATCCTACAGCAAAATGGACATTCGTAGTTCTGTGACTATTCAGCAGCCAGTTGTCTTCCTAAATGCCCTGCTTTCCTTTTGGTGAATGATGTCTCATCAGTTTTTATAAGTCAGGGTCCAATTAAGAGACAGAAACTACACAGTTACAGTGGAAGGGCTCGCTTTATACAAGGTTAATTCCTCTACCTACTTACCTTCTTAGAGGCCTGGTTTGATCTGTTAATGCCTTTCTCTGTCATATTTTCAAAAATCACCATTACTATTGGTGACTATCCATTAGATTAATTCTTCTTATAGCTTTTCTATTTCAAAAACATTTCTTCTTCTGTGGAAGGATGTGCTCCACTTCCTTCACAAGCAAAATTCTTCATTTAGTGCCAGGCAAAAACAGTTCCTGAGAAAATGTATTAGTGTAGGAATGAAGGTATGATTAATGAATGAATGAATATATAAATGAATACATAATCTACACTGTCTATAGTTTTTTTTAACCTCTCACTAGCCAATCCACTGTGCTGTCTTATGTCCTTTCCACTCTAGAAAAATTGCTCTTGTCAATGTCCTCATTGACATGTGTCACTAATCCCAGGGACACGTTTCAGTTATCTGTCTTGACTTCTGTCCTGCATTTGAAATTTAAAATGCTGTCTTCAGCATTCTTTTCTCATAGTTTCTATTGCATCTGTTATTACATTATTTGGTTTGAACATGGCTTAAAAACAACAATTAAAACTGAAGGAAAATCTAGGACCAAAAGACTAGGACTAAAAGCTAGGACTAAAATCTGGGACTAAAAAGGTTTTTAAAAATACTGAATATACTTATACCGAATGTACCACTTACTAGCTAAAGCATTTAGAGTTCAGGATTTCTATTAGGTCAGACCAAATAGAAATTAGGTAATAGAAATAGAAATAGAAATCCTTTCCATTAGGTGTTACCTAATAGAAATCCTGAGCTGTAAGTGCTTTATCTATAATATGAATATCGTTATCTCCTGATTTGCTTGCACCATAGGATTAATGCAAGCAACAAATCAATAATGTATGTTTAAAGTCCTGTGTAGCAAATATGGAATATAATAAATACATTGTTGTAATAAAAATATAATATACAGTCACCCCCTACATCAGTGAGTTCTGCATCCACATATTCAACCAACTGCAAGCCAAAAAAATCAGAAAAAAAAATCCACTAAGTTTCAAAAAAGCAAAACTTGAATTTGAATTTGTTGTGCTCTGAGCACTACATTGAATCCACATGAATGAAGTGATATATAGGCATTTTATTAGGCATTATAAGTAACCTAGAGATGATTTAAAGTATAGGGGAGGATGTATGTAGGTAACAGGCAAATACTATGCCGTTTTATATTAGGGAGTTGCTTCCATGGAATACGGTATCAGCAGGGGATCCTGGAACCCAGGCCCCACTGATACTGAGGTATGACAATACTGAGAACCTAATTACTTTGCGTAGAAGCATTGTGAATTAAAGAAGAGTTTGACAAAACCAAATCTGATCCTCTTTCTCAGTATCTGGATATATGTTTGTCACAGGTTGCCTGCTGAACAAGATCTCAAATGCACTATCTGAAAACAAGAATTGATATTTTTTTGCCCTGTAGTAATTACAGAATCATACCTTAGCATAGCTGTATCCAGTGTCTAGCATCTAGTTGTTTTCCCAATGAATGAATTAATGAATGAATGAATTCTGGATTTCTGGTAAACTATGGGTTAAGGAGTTATTTGTGTCCTAGATTTTTGAAAGTTATTTTCTTTAAGAAACAATCTTACCATTTTTTTGTTTTCATACAATATTTCTTTGTTATATTCTACTAATTTTCATGGATCTGCAAGAAGACTCAGTAGAAAAATGGCTTCGACATCTATGTGGTTATATCAATCTGGAATAGGGAGGGCGGGAAAGCGAACCTCTGAAATATGAGCTAATTTCTCTTCTGCTTTTCTATTTTTAAAAAAGACTCCTTATTTTCTGCCGTGAAAAACTTCTCAGAGGCTGCTTCAGGTTTTCATAAACGACTTATACAAGTTGATCTTAACAAGTAAGTTTCAAATCCCTACTTTAAAAAAAAAAAAAGCAATCTGGTTACTAGAATGAACTGTTTTCATTCATATCAGCATTAACTTCTAAATCACTGCTATTCAAATTATAGTCTGCAAATCATAGCAGCAGTAAATGGGAACTTATTAGAAAGGCAGGCTATCAGACCCCAACCGAGACATGCTGAATTAGAATTCATTTTAACTACCACCCCTGCCCCTCCAATGATTTATACTAACAGTGAAGTTTGGGTAGCACTGCTCTGAATGGTAGACTAAAAACTCATCCCAAAAAGACAAGGGCCAAAGGGACCTGTCATTAGGAGTTTGCATGATGAAAATTCTAACTATAGCTGTAAATTCATAGTTTTAAGTGCGTTTGTAATATATTTTACAAGTCCTTTGTTCAGTACTCCTATGTACCCATTTAGAAATTCTTTTTTCATTGATGAGTTTTTTGCATTTTATTTAATTTATTGCCACTTGCAGATTGAAAATAGTTTCAAAGTATATTCAAAGTAAATACCATGTAACAAGCATAAATTTATCCACAAATGTGTCCATGTCACATTTGTTTTTTTCAGACGTAATCAGAATAAACTTTGCCACTTCCCATATTGGAAGAAAGTGATAAGTAGTTTTAAGGGACCTCATTCTCCTTCGGATTGTAGGGGAGCCCAGGGAACTTATTCAGCTCCCCAAAGGGATAGTCTGAGTGTGAAAAGGGATTCCCTATCCATTGCATGCAGCTATCTCTTATCTTTCTTACAGACTTCTGAAACCTTCATTCACTCTTTGTTGTCCAGCCTTTATCTGCTCTTTTCTTCCGCAGTAGAACCGAATGACTTATCAGGAATAACTTGATAGCTCACTTTGTCTACCTTTCCAGGAGGCCTGGCTATCCTCCTAGAAAGAAGTATAGAATGTCTTTGAGTTCTTTTTGATTGGTGTGTGATCTAGAAAAATATAACAAACGATTTCCCATTAGGTCTCTCTGCTGACTGTAAATATTAGAAGGATGACCCTGCTATTGTTTGTAGCTCACCATGTAAAGTATTACTGAGTTAATATTCATTTTGTTAAAAATTGATCAATTTTAGAAATGTATTTTCCCAAGCCTTGTTTTTATTTAATATTATTTTGAAACACGATTCTGCGGTTTGGGTTATAATTATGTATATGTTCTTCTCAAAGTCCCATTGCAGTGAGAATGATGAATGACCAATTGATGCTCCTGGAAAGAGCATTCATCGATCCTCTTGGTTTACCAGGAAAGCCGTTCTATAGGTAAGGAAACAATAGCTGCCAAATACATCACTGTGACCAAAACCGGCATACCTAAAGTTGGCTTTAAACTAATGCTGTTAGATGCTGTTAGAAAGACAAATATGTATACTCTAGGGAATTTGGGTAACATTGTACATCTGATAATAGTTTAATACATATTAGAAAAATAAATTTCATATTGTTTATTGCTTTGCTGTGAGTGAAAATGGTAAAGGCTAGTTGAAAAAGAACTCTAACAAAATCTTCAAACTGTAGAATCTTAAAGGGAAGTTTAGAGCTCATCTAGTTCAACCTTCTACATAAATCCTTTTTATAGAATCTCAGGGCCGGGCGCGGTGGCTCAAACCTGTAATCCCAGCACTTTGGGAGGCCGAGACGGGCGGATCACGAGGTCAGGAGATCGAGACCATCCTGGCTAACACGGTGAAACCCCGTCTCTACTAAAAATACAAAAAAAAACTAGCCGGGCGAGGTGGCGGGCGCCTGTAGTCCCAGCTACTCCGGAGGCTGAGGCAGGAGAATGGCGTAAACCCGGGAGGCGGAGCTTGCAGTGAGCTGAGATCTGGCCACTGCACTCCAGCTCGGGCGACAGAGCAAGACTCCGTCTCAAAAAAAAAAAAAAAAAAAAA